>NC_136477.1:67400299-67820360 GCF_902686455.1 Sciurus vulgaris | reverse complement strand
CTAGCAAACATAGATAAGTCTACCTGTATAGCTTAGGAAGGTCTTAAACTGACTAAAAACTTCTGACTCTGGCAGTTTCTTTTGATAGTTATCAGGCACATTTGCTGAAGAATCTTTTTCTCATTTGTAGCTTCCAGTTTTTATTCTAGTGGGCTAATACAAGTGTACATCTTAAGTTACATTTAACTATTATTTCTTTTAAATGCCCAAAAATGACTGTATTTTGGGTTTTAACTGTTTTGCTGGGTGTCTAAGATGAAGCTGGTCAAATTGACCTGGTTCCTGTCTTGTTAAAGAGTCAGCTGAGTTCCCACAGGGGTCACTCGTAGAGAACTTAAGAGCACCTTCTTAGCTCCACCAGTGCCATTGGTTAGGTAGGGTCTTCTTGATGACGTGGCTTTCCTTGAAAGCGTCAGGGATGTCTCCCTTTTTCCATGATTTTCCTCTGCAGCAGATGCACTGAGTGATTTTTCATCCTCTAGTCTCAACAATCTCCTTGATCAGGAGGTTGTGTGACCCAGAGTTGCAGCGCTCCTTAGAGAAGTCCCCTTATTCCCTGGGTTCAGGCTGACTTTGAGGGCAAGATACTGGTTTTTTTTTTCTTGGCCTCTGTATTTAATTCCAATTTCTAAGTTTGATCTTAATCATCCAGCAAGCCAGTCTCACCAGTCATAAAGTAAGAGTACTGGGCTTTAACTTTAATGTTCATAACTTTACAGTTATTTACCCTTTTATCTAACTGGAGTCTGTATTAGTACTGGAAGTTACCACTATCTGTTCTATAGGTGATGGCTTATTATCACAAGTTACCTAGGTTGTATATTCTGGAAGCAGCTACTTCTGCAAAACAGTAACAAGCAACAATTTTACAAAATGAAATTAGCAAGAGTAAAAACATATTCAGCTTGTTTAATAGCTATCTTGAATTTGGACTGAGAACCACATTATATCCCCTATTTGAGATCATAGTAATTTTATAACAAAAACCAATCTTTTGACTATAACTTTAAATAAGCTGAAGTCTGGCTTATTTTGGAGTCACTCTAATATGCAGCAGGGTGTGGCAGAGCCTTATCTTAGGTAAGGCAGGGCTCTTCACAAATCTTAAGTAAAATGTTCTAATCCTGAAGCTAATTTTTTCCCCTTTTGCCATAACCAGCATGACCAAATTTTCAAGTTCAGTGAGGGGCAAAGGAATATTAGAAAATAAAGGTTTATAAACACAGATTTTGAAGATTAAGCTGAGATCAGATGGAGCTCTGTTCTCTGATGGAGATGCAGATCCAAAGAGTTATGTTA
Organism: Sciurus vulgaris; assembly: GCF_902686455.1. Taxonomy (NCBI): domain Eukaryota; kingdom Metazoa; phylum Chordata; class Mammalia; order Rodentia; family Sciuridae; genus Sciurus; species Sciurus vulgaris. Next base: position 67,819,061 of record NC_136477.1, on the reverse strand, counting down.
GCAATCTTTATACATGTCTTATTATTCGGTTAAAGACTATGTAAGCATTATTCTTTGTTTTCAGGAGAGTTACAGAGACTAGAACATCTACGTAACTTTTTCCACAACTGCAAAATGCAATGTTAGGAACTCTGTGTAGCTCTCAAAGAGTCCACTGTCCAAAGTTACTGTAAGGTGGGCAGGAACTAGAGAAGGGAGCTGATGAAACACTGATTATCTAGCAAAATAATTTTTTTTTCCCCTCTGCCCAAGAGCTGTGTGCCTGAGATCAATGTAAGAGCTGAAAGGACTTCTGTATAGAGCCTCCCCAGGGAGGGCACTGCCACATCAGTTAGGCATTTTGTGCCCCTACACAGGAACACTTCCAGGCACCAGGCATGCTACAGTCATGTGATCAGAGACCCCAATCTCAGTCATTGTTGTCTCATTTTTGCTGTTGCGCATTATACTCTTTATTAAATGTCATTTTAAGAAGTTTACATATATTGATTCCTGAGTCTATATGAACATTAGTTAACACAGACTAACATTATATCCAAAACAGGAATCAATCAAAGAATGGCTGAGAGAGCTTTTAAGTTTTCTTTTGTATAGCAAAATGCTTTCACCTTCTATGATATGAACCTTTAAACAAATCAGTCTGTCACTAACTCTTAGATATACATTTACATTTAAATTTTTATCTCAGTGAAATAAGTAACCAATTTTATTTATATCTTATTGATAATAGGTCCCATAATAGAATATTAAGTGATAAAAATAAATCCCCAATAAAATGTACTCCTTAAGTTTAAGATTACCATTACAGACAAGTTTATTCTGGAGAATAGCAACACTTGATAAATTCCCTGCTTTAAAAACTTGTATACCTGGAAAATATGAACACATTTAATATGCAACTAATGACTTTCACAATTACCTTGACACTTTTTTTTGTCTAACCAAATTTAGTTTTTAAAGAAAAATGTAGACTCTGTAACAGTACAATACTCTTAACAGTTGTTTAACCATAATTGTGTATACCCCAATTTTTAAGACTAATTGTTCTAAAGAATAAAACTTAATAGACACAAAGTTAAGAGAAAATTAGTGTTTCAAATCCTTGTTATTTTACCATGTCATTTTACCATATAGATTAGACTTCAGTTTATATCAGAACATTAGTATTTTCCTTAGGAAAAACCTTAAATAGCTTTAACTGATTGTCTCACATACTTGTAACCAACTTAGTTTCATGCAAACTTGTTGACATTTGTTCTTTACTTACACACAGACTTTCTTAGCACTTACTTAGACCTTCATGTATTTTATCACATAAACACTTTTTTACCCAGAAACATTTTTTCCCTTTTACTAAATATATTTTCATACCCAGAGCCTTTTATTTTTTCTTTCCTTTCTGTCGACACTTTTTTTTGTTCACATTCTGAAACAACTCTCATGAAATTTCTGAATTTAGATGAATTACTCCATTTTAACAAGATAAAATACCTTGTTGTTTATAGTACTCTAACTGAAACACAGTGAGAGGGGAGATGGTAACTCTAAATCCAAACCTAAGAGCTCCTTGGAGCTTTGCAGAACTGGAGGGGGAGCAGGGGGAAGTGGTAAGGAATCAGATGGAACGCTCACCCTCCGGGTTGGGCTTTTACCTGTTAGGACATAACTCTTAATAACCTTGTTTTTAGTAATGACATAAAGCAATTTTAAACACTTTTTAGTTTACCAACCTTTGAAAACACCAATAATGTTTAGGTATGATACCCCATGGAATTTAAGGACTTAAGAGTACTTAATGTTATTTAACAATTAGCATTTTAACTTTGCAAATTAATCAGATGTCTTTACAAACACATTTGAGTAGTCCTATACATGTTAAATTTAATTTACTTATTCTGCAAAAACCAAGATATCAGACAAGTGTCCTGAACAGTATTTGCTGTCTCTTTCCTGTTGAAGAAAAGTCCTAGAAACAATTGATATTAGACATTGTTTAACATCAACATTGCATTAGTTTGACTACTTAGAGACTTGCGAATTATTTCTGAAGACATTTCACTTTTATTAGTTTACCCAACTTAAATTGAACCCTTTTAAATCACGTGAATAAAAGTATTTGGATCCATTTTTAAATTTTAATTTTAGGAGCGCTCAGTTTTGATACAGACAAAACATGACATCAGACACAAAAACAAATATCATAAAATCAAAGGCCTTGTAACTTTACTTACTGGAGAACAATCACAGATGTTTAAAAAATAACTCTAGAGTTGGATAAAAATAGAACTGATAACAAAAAAAATCATTAACCTAGGTATGTAGGATCAAAATTATGAGCTCAGAAATACAGCATTAAAGAAAAACAAAACAAAACAAGAATCCTAGAGAATGAGTTAGATCTGTGTAGCAGCCCGGGTTTAAAACACACCTCTTTTTTTTTTTTTTTTTTTCAGGTTACTCCCTCCTCTCCCACTGAAACTGCTACAGTTCACATTCCAATGCAGACTTCAGCAAGGCCAGGCAGGGGGAAGGGAGGGATTGTCCAGGACTTTTTAACCCCTTTTTTCCTGGTTGAGAAATCGGGTTACGTTTGAATGCAGAAAATCACAAAACATTATTTCCCACTACTTTTGGAGAATAGAGCTGCTGAGCTCTCCGCCTAGGGGGATTGGAGTAAACAAATCTCTTAGGAACAAGGAGAAGGACTGTAAAGTACCCTGCAATGAGTATCCCTAAGCCTAAGAATAGGGGACCTGAGGGAGGACAAAGGGAGCCCATCCTCCGACAAACAAAGAGGTGCTTAGGACAGACTAGTGACGGGCAACTATGCAAACAAAGGGAACCTGGGCATTTCCATACTAATTGTCCCAGGTCTTATTCCTACAGTTTGGATTCCTATATCTGACCAGCAAGGGAAGGGGAGCATCCAGGAGGGAGTGGATGTGCAGGAGTATTGTGTAGCCCATTTTACCCTCCAAAAATGAAGAGACAGAAACCAGCACCTCAAACAGATGTGGGGTGCATGGAGAGAGAAGCTTATTTATCTCACTCGAAGTAGATCTTGGTGAAGATTGGCTACTCCATGGAGCAGAGTGCAGCAAACTTACCCTCCTTTAGGTGTTCACACTGAAGTTCTTTCCTCTGGCACAGACCTCGAGAAGTGACTCAGGAGGAAAGTCTTAGGAGTCACCTGAGCCTATTCCCTGTATAATTCCAAAAGGATAAAATGAATTTGACCATTGATTAGTATTTCTCCTGTCTATCAGGAGATTCATAGACCCGTTTTCCTCCAGATTGGAGATGAGAAATTAAGAATGAGAAACAGTGAGAATAGTAGCAAACTGACACAATGAAGAATTCAATAGGAGGCAAGAGTAAAGACCATACCATACAATACACAAACAGACAGACATATAGCGCGCTAGATCAAAGTTGGCTAGTTGGTATTTTGTCGACAAAAACAAAGGCCCAGATGCGACAGAGTCGCCCATGCAGCACAAAGGCTGCCCAGATTGCAGCCCAAAGGCTGCCCAGATGCGACAGAGTCGCCCAGATGCAGCACAAAGGCTGCCCAGATGGGTCGAGGGGACGTCTCCCGAGACCCTGCTGGGGTCCTATAGCGCGTCCGCCAGGACTTTGCCAGCCCAGAACCAGAACCTGCAGGCAATCCAGACAGAAATACAGCAATGCCTTACTCACCGGCCAATGATGTTACTTATGACTCTATGATCAGGTGTCTGGGTGGGCTTGGGGTATCCCGGACGAGCCCCCATATGTTGTGCCCAGCGGCTCGAGACCCCACAAAGACCACCAGAGACCACGATCAATGCAAGCAACAAAGAGTCATTTATTGGCAAGCTCGAGCCTGGTCCTCTGCGCACACGGTAACCCGGTGATGCTAAGAGGCCCTGAGCCTTTGTTCAGCAGGCTTTTATAAGGAAAGGCAAACAGTTTTACAGTGTTCTTTTTAATTGGTTAACATTTGAACAGCTAAACATTAGTCCTCCTCTGGTTGGGTCCTGCCAATCTATTTGATTCTCATTGGGTCCCACCAGAACTGAACAGCCCTAGAGGAAGAAGGGAGGAGGGAAGGGGTGAACTGTGCAGGAGATGAGTTGCAGTTAGGCCCCCCTGTCCTTGATAGATAAGGTTTCTAGGCAGCTGCACATTTCTCAGGCAAATATTTCTTAACAACCTCGATAAGCATGGGGGCCCAGCAGTCCTGTTTGCGCTGTATTGGCTTTTGAGGGAGCAGTCGCAACTGCCTGCATCCTGGTAATTAAGACAGCTAGCTGCACAGATATCACCCTGTTCTCAACAGCTACAGGAGACAAGTGAGAAGAGAGGGGAAGGTCCTTGGGAAGCACTATCTAGACCTTCCTAAGATGATGGAACTATCCTATATACACTGCTCAATGTGGAAGTCACGCATCACATGTGGCTATTGAGCCCTTAAAATATGGACAGTGCTGAGAAAAAATTTAAATTTAATTTTAATTCATTTAAACAAATAACCATATGTGGCTATGGGGCTACTTTACTAGACTACATGGCCAAAGATGATCCATAAATTGCAAAAGGAACCTAAGAAATCTGAGCAAAAGCAAGGATCTTCTTTTCCTAAATTGCTCATATGTTCAATGCAAATATCTTTGTGTTTAATGGAAATCTGGTCACTGATGAATTAGAGAAATAACATATCAACTCATGTACCAATACAGTGCAAACTCAGTGCTAATGAAAGGATCAGAGATAAAGAAATATCTGGTCCTTTGATATTATAGAAGGTCCCTAAGGCCAAGTTAAATTTAAGCTCATGTAAAGCATGATTTAATACACAGACCAGATCTGCAAAGGGCCAGCACTGAAGCACTTGTTTCTATACCTCCAAGTGGGAAGCTACTTGTTCAATGCGCACTGAACATCTCTGTATTTACCTTCAATTATTCCCTCAGAAATTCATAGTTCTGTAAGGCTTTCCCTCCTTTAGAAACACTAGTGTTCTTGGCTATCTTGACCTTTCCATTATGAACAAAATAAATGTAGCACCCATGTCTGAAGTAAAATGCCAGACTCCTGCTTAGCTGCCCCTGTAATACGGTTTAATTATGATGACTGAACTAATAGGCTGACATCATACAGCTTCACAGGCTGACCCCATGTCATCCTGTTATATCACTTTGTACCACTTCAGTGCTGTAAATCAGTTAAGATCTCAAGCAAATTGAAAAGGCTGGTAATGATGCTTTCTCTGCCATTTCCAAAGACTCTACATTATACACAACTTACGTTATTTATAAAGCTTCAGTGAGGCCTCCATTAGCCTTTTAAGACTACACAAATGAGTTCTTTCATACACGCACAACTTGGCCTTAATTAGGTAGGCTACTGCAGCTTAAATATTCTACTCTATTTACACTCATTTATTCTTTTTCCAATCTACCATGTTATTAAATTTTATCTTGAACCCAGAATTGCTAAAAATAAAACTTACAAACTGAATTTTTATTTTTAACTAAAAATGTAGTAAATGTTGCTTGAAAAATGAGACTTACTTCCTGTAATTCTTTAATGAACTTAGCAGGAAAATAATTACTTAAAGTCTCAAGAGGTCTAAGATGTTAACATTGTTAATTGCTTAAAAACTGTCATTTCTCTAAAACACAAGGATAATCAGCTCTTCAAGGAAAGGAAAATGCAAAAGGAAAAATGTATTTGGTTACATACCTATGGTAATAGGGATCAAGGACAAATCCCTACCCTCAGAAGAAATCTGATCCTGTCTAGGTCCTCTAGATAATTTGGCATCACCATCTCCAGAAAATCACCTTTCAAGATCCTGGTTACAGTTTCCTAAGTACTGCAATATTATACTGAATGGTACACCACCTGCACAGAAATACCAAATAACTGCAAATGGTAATGAGGGAGGGAGAGTGGGGGACAAACTCTTTGATCAGTACAGCATATTTAGGCCTGGCACCTACATCAGAGCAATGCTGATGCAAAAACATTTACACCCATTGAAAATGCTGGGCAGTGAACACAGAATCTGCCTTGATTCTTTTTAAAAAACACTTGTTTCAATACAGCTCACCTACCACCAATACAATGTTAGGTAGCAGTTATAAACAGCAGGTAAAATCAACCTGGGCCAGAAAGTTTTCTCCTGGTGTTCCTGAAGTGTGGGTACATTATCCAACACAGGCAATTTGAGCAAAAGATGTTCTTTCAGAAAAAAAGGGCATTCTGTGATTCAGCCACTGAGAGCTTCAGCAACAGGAAGACAGAACAGGAATCATGCACCTTTTCTATCATTCCATACTTTGGGGGGAACCAAGGAAAGAGAAGGGGCAGGCTGTCAGTACTCATGAAAAGAATGCTTTCTCCAGAGATGTCGTCTCACTCGTTATCTTCAGAGAGTATTTTACAAAATGCATGTGCCTCAAAAGAAAGGCCTCCACTGCAGTAGTTTTGAGATCTGGCCGGCATCTATCTGTTCCTGCTGCCTCCCTGAAGAACATCAAGGAAACACGCTCTCTTTAAGCCTGCACAGAAATTCAGCAACCAGAAACAGGTCCCCATAGGTCTCTCACACCCACCGCCCCACCTTCCTTCCAGAAATAACCATAGAAGCACTAAGACGGCTGCAGATTAAAGGAACTCGTGGACACAGGTGCAGTGAGGCCAAGGAATCCGGTAATGGGAAGGGATGAGAGGACTAGGAGATGCTGGGGGTTGCCTGTGGAAGAGGAGGTAATTACACGCTGCTGCCAACCTTTTGGATAAATAAAGACAGAATTTCGGTGCGAGCTTCCCCCGACATGGACCCCAAAGAGGCTGGTGGGCATGAAAGAGAACCCGCGCAGGATGCCTGGGACCAGGGCACCAGGTGTCCCCCTCCTGGGCACACCGGTTGGCGGGGGCGGAAAGGACAGTGCCCGCAGAGGTCCTCCCATCCCCGCGAGGGTCGATGGACCAGCGTGGGACACCATGGGCCGCAGACAGCACACGGGCCTCGGTCGGGCTGGGGAAAGGGAAAGAGAGACGTGGAACTGGAGGGCTACAACGCGACAAAGTGGCGCGGGGAGCCGGGGGCGGGGAACCAGGGTAAGCGAGCTGGCAGACTTGTACTGGGGCAGGCTGGAGGCATCTTCATAGGGAAGTGCCCCTCCCGCGCAGCCCGCACCCCCCCAAGGGGAAGACGGCCGTACCCCGAAGCCCCGTTCCATGGAGCACACGTGTGCAGGGGAAAGCAGGGTTCGGGTCCTTTTGCTTTTACCGGCTTGGAGGCACCCCGGCTGTGGGATGCACAAGTAGTCGGGCAAGTGTGGGCCCTCCCCTCACTTGGGCTCCACTCCAGATCAGCCACTGAGTCTCTCTTTCCTTCCCCTGGGTCCAGAGCCTGGATTGATCTGGTTGCGCTGGCTTCTAGAGGTTGGAGCCACCCACTGCTCCTTCACGTGTGCACTCGAGCATGCGTGCAGATCGAGGGACCAGGGATCCTCTCCAAATTCCCAGCCCAGTGGGCAGACAGCACAGGGGAGCTGCGGGAACTACCGCCCCCAGTCCCCAGTCCCAAGGCCCATGCTCATGGCCAGCTCCTTCCAAGGGGTAGCAAAAGCACACTGGCGGCTTCAAAATGGCGGACTAGGGGTGGCTGCATTTTATGTTGCCCCATGACTCAGGACTCAAAAGAGGAGATATTGAGAGACTTGGGACCAACTCAAAGCAGCCGGGTGAGTCTCTCCCATTGGGGAGGCATCCCGGATGGGACGGTGCTCCCGGAATGCAGGAAACTTTGTGAAGTAGAGCTGCCAGGCGAGACACCCCTCCCCCCGCTGGAGCAGTGAATTCGGACAATTGGGAGCATCGGAGAGGAGGCTGCTCAGCACAGCGCTGGGACTCGGAGCAACCACTGGGGCTCTGGTGGCTGCCCAGGGGAGGAGCAGTGAGGAGAGCTGTGTGGACTCAGAACACTGGGGCCTGCCCTGAGGAGGAGGAGGAGGAGCATGGCCGCTTGGATTCGGAGTGACTATACCAGAGCTACAGGAGGTTGCCAGAGGAGAAGCCGCTGGGCGAGCTGTTTGGACTCAGAGCGACCACTTCTGAACACCGGGGCCTGCCCTGAGGAGTAGGAGGAGGAGGAGGAGGAGCATGGCAGGTAGTTTGGACTCGCAGTGACTGCATTAGAGCTCCGGGTGGCTGCTCAGAGGAGAAGGCAATTGGTGAGTTGTTTGGACTTAAAGCCACCGCTCCTGAACACAGGGGGGCTGCCTGGAGGAGAAGCGCGGTGGGTCACTTGGTCTGGAATGGCTGCACAAGAGCTCCAGGCAGTTGCCCAGAGGAGGCGTGCAGCGGATCACATTAATTCAGAGCTAGTCAGAGCGACCACTCCTGGACACCCAGGGGGTTACCTGGAGGAGGAGGAGCAATGGGGCGGGTCACTTCGACTCAGAGTGATTGCCCAGGACTACGGGCGGTGGTGGGAGGGAGGAGGCACGCAGTGAGTTGCTTGGACTCTTAGTGACCACACCGGAATACTGGGTGGCTGTCTGGATAAAGAGGCGTGTGGCGGGTCTCTGGGACTCAGAGCGATTGTACAGGGCCCAAGGTGGCTGCTCAGAGGAGGGGCCGCAAAGCCAGGTGATTAGGTGCAGAGCAGGGTCCCAGCATCTAGGAGGCTTCTTGGTGGAAGAGCCGCACAGAGACACACATAGGGGCGGAACAAAGGTTCCAGGACTGCGGGCAGATTTACTGAGGAGGGGCAGCCTAGGAGATTCATCTGCGAAGGGTGAGGCTCACAGGACCAGGAGGTAGGGCGGGGCCCCTGGGAACTTTGCAGAGGAAGGCAGCCCTGCCCAGGTGGTAGCTGTAAATTGAGGGGAACCTCTAGGAGGGGAACTGACAAGCGAGACCTCCCCACCGGGTGCGTTTTCCCTGCCGGGTGAGGTTTCCCCACAAGGACGGTAAAACCAGAGACTTAGACCCAAACAGGCCTTGCCTCAGCCCGCAGCCTAGTTCCCCTTTGGATGACCATTGGTCAACAAGTGGAGGCACCTCTGCCCACTAGCAGGAAATATACCCCACCTGAAGGCCACCACTCCTAGAGAGGCAGCTTCCTTGTGGAGCACAGCATTATCAACTTCCTCCAAGACTTCAGCCTACTGAAGGCTAAGAGAGGATATATATAGAAATCTTCAGGGACGTTGTAAGTCAGTAGAGGAAATCTGGATATCTCAGTGGTCCACTGATACCTGAACAATATGAGAAAACAAGGAAAGAAAATGCGGCAAACAAATCTAGATATTACATCAATAAAACCCAATGACAGCATGGCAGAAGAAATGACAGAAAAGGAGTTCAGAATGTACATAATTAAAATGATCAGGGAAGCACATGATGAGAAGAAAGAGTAAGTGCACGCACTGAATGATAGATGAAAGAGAAAATCCAGGCATTGAATGATCACACCAATTGACAGTTAAAAGAGCAAATACAGGAAGCAAAAGATCATTTCAATAAAGTGTTAGAGATATTGAAATAAGACCAAACAGAAATCCTTGACATGAAAGAAACAATAAACCAAATTAAGAACTCCATAGAAAGCATATCCAGTAGGATAGAACACGTGGAAGACAGAACCTCAGACATTGAAGACAAAATATTTAACCTTGAAAACAAAGTTGAACAAACAGAGAAGATGGAAAGAAATCATGAACAGAATCTACAAGAACTATGGGATATCATGAAAAGGCCAAATTTAAGAATTATTGGGATTGAGAAAGGCCTAGAGAAACAAGCCAAAGGAATGAACAACTTATTCAATGAAATAATATCAGAAAATTTCCCAAATCTGAAGAATGAAATGGAAAATCAAGTTCAAGAGGCTTATAGGACTCCAAATACACAAAATTACAACAGACCCACACCAAGGCACATTATAATGAAATACCGAACATACAAAATAAAGACAGAATTTTAAAGGCTGTGAGAGAAAAGAAAAGAACCAAATTACATTCAGGGGGAAACCAATACGGATATCAGCAGATTTTTCAATCCAGACCCTAAAAGCTAGAAGGGCCTGGAACAACAATTTTCATGCCTTGAAAGTAAATGGATGCCAACCAATAATCTAATACCTAGCAACACTTACCTTCAAATTTGACGATGAAATAAATCCTTCCATGATAAACAAAAGCTAAAAGAATTTACAAAAAGAAAGCCAGCATTACATAACATTCTCAGCAAAATATTCCATGAGGAAGAGATGAAAAACAAAGAAGCAAATCAGCAAAGGGAGGAATTATCCTAAAGGAATTGTCAAATAAGAGGAACCAAGTCGTGTCAAATAAATAAATAAATAAAATTTTAAAAATGAACCAAATGACTGGGAAACCAAATCATATCTCAATAATAACCCTGAATGTTAATGGCCTGAATTCATCAAGCAAAAGACATAGACTGGCAGATTGGATTAAAAAGGAAGTTCCAACAATATGTTTCCTACAAGAGACTCACCTCATAGGAAAAGATACCCATAGACTAAAGGTGGAAGGATGGGGAAAAACATACCATGCACATGGACTCAGCAAAAAAGCTGGAGTATCCATCCTCATTTCAGACAATGTGGACTTCAAGCCAAAGTTAGTCAGAAGGGATAAAGAAGGTCATTTCATACTGCTTAAGGGAAGCATAAATCAGCAAGATATAACAATCATAAACATCTATGCCCCAAACAGTGGCTCATCCATGTATGTCAAACAAATCCTTCTCAATTTCAGAAACAAATTGACCATAACACAATAATACTAGGTGATTTAAACATGCCTCTCTCACCACTGGACAGATCTTCCAGACAAAAATTGAACGAAGAAACCATAGGTCTCAATAACACAATCAATAATTTAGACTTAACAGACACTTACAGAATATACCATCCAACCAAGAGCGAATACACTTTCTTCTCAGCAGCACATGGATCCTTCTCTAAAATAGACCATATATTATGCCACAAAGCTAATGTTAGCAAATACAAGAAGATAGACACTAGCATGTATTCTATCAGATCATAATGGATTGAAGTTAGAAATAAATGAAAGAGTAAAACACAGAAACTATTCCAACATCTGGAGATTAAACAATATGCTATTATATATGAATGGATAACAGAAGATATTAGGAAGGAAATTAAAAAATTCTTAGAGGTAAATGAGAACAAAGAAACATCATATCAAAATCTCTGGGACACTGTGAAAGCAGTACTTAGAGGGAAATTTATTTCATGGAGCACATTAAATAAAAGAAGTAAAACTGAACAAATCAACGACATACACTACAGCTCAAAGCCCTAGAAAAAGAAGACAGAACAGCACCAAAAGTAGTAGAAGACAGGAAATAGTAAAACTCAGAGCTGAAATCAATGAAATTGAAACAAAAGAAACAATACAAAAAATTGACAAATAAACAGTTGGTTCTTCGAAAAATAAACAAAACTGATAAACCTTTAGCCACACTAACAAGAGAGATGAGAGAAAAATCCAAATCACTAAAAATTGGAATGAACAAGGAAATATCACAACAGACACGATTGAAATACAAAACATAATTAGAAGCTATTTTGAAAATCTATACTCCAACAAAATAGAAAATTTTGAAGACATCAACAGGTTTCTAGAGACATATGAATTGCCTCAACTGAATGAGGAGGACATACAAAATTTAAATAGACCAATTTCAAGTACTGAAATAGAAGAAGTCATCAAAAGCCTACCAACAAAGAAATCCGGACCAGATGGGTTCTCAGGCGAGTTCTACAAAACCTTTCAAGAAGAGCTCATTCCAATACTTCTCAAAGTATTCCATAAAATAGAAGAGGAGGGAACCCTCCCAAACTCATTCTATGAAGCCAATATCACACTGATACCTAAACCAGACAGAGACTCATCAAGGAAAGAAATTTCAGACCAATATCCTTAATGAACATCGACGCAAAAATTCTCAACAAAATTTTAAATCAATCACATACAAACATATTAAAAAGATAGTGCACCATGATCAAGTGGGTTTCATCCCAGGGATGCAAGGTTGGTTCAACATCAGGAAATCAATAAATGTAATTCACCATATCAATAGACTTAAAGTCAAGAATCACATGATTATTTCAATAGATGCAGAAAAAGCATTTGATAAAATATAGCACTCCTTTCTTGCTCAAAACTAGAAAAAATAGGGATAGTGGGAACATTCCTTAACATTGTAAAGGCCATTTATGCAAAGCCCATGGCTAATATCATTCTAAATGGTGAAAAACTGAAAGCATTCCCCCTAAAAACTGGAACAAGGCAGGGGTGTCCTCTTTCACCACTTCTATTCAACATCGTTCTTGAGATTCTAGCCAGAGCAATTTGACAACCAAAAATTAAAGGGATAGGAGTTGGAAAAGAAGAACTCAAACTATCCCTGTTCGCTGATGACATGATTATATATTTAGAGAAACCTGGAAATTCCACCAGAAAACTCTTAGAACTCATAAGTGAATTCAGTAAAGTAGCAGGTTACAAGATCAATGCTCATAAATCCAACACATTTTTATACATAAGTGATGGATCTTCAGAAAGAGAAATGAGGAAAACTACCCCATTCACAATAGCCTCGAAAAAAATAAATACTTGGGAATCAATCTCACAAAAGAGGTGAAACACCTCTACAATGAGAACTACAGAATACTAAAGAAAGAAATTAAAGAACACCTTAGAAGATGGAAAGATCTTCCATGTTCGTGGATAGGAAGAATTAATATTGTCAAAATGGCCATACTACCTAAAGTGCTATACAAATTCAATGCAATTCCAATTAAAATCCCAATGATGTACCTTACAGAAATAGAGCAAGCAATTTGAAATTCATCTGGAAGAATGAAACCCAGAATAGCTAAAGCAATCCTTAGCAGGAAGAGTGAAATGGGTTATAGCAATAGCAGATCTTCAACTCTACTACAAAGCAATAGTAACAAAAACGGCATGGTATTGGTACCAAAATCGACAGGTAGATCAATGGTACATAATAGAGGACACGGACACAAACCTAAATAAATACAATTTTCTCCTACTAGACAAAGGTGCCAAAAATATGCAATGGAAAAATAGCCTCTTCAACAAATGTTGCTGGAGAATTGGAAATACATATGCAACAGAATGAAACTAAACCCATATCTCACACCATGCACGAAACTAAACTCAAAATGAATTAAGGACCTCGGAATCAGTCCAGAGACCGTGCAGATTATAGATAGAAAAAGTAGGACCAAATCTTCACCTTGTTGGTCTAGAATCAGACTTCCTTAACAGGACTCCCATAGCACAAGAAATATAAGCAAGAATCAATAACGGGGATAGATTCAACCTATAAAGCTTTCTCTCAGCAAAGGAAACTATCAGCAATGTGAAGAAAGAGCCTACAGAGTGGGAGAATATCTTTGCCAATCATAATTCAGATAGAGCACTAATCTCCAGAATCTATAAAGAACTCAAAAACTCTACTGCAAGAATTCAAATAATCCAGTCGACAAATGGGCTAAGAAAATGCATAGACACTTCACAGAGGAAGATCTACATGCAATCAACAAACATATGGAAAAATGTTCAACATCTCTAGTAATAAGGGAAATGCAAATCAAAACCACCTAAGATTCCATCTCACCCCAATTAGAATGGCGATTATCACGCATATAAGCAACAACAGGTGTTGGCGATGATGTGGGGAGAAAAGTACACTCATACATTTCTGGTGGGGCTGTAAATTAGTGCAGTCACCCTGGAAAGCAGTGTGTAGATTCCTTAGAAAATTTGGAATGGAACCACCATTTGACCCAGCTATCCCACTCCTTGGCCTATACCCAAAGGACTTAAAATCAGCATGCTACAGAGATACAGCCACATAATGTTCATAGCTGCTCAATTCACAATAGCCGACTGTGGGACCAACCTGGATGTCCTTCAATTGATGAATGGATAAAGAAACTTTGGCATATATACAAGGATATTACTCAGCCATAAAGAGTGATAAAATTATGGCATTTGCAGGCAAATGGATGAAATTAGAGACTATCATGCTAAGTGAGATAAGCCAATCTCAAAAAGCCAAAGTACAAATGATATCGCTAATAAGTGGATGATGACACATAATGGGGCAGAGAAGGGTTATGTTAGGGTTTTAGTTAGGATTAGGGAGGGGGGCAATTATGGAGGAAGGAAGAATTGTATAGAGGGAAAAGAGGGGTGGGAGGGGGAAGGAAATAACAGAATGAATCAACAACAATACTCTATGTAAATTTATGATTACACAAATGGTATGCCTTTATGCCATGTACAAACAGAGAACAACATGTATCCCATTTGTTTACAATTAAAAAAAAGTAAACTTTAGCCTTGACTATGCCTAAATAAAAAAAAAGCAGACTAGCTTTCTGGCTTTCCCAGTGGCGACTGTGTTCCTGGTGGAGCAGGATTGGTGCAGTATGTGCAAATCAGGCTCCCTGTGCTGTGTGTTTATTTCTCGCATGGGCCTTCATACATCACATCCACCTTGAGCACTGATCTTCTTTAGAAAGCAGATCACATTTTCTCTCTCCCCTTTTTTGTCTAGTTTTCATTTCCCTCATTCTCCCCACAACGATTTGCAGCCCCAAAAGTTGCTTGTGTCCCGAATTCGATAGCCTAGTAACTATTGCAAATCCCGAGTCCATAGATGCATTTCCAACTCAGAATTAAATGGTTTGAGTAGGGCTCTGTTGCTTCAAATAATGACAGAAGTGACAAGGATAGCAGTTTATACTCTAGTTGTTTGGTCCAATTTGTATGACCTTTTAGATGTCACAAACGCCTTCAGAACATAAATAAACTTCTGAATATCTGATTTGCATAGACATTGAAAAGATGTTTGTCTAAGAATTAACTTTTTTCATGGCCAGTTTCTGAAAGTTGGAATGGAATCTTGAATAATTACCATAAATGTTGAGTTATGTTTAGAGAAGATTGGTCTGAGGAGTAAATTTTTATGAAGCAAATAATCATTTCCAGAAACATTAACATCAAAAACCATGGTAAATGAATGTTCCTGCCATTATCCCTGTACCTGTATGCATCAAGAATTCCATTTAAAATTATTGCTTATTAGCCAAGTATTATATATTTCATATTTAATTATTCAAAGGATATGCAACAAATCATATTAAAGCCATAAAATGTCATTTTTAAGTATATATCAGAATATGTCTGCTAAGTAAATTTTAAATCCCTTATTTGTTAAACTATTTGAGCACTTACAGGTCAGTTCTTGGATCTCATCTTATTTTTCCTAAAGGCACATTTATCAAACCTGCTCATTTTCTGCTTCTTGCAGCAAGAGCTGGAGTTAGCCTTGTAGAATGCCACTGAGAGCAGGTCATTCTCCTGTTCAGAACCCTCCTTCAGTAAGTAAAATGAGATATATCTAGTCAAGGAACATTATTTAGTTATAAAAAGGCAGAGTACAATATGTTACTTGGATGACCTTTAAATTATTGCAAGTGAAAGAAAGTAGACATAAAACACCACATTTTGTTTGCTTCATTTATTTGAAAAATCTAGAGGAGACAAATCTACAGAAATAGAAAGTCATTGGGAATTGAGCGAACTGGGGATGATAGCCAAAGGTTTTAGGATGATGAAATTATTCTAAAATCAGTTCTAGTAGTGGTTGCACTACATCGTGTGTATAGTCATTGCATTTTATGCCTTAATGAGTGGATTATATGGCATGTGAATTTTATCTCAACAAAGGTTAAAGGGAAAAAGGAAGATATACTAAATGCAGTATATGATTCTTGATTGGAAAAAGAAAAGAAAAGTTATAAATTGGCATTACAAAGTTGTTACAACGCTAAACACTTGAGAGGCATCTTCTGCTTATAGTCTCAGAACCTTCCAATAAGGTATACACCATCCTCCTCATCGTTAGATGATAGCAGTGCTTATTGAATTAGGGTGTCTATGGGATGATGATGGCAGTGGAGGTGATGTTATCTAATACTTGGGTTTGCAATTTGTAAGTAATTGTTTTGAGCCTTATGCATATGTTATTAACCTCTTTATCCTTCAAACAACCCAATGAGAGATTAGAAAATTTGGAGGGCCTAGGGAAGGGGAGGGAGACTAAGGGAGAGTCATTGGGAGGGAATTAATATAATCAAAGTATGTTATATATGAGTATAGATATGCCACAATGAAACCCACTATTCTGTGTAATTAATATACACTGATAAAAAACACCATGAGATAGACACTATTTTCTCTACAGATGCAGAAATGGAAGCACCAACAAGTTAAGTGACTTCATCAAGGTCACACAGCAAGTATGCTGGTGACTAGAAAGTACTGGATGTGACCCCTGGCATCTTGTATGTGTCACAAAGGTTACTGGTATTCTTCTCTTTGAATGTTTGTAGTGCTGTGCTGAGAATAAAATTTCTGTTTCTAAGCCAAATATCTTAGGTAAACTCATAGCAACAGAATAATTAATGAAGTAGTCAGTTTTTGAAAGTGATGACATGATTTCCAGGAAAAAAAAAATCTTCAATTGTTTTACTTCTGTTAGCAAGTTCTCCCCACTAGACATACATCCATTGTCAAATTTCCCACACTGAAGGACTGATTTTGGCTGCAATTCACACAGAACCTAAATAACAATTGTTTAATCTGGACAAATTGTCACTGCAACAAATGTCACTTTGAAAAAAAGAGGAAGTGAAGAAAAAGTAAAGGCTAAATGCAGTAGTGTGCTTCAGCCAGCTAGCCACAGCTTGGGAAAGCTCATGGCTCAATCCTCAAGTTTTTGCAAGCTTTTGTTTAATGCATTGGTCACCTAAAATTAGCCATGGTGGTTTTATCTGCAACAAAAAACTGAAGAACACCATCAATAAGATCCTGCTTCCTTTTTTGGAGAACCAGTTAACATTACCAGCATACCACTGAATACCTCAAGATGTAAAGATTTTTTTTTTTAAATATTAGGAAAAACATCATCCTAGTAGGAATCAGATGTTCTAATAGCTTCTCAGTTTTTTGTTTGGAGCAATAGTTAATCAAACTGTTTCTGCAACAATCAGCTTTTCTATGATGTAATTTTAGTAAAACTATAAACATCTTTTGGATAACTTCTTCTAAAATTTATTCAGGGAAAAGAAGTAAGGTAGAATATTATCTTTCTTGGTTATAAGGAAGAACTATTTTTTTTCAGTACTTGGAGAGGAACCTAGGGTCTCTTGTGCACACAGGCAGGTGTTCTACCACTGGGCCATGCCTGCCTGAATGATTTTCACTCTTTTTGAGGAGAGCCTTCCTTCTTGCTTCCCTTTGTGATACAAATAGGTTGCAGACACAACACTGACATGGACAAAGAGAGTCTTCCCTTTGGCTTGAGAACAGTCAACAAGAGTAATTTCAGGAGCTGAGCCAGAAACAGAGAAGTAGCCTCCAGGTTCCATAAACATAGTCCCACTCCACCTGGGAATTTCCACCTCCAAGATAAAGTGTATTTACGGTATTTAGAAATGAGTACCTGAAACCAAGCCACATATCAGTGTTGCAAAATGTACTTTAGATATTTCTTTAAACATCTTGCTGTTTGATTGACTTAATGTTGTCAGACTGTAGCCATGATGATGAAGAATCATTTGAAAATAAAGGGGGTTTCAAGATGGCGGCCTAGAGGGTGGCTGCATTTCATGTTGCTCCAGGACTCAGGATTCAAAAGAGGAGATATTGAGACGTTTGGGACCAACTCAAAGCAGCCGGGTGACTCTCACCCCCTGGGGAGCATCCCAGATGGGACGGTGGTCCCGGAACGCAGGAAACTTTGTGAAGTAGAACTGCTGGCGAGACGCCCCTCCCCCCGCTGGCAGTGAACTCGGACAGCTGGGAGCATCGTAAAGGAGGCCGCTCGGCACAGCGCTGGGACTCGGAGCAACCACTGGGGCTCCGACGGCTGCCCAGGGAAGTGGCGAGGAGAGCTGTGTGGACTCAGGACACCTGGGCCTGCCCTGAGCAAGGAGGAGGAGCGTGGCCACTTGGATTCGGAGTGACTGCACCAGAGCTACAGGCGGTTGCCAGAGAAGGGGCTGCGTGGTGAGCTGTTTGGACTCAGACCACTTCTGAACCCCGGGGCCTGCCCAGAGGAGTAGGAGGAGAGGAGGAGGAGAGGAGCGCGGCGGGTCCTTTGGACTCGCAGTGACTGCATTAGCGCTCCAGGCGGCTTCTCAGAGGAGAAGGCGAGTGGTGAGTTGTTTGGACTTAAAGTGACAGCTCCTGAAACACAGGGGGGGGCTGCCTGAGGAGAAGCGTGGTGGGGACGCTTGGTCTTGAGTGGCCACACCAGAGCTCCGGGCGGTTGCCCAGAGGACCCTGCTGCGGGTCACGTGGACTTCAGAGCCACTCAGAGCGACCGCTCCTGAACACCCCGGGGGTTATCTGGAGAAGGGAGGAAGGAACGGGGAGGGTACTTCGACTCTGAGTGATTGATTGCCCCAGGGCTACGGGTGGTTGGTGGAGGTGGAGGCACGCAGTGAGTTTCTTGGACTCCTAGTGACCCACCGAATACTGGGCGGCTGTCTGGAGGAAGAGGCGTGTGGCGGGTCTCGGGATCTAGAGCGATTGTTACAGGGCCCAGGTGGCTGCTCAGAGGAGGGGGCCCCATAGCCATGGCGATTAGGTGCAGAGCAGGGGTCCCAGGATTCTAGGAGGCTTCTTGGTGGAAGAGTCGCACAGAGACAGGCTTAGGGCGGAGCGAAGGTTCCAGGCCTGGTGGGCAGATTCTCTGAGGAAGGGCAGCCTAAGGAGAGTCATCTGCAAAGGGTGAGGCTCCCAGGCCCAGGAGGTAGGGCCGGGCCCCTGGGAACTTTGCAGAGGAAGGCAGCCCAGCCCAGGCGGTAGCTGTAAATTGAGGGGAACATCTAGGAGGGAAACTGACCAGCGAGACCTCCCCACCGGGTGAGGTCTTCCCTGCTGGGTGAGGTTTCCCCACAAGGACGGTAAAAACCAGAGACTCAGGCCCAAACAGGCCTTGCCTCAGCCCACAGCCTAGGTCCCCTTTGGATGACCATTGGTCAACAAGTGGAGGCACCTCTGCCCACTAGCAGGGATTATACCCCACCTGAAGGCCACCACTCCTAGAGAGGCAGCTTTCCTTGTGGAGCACCGCATTATCAACTTCCTCCAAGACTTCAGCCTACTGAAGGCTAAGGGGGATATATATAGAAATCTTCAGGGACATTGTAAGTCAATAGAGGAAATCGCAATATCTCAGCGGTCCTCTGATACCTGAACATATGAGAAAACAAGGAAAGAAAATGCTGCAAACAAATCTAGATGTTACATCAATAAACCCAGTGACAGCATGCAGAAAGAAAATGACAGAAAAGGAGTTCAGAATGTACATAATTAAAATGATCAGAGAAGCAAACGATGAGATGAAAGAGCAAATGCACGCACTGAATGATGAGATGAAAGAGCAAATGCAAGCATTGATTGATCGCACCAAATCGACAGTTAAAAGAGCAAATACAGGAAGCAAAAGATCATTTCAATAAGAGTTAGAGATATTGAAAAAAAACCAAACAGAAATCCTTGACATGAAGGAAACAATAACCAAATTAAGAACTCCATAGAAAGCATATCCAATAGGATAGAACACCTGTAAACAGAACCTCAGACATTGAAGACAAAATATTTAACCTTGAAAACAAAGTTGAACAAACAGAGAAGATGGTAAGAAATCATGAACAGAATCTACAAGAACTATGGGATATCATGAAAAGGCCAAATTTAAGAATTATTGGGATTGAGGAAGGCTAGAGAAAACAAGCCAAGGAATGAACAACCTATTCAATGAAATAATATCAGAAAATTTCCCAAATCTGAAGAAATGAAATGGAAAATCAAGTTCAAGAGGCTTATAGGACTCCAAATACACAAAAGTTACAACAGACCCACACCAAGGCACATTAAAAATGAAAATACCGAACATACAAAATAAAGACAGAATTTTAAAGGCTGTGAGAGAAAAGAACCAAATTACATTCAGGGGGAAACCAATACGGATATCAGCAGATTTTTCAATCCAGACCCTAAAAGCTAGAAGGGCCTGGAACAACATTTTTCAAGCCCTGAAAGAAAATGGATGCCAACCAAGAATCTTATACCCAGCAAAACTTACCTTCAAATTTGACGATGAAATAAAATCCTCCATGATAACAAAAGCTAAAAGAATTACAAAAAGAAAGCCAGCATTACAGAACATTCTCAGCAAAAATATCCATGAGGAAGAGATGAAAAACAAAGAAGCAAATCAGCAAAGGGAGGAATTATCCTAAAGGAATTGTCAAATAAAGGAGGAAACAAGTTGTGTCAAACAAATAATAAATAAAATTTTAAAAAATGAACCAAATGACCGGGAAACCAAATCATATCTCTATAATAACCCTGAATGTTAATGGCCTGAATTCATCAATCAAAAGGACATAGACTGGCAGATTGGATTAAAAAGAAAGATCCAACAATATGTTGCCTGCAAGAGACTCACCTCATAGAAAAAGATACCCATAGACTAAAGGTGAAAGGATGGGGAAAAACATACCATGCACATGGACTCAGCAAAAAAGCTGGAGTATCCATCCTCATTTCAGATAATGTGGACTTCAAGCCAAAGTTAGTCAGAAGGGATAAAGAAGGTCATTTCATACTGCTTAAGGGAAGCATAAATCAGCAAGATATAACAATCAGAAACATCTATGCCCCAAACAGTGGCTCATCCATGTATGTTAAACAAATTCTTCTCAATTTCAGAAACCAAATAGACCATAACACAATAATACTAGGTGATTTTAACACGCCTCTCTCACCACTGGACAGATCTTCAGACAAAAATTGAAGAAAGAAACCATAGATCTCAATAACACAATCAATAATTTAGACTTAACGGACATTTATAGAATATACCATCCAACCAAGAGTGAATACACTTTCTTCTCAGCAGCACATGGATCCTTCTCCAAAATAGACCATATATTATGCCACAAAGCTAATGTTAGCAAATACAAGAAGATAGAGACACTAGCATGTATTCTATCAGATCATAATGGATTGAAGTTAGAAATAAATGAAAGAGTAAAACACAGAAACTATTCCAACATCTGGAGATTAAACAATATGCTATTATATGATGAATGGATAACAGAAGATATTAGGAAGGAAATTAAAAATTCTTAGAGGTAAATGAGAACAAAGAAACATCATATCAAAATCTCTGGGACACTATGAAAGCAGTACTTAGAGGGAAATTTATTTCATGGAGCGCATTTAATAAAAGAAGTAAAACTCAACAAATAAACGACCTAACACTACAGCTCAAAGCCCTAGAAAAAGAAGAACAGAACAGCACCAAAAGTAGTAGAAGACAGGAATAGTTAAACTCAGAGCTGAAATCAATGAAATTGAAACAAAAGAAACAATACAAAAAATTGACAAAATAAATAGTTGGTTCTTCGAAAAAATAAACAAAATTGATAAACCTTTAGCCACACTAACAAAGAGAAGACGAGAGAAAACCCAAATCACTAAAATTCGGAATGAACAAGGAAATATCACAACAGACAGGATTGAAATACAAAACATAATTAGAAGCTATTTTGAAAATCTATACTCCAACAAAATAGAAAATTTTGAAGGACATCAACAGGTTTCTAGAGACATATGAATTGCCTAAACTGAACGAGGAGGACATAAACAATTTAAAATAGACCAATTTCAAGTACTGAAATAGAAAGAAGTCATCAAAAGCCTACCAACAAAGAAAAGTCCGGGACCAGATGGGTTCTCAGCCGAGTTCTACAAAACCTTTAAAGAAGAGCTCATTCCAATACTTCTCAAAGTATTCCATAAAATAGAAGAGGAGGGAACCCTCCCAAACTCATTCTATGAAGCCAATATCACACTGATACCTAAACCAGACAGAGACTCATCAAGGAAAGAAAATTTCAGACCAATATCCTTAATGAACATCGACGCAAAAATTCTCAACAAAATTTTAGCAAATCGCATACAAAAACATATTAAAAAGATAGTGCACCATGATCAAGTGGGTTTCATCCCAGGGATGCAAGGTTGGTTCAACATCAGGAAATCAATAAACGTAATTCACCATATTAATAGACTTAAAGTCAAGAATCACATGATTATTCAATAGATGCAGAAAAAGCATTTGATAAAATACAGCACCCCTTCATGCTCAAAACACTAGAAAAAATAGGGATAGTGGGAACATTCCTTAACATTGTAAAGGCCATTTATGCTAAGCCCATGGCTAATATCATTCTAAATGGTGAAAAACTGAAAGCATTCCCCCTAAAAACTGGAACAAGGCAGGGATGCCCTCTTTCACCACTTCTATTCAACATCGTTCTTGAGACTCTGGCCAGAGCAATTAGACAAACCAAAGAGATTAAAGGGATACGAATTGGGAAAAGAAGAACTCAAACTATCCCTGTTCGCTGATGACATGATTATATATTTAGAGGAACCTGGAAATTCCACCAGAAAACTCTTAGAACTCATAAGTGAATTCAGTAAAGTAGCAGGTTACAAGATCAATGCCCATAAATCCAACGCATTTTTATACATAAGTGATGAATCTTCAGAAAGAGAAATTAGGAAAACTACCCCATTCACAATAGCCTCGAAAAAAATAAATACTTGGGAATCATCTCACAAAAGAGGTGAAAGACCTCTACAATGAGAACTATACAACACTAAAGAAAGAAATTAAGAACACCTTAGAAGATGGAAAGATCTTCCATGTTCTTGGATAGGAAGAATTATATTGTCAAATGGCCATACTACCTAAAGTGCTATACAAATCAATGCAATTCCAATTAAAATCCCAATGACGTACCTTACAGAAATAGAGCAAGCAATTATGAAATTCATCTGGAAGAATAAGAAACCCAGAATAGCTAAAGCAATCCTTAGCAGGAAGAGTGAAACAGGGGGTATTGCAATACCAGATCTTCAACTCTACTACAAAGCAATAGTAACAAAAACGGCATGGTATTGGTACCAAAATAGAAAGGTAGATCAATGGTACAGAATAGAGGACACGGACACAAACCCAAATAAATACAATTTTCTCATACTAGACAAAGGTGCCAAAAATATGCAATGGAGAAAAGATAGCCTCTTCAACAAATGGTGCTGGGAGAATTGGAAATCCATATGCAACAGAATGAAACTAAACCCATATCTCTCACCATGCACGAAACTAAACTCAAAATGGATTAAGGACCTCGGAATCAGACCAGAGACCCTGCAGATTATAGAAGAAAAGTAGGTCCAAATCTTCACCTTGTTGGTCTAGGATCAGACTTCCTTAACAGGACTCCCATAGCACAAGAAATAAAAGCTAGAATCAACCACTGGGATAGATTCAAACTAAAAAGCTTTCTCTCAGCAAAGGAAACTATCAGCAATGCGAAGAAAGAGCCTACAGAATGGGAGAGAATATCTTTGCCAATCATACTTCAGATAGAGCACTAATCTCCAGAATCTATAAAGAACTCAAAAAACTTCTACTCCAAGAATTCAAATAATCCAGTCGACAAATGGGCTAAGGAAATGAATAGACACTTCACAGAAGAAGATCTACAAGCAATCAACAAACATATGGAAAAATGTTCAACATCTCTAGTAATAAGAGAAATGCAAATCAAAACCACCCTAAGATTCCATCTCACCCCAATTAGAATGGCGATTATCAAGAATACGAGCAACAACAGGTGTTGGCGAGGATGTGGGGAGAAAGGTACACTCATACATTGCTGGTGGGGCTGCAATTAGTGCAGCCACTCTGGAAAGCAGTGTGGAGATTCCTTAGAAAACTTGGAATGGACCCTCCATTTGACCCAGCTATCCCACTCCTTGGCCTATACCCAAGGACTTAAAATCAGCATACTACAGAGACACAGCCACATCAATGTTCATAGCTGCTCAATTCACAATAGCCAGACTGTGGAACCAACCTAGATGCCCTTCAATTGATGAGTGGATAAAGAAACTGTGGTATATATATACAATGGAATATTACTCAGCCATAAAGAATGATAAAATTATGGCATTTGCAGGCAAATGGATGAAATTGGAGAATATCATGCTAAGTGAGATAAGCCAATCTCAAAAGCCAAAGGACGAATGATATCGACTAATAAAGTGGAGGATGACACATAATGGGGGGGAGGGAAGGGTTAGGTTAGGGTTAGAGTTACGGGTTAGGGAGGGGGCAAGTATGAGGAAGGAAGTACTGTATAGAGGGTTAAAAGAGGGGTGGGAGGGTGGGGAAGGGAAAAAATAACAGAACGAAATCAAACAACATTACTCTATGTAAATTTATGATTACACAAATGGTATGCCTTTAGCCATGTACAAACAGAGAAACAACATGTATCCCATTTGTTTACATAAAAAAAAAAAAGAAAAGAAATCAATAGTGACCTATCTAAAAGGACGTGTATCCAACTGACTCATACATCTGTTGGGATTTTGGTGGATGGTCAAAAATAATACTACTTCTCCTAAGTACAAGGTCATATGAGAACCAATAAGTAGACGAGAGATGGAAGTCTAAATATGATCTTTATTACCTAAAAAGTGTATTGGAATGTTTGATCTTAGATCTGTGGTCAATTGACTTGTCAATATCATACTTGCAAATGCAATAAAATTAGCAATGTTCTGAAACTCACTGGCACTAGTATAAAGGAAGAGTCACAGGCTGCAATTTACTGTACAACTGTGGATCAAACAAGAATCATCCAGGATGCAGTTATGTGCACCTGTAACTCTAGACTTTGGAGGCTGAAGCAGGAGGATGATGAATTCAAAACCAGACTCAACAACTTAGCAAGGCCCTAAGCACCTCAGTGAGATGCGTCTCTAAATAAAATGTAAAAAATGGCTGGGGATGTGGCTCAGTGGTAAAGCATCCTGGTTCAATTCCTCATACCATAAAGAAAAAAAAAAAAACATAAAGGACATCTCACTCTCAAGGGAATGTTTTCTGGTTTACTGAAGGATTCTTCCACTCTGCATCAGTTGTCCCTTAAGTTAGCTCATCTTTTTCAAAAGCAAAACTAATGTTGCCCTTGTCCATTTGAGGCAAGGTGATCATGTTTGCTAGGCCAGTTAGCAAAGGGATGCTCCATTTTGCTAATAAAACTCCCTTATGTTTGCATTTTGTGCATAACTGAAAGAAACCTGGCAGAAGTTTATCCATTTCAAATTTGCAGTTTGTGACACCCTCCCCTGCAAACCATAGTTATTAAATGAGAGCACATCTTTTAAAACCATAGGACTGAGTACATGGAACACTAGCTAGAGATGGTATTGACAGTGAAAGAATATTAACTTAGCAGTATTTATGAGCATTTACAGTGTGCTGGAAACAGTTCTGGTACTAAGTGACTGTAGCAAATAGGACTTTCATTTTAGGTTGACAATTAGTTTTCATTGGGGAGACAGCATGGGGCACAAGATAAGATGTGATCATTGAAGCTGTGAAGACAGTAAAACAAGAGAAGGTGACAGGATGGTAGGAACTGGGCAGTGTTCTATTTTAGACCAGATGACCACAGAAAGCATCTCTGAGGAGACCTCTGAGCTGAGATGAGGACAATAGGAAAGATGCTGGAAAATTAGGTCCCATCTGTACTCTCGCCAGCACTTCACATTTTATTCTGACTGCAAAGAAAATCATAGAACGGATCCAAGTGGGCAATGCCTGGATGGGGGTTGCCTTTCCCTGACTTCTCAGTAGAAAAGTGGGATCCAGAGGAGGATCTAGAGGGAAGCAGGTAAACTAGAGAGGAGGTGACTACAGTGGTCACAAGAGAAGATTGTGGCTTCAACAGGGCTGGTTTTGAGGCAATGAACCAAAGAGAAAAGCTGCTTCTTGACCATGAGCTTGAAGTGGACAGGCCAAGGGAAGGGTGGATCCCTTCCTATAGTACTGAAGTCCCATGAACTTCAGGAATATGTATTTTAAAACATACTGTCTCATATTTATATTTCTCAAAACTGCTCTCAAAAACTGCAAGTATCTTCCAAAATAAAGATTGCAGAATTTCCCCACCAGCAGTACTTTTGGTTTCCTATGGTCCTAACTAGAGTTGGTTTTGTCATCCAAATAATGAATATGCTCCAATATCTTCACTCCTCAAAATACAAACACAGGAATATTCATAAACACATGGAGACGCAAAAATAGAGCCACTCCTGGCCCTAAATATTTCCCTAGTTACACCAATTTTCTCAGTGTCTTTATCATCCTCATTTCCCCCAAAAGTAGTTTACACACCTGGCTATCTCATTTGCATAAATTCATTGACAATATTACACTCAACTTCATGCCTAGCTCTCCAAAGCATATTGTGAGGATTCCAGGTCTGCTTCCTTGGCTGACTTCCTTACATATCCAGTATGTGGCTGGAGACAACACAATTCCAGAGATCATCTAAATTTTGCACAGGCAAAATAAACAGAAATTTTTAATCGCTGGTCTGAATGGGTTCCAGGAACCCCATAGATATTAAAACCCAGGAATCCCTAAGTCGTTCATAGCCAATGGAATAGCATTTGCATATAATGCATACACACCCCCGGCATGCTTTAAACCCATGAGGAAATTCCATAGAATAACCAGTAGAACATAAGCACTATGTAAAAAGTAAGCAGTCAATAACAAAAAAAAAGTACCTATTTTGTAGTACAGATGGAATTATTCTAACTGTCTGCAATTAAGATAGTTTGAAATGTGGATGTTTAATCGCATATATGGAGGACCAGCTGGCAACCTGAGCCCCTGAGGACATAATATCTAAACATTTAAAATCAGCAAAATCAGGAGAATGACCAGATATAAAGAAAGTGGTGCTGACTTCCCTCACATCCCAGTGCTGGAGCTTAGTCCCATGGTTTGCAGACTCTGAGACATCTGCACAATCTGGCTGCAGTCTGAGGTGTGTGATAAAGTCGGTGGACCCAGCCCATCTTTTCCTAGAGGCTGGTCTCTCGCGTACCCACAAAGATTTGCAATAGGACAGACTGGCAGTTTGTTGGGGGGTAGGTATCATTCAGTCAGAAACATCTGGATTCTGTCACTAAGTGCTGCCTGATCCTGTGCCCCTAATTTGTTCTATTGTTGTTCCTCGATCTGTGAATCAGTACATTTTTTTTTAAACTTGTACAATAAACTGCTTTGTTTGGACTTGTGGAAGACTCTTCATTTAACAGTGACTTTGGGATCTAAACTAAAATTTTATTAATTTAAATAGAATTACTGGTCAGTGATATATCCTTGATGTTTATAACCTATTTGTTTGTGTGTGTGGTGTGTGTGTGTGTGGTGTGTGTGTGGGTGTGTGTGTGTGGTCAGAATAGAAACCCCCTTGGCAGGCAGGATATAATGCCCCCTTCATCCGAGAGAGCCTCCAGCTACACCCAACTGGGGTTTTAATCCTGTGGTTGTGCAGAGCTCCAAGGTGATTTGCACCCCTTTCTTGCTATGTAGGACCTATTTCTAGTTCTGTATTATTTTCTCAAGGTTAAGCCATGGTACCATATTGCTCACTACCCTATGAAGGAGAATGTGAATCACAACTGAATCCCAGCTCCAGGTGCTCTCCCCCTCAGTCAGATCTTCCTGAACCTAGGAATAGGGCAACCATTAGTTCACCTGGGACCCAGTGATCCAGTTGGACCTTCATATACTCCTTGTGTTGGGCAAGTGCAACACAGCAAATGCCTGAAATTACCTAGGCTCACCCTCAGGCTTTATACTCAGAGTGTGACCCAGTCTTCTGAGACCCTGCCTTGTCCCTGCTCCACCCCAACCCACTGTACATTACAGCTGAGCCCCGGAATCCTCCATCATGCAGCAGGCCCCCTGGGCTTCTCCCATGGTGTCCTTTGGAATACTTCTCTCCCCACTCTCCCACTTTGCTTGCCATCTTAAAAAGTCCTTAGAACACAGCCCAGCTGATCAAGTGCAGGGAACACTGCCCTGAGTCTGCACAGCATCCTGTCCTCTCTCTGCTTAGCATGCTGGATGACATTTGCTTGGTAGTTCTCCATCTCCCCTGATAGTTTGTGGCTCCTGAACACCCACACTCTTGGTGTTCTAGGCTTCTAATTATGGTAGAAGTTCAATAACTATTTGAGAAAGAAAACTTCAGCAGGAATGGTGAGAAAGAGATAGTCTCCAATTCCTTGTTCAAACTTGAAGAGGCCATCTTATGATGACAATCTTCTGGGGATAACCCTGGGCAGAGGGATGGCTCAAGAGCAGAAGAAAAACCTCCTATCAGAGGACAGAAGGTGAAAGACTCACTCCCTGTGGGCTCCTCTCCAGGGATCATGGACCCGCATCTGCTGAAGGATTGACCCCCAGACCTGTAGGGCTCCCAGGTGTTGTCCACTAAATGAAGAAACTTTTACAGGTGAGGGATGTTTACTGACAGCACTTTACAGGTGACCAGCCACACACAGGTGCTGCAGGTAGCTGTAGGATGTGTCATGTTCTCAGGTTGGCTGAACCTTTGCTCAACAGAAGTGTTCTGCCCCTGTGGGACACAGGCACAGAGTGGAGAGAAGAAATGGTTTGAGGACACTGGCCTGAGGTCAGTTTGCTTCCAACCTCAGAATACATCTCAAAGGTTCAGCAGGTAACTCAAATATCAGCCTGTCTCTGGAGAAGTGTCTAACCTGTGCTTGGGTGGCAGGAAGCCTCCTAGGCCATGGGACTTCTGCCTTTCACTAAGGTGCTGTGAGAAGATCAGTGTGCCCATTCTGACAGTGTACTGTGTCCTGAAATTCCGCAGTATGGATACATCCTCTGTCTCTGTTTTTCTTGCTAGAAAACAGTGGTCTGTCAGGCTTTGCCTAGAACCCATCAGTCATCTGTATTTATGCATTGAAAAGATGCACTCTGAACCTCAGATTAGTCCCTGATTTCTGGAAGTAGGGAGACTCTGAAGAGGATTTGAAGTCCCAAATCAAAGTCACCACCTCCCCCATCTAAGTATTTGCTGCACCAAGCCTGGATCCATGGCAACCCAGAACTCCAATGATCCAATTCATATGATTCTTCTTTACTTTTTCTTTCTCCAAATATTCTACTTTGATTGCTCCATTTTTTCTTCTCCTTTTTTCATGCAATTTCTTGTTTAATTTTCAACTCCACTGCTGCTGAGCCTGCAGGAGAATTCAAGTGCATGCCATGGCTGCTTTAACATAAAGCAGTGTGGCACGTGGTAAACAGGACAAAGGCAAAACACCAGAAATACCTCACTTCGAATCTCCCTCCATTCAGTAGTTGCACACTCTGAGGAGGTCACAGCCCTGTCATCCCTATTCAGAAAAGTGGAATCTGCAACCAATAAGGGAGCAGTGGAAAGCAAGAGTCGTATCACCAGTATGTCTGGACCTGAGGGTCTTCCCTCCAGCCCCTCTCAGGGGTCTGTGGAGAGCAGATAGCAGTACACACAGCTGCTTTGCCATGCCGATTACACTCTAACTTTTTTCACTCCAACCAATCTTAGCATTTCCTTTTCCCTGGATTTAATTTTGCCCCTAGAACAGTGATCTCAATTGAATTGCAAGGAGTCTGCCACTTAGCAGGCTGATCTTGAAAATACAAGTGCTCTTTCTGATCAATTTGTGAAAGTTCAATGGAAATCCTACAATTTTAGAGCAAGGCTTCTCCAAAACTTGGAGTCTGGTTCCAATGCACCGTTGTCTCCAGGGCCATATGCAGAAGTGGAGTTTCTTGGTTCCTGTTGCAGAGCTCCTCAAGAGATATGGGGATGTGTTCTGGAATCCAAGAGTTCTCCCTGTACTCCAGGTGACAAGACAGGAAAGCACTCATCAGCTCAATTCACAACAGTAGGATCACATTTCTCTCTGGCCATTGAGACCCTAGGAAGTTACCTTCGTGAATTCCATCACTAGTCACTGGTAAGATAGAATGAAACCAAGTTGGATGTGGCAAGTCCCAGCCCTCTCTCTGGTGCCCTCAGCTTCTCTATCCAAAGAGTTTCCACCACCTAACAAATTGTCCCCAACAATCCCAGAATCTGCAGGCAATAGAGTAAATGTGTGTGTGTGTGTGTGTGTGCGAGAAATAGAAAGAGAGAGAGAGAGAGAGAGACAAAGACACAGAGACAGATAGTAACACAGAGGCAGAAATGTCCCCCTCTTCTCTCCTCCATCCTGTGCTCATTATATGATCTCCTATTTTAAAATGCACCATAGTGCTGAAATGCCTGATATGTTCTCCCTAAGTTCCTAACAATGCAGCTCAGGTGAGTGTAATCATAATGAAATTCCTTCATAGGGAAGGAATTCAGATGGCTAGCAGCATTATTTCTTAATACTGAGACAAACTTGTCTTGAGCCACATGCTCAGGCTCGTTCACCATGGAAGATGTGGATGGCAGGAGGATTATATGCCCCTGTGCAGGCTTCTCACTTTTGTCCCCAAGTATACCCTCCCCTGCAGTCTTCCAAGATGACTTCTCTGCAGCCCACTCCATGACATATCTCTTTGGGACCTTTCTTTTCTGAAGGCTTCAGGGACCCTTCACTGGGTGCTGTATCAGACCTCTGCAGTCCCTTCACATGCCTGCACTTGCTCCTCCTTCAGATTGACAATATCCAAATCCCATTACCAGTGCTAGGTTATGAAAATGAAATTACTTTCAATTACTTTCAATTACTCAGTTACCCAGTGACTATTTGGGAATAGAATTCATTGTTCCTGAATCGGGAATGTCGAGGAAGTTCTGAGACAAGAAAAACTATACCTCATGATGCCTTTGTACAGATGAAAATATCTGGACCCCAGGAGAGGAATCCAGGGTCAGATTCCTGCCTCTCTGCACCTCTACATCACATCAGGCCTCCTCTGCAGCCTGTGCATGTTTTATTACTCTGTGTCCATCCCCTGTTATCCACAACAATATCTCAACTTGCCAAAGTCTTGCCCTTGACTCTTGCTTTTGCTCTTGGCGACACTGCTATCAATCCTGATTTTTCCTGCATTTGTAGACCACAGTCCAACTCACCACCCTTCCATGAACTGGGGATTTTACTGTCTGTGCTCAGCCTGCATTCCTGCACATCTAAGACATGAAACACACAGATCCTCCCCAGTTAATTTTTTTACCATACATCCTTCCACCTAGATGTCAGAAGGATATTTGAAAGAAAAGAATCGAATGTGACCTGTTACCTTGCAATACCAAGAAAGTGATTATCATGGTGGTGGGCATGGAGAGTGGATGGGGAACCTGGACTGACTGGTCAAAAGTGGGTTTGTTTTCTGAAATCCTGATCCTCTGAGGGTTGACCCAGGTCATTTTGAAAGCTTCAAGGAGCTTCCCACTTACTCATCTCATTGTCCCATGACTCATTCCTTAAAGGGAGAGGTGCATCCCTCCAGTCCCTGAAGCTATTGGCAGTGCTCCAGGGAGCCCAGACACTTTCCAGACAAAAGGGGTACACAAGGCCACCTGCACTCTATGCATGGTGGTGGTGTGGGTGGGTGGAAGTGAGGAAGTTGGCTAGACTGTGTGATGGGCTGACCAATCTGACTCCATGAGAACATTATAGGCCAGACTCTAAGGGAAATGACTAATCAGACTCCATTTTGCTCTGAGACTCCATGTTATGTAGGAAATAAGCTTCTCCCATGGGAACACCCCACCTCTGTGCCCATCATCAGTTACTTGGTGTGATATGTTTAATAATATACAATGGCAACTCCTATGTAGTAAAGAATTGCTCTCTTTTGATTCCTATTGATCCTAAATAATGTACCATGTAAAAAGTAATTGTGTGGATGTTAGCAACCATTCTTTAGTTTGTATCTAGCTAGGGTCATTTTGATCCACTTCCCCCTCTGTTGATGATCTCATGATGTTAGTTTGTAATTTTGAATCATAGCAACAGACACTTATGATTGATGTGATTTTTGGTATAAGAACCTCTACAACCCTGTGGTTGGGGCTGTTCTCCCAATAGCCACTTTTGGGGGGGCATTGTGTGAGACAGTCAGCTGGCCACCTTAATAAAGACTCGAATTTGGACTTCTCAGTGGTAATTGGTCTGTTCTTAATTTGTGCCCCATAACATTTGGAGGCTTCAGTGATATCCTCGCTGCCTGGTGAGCAATCACCACTCACCACTGACTTGGCAACTCCTGCAGAGGGGAGAGGCCACAAAGTTTCTCCTAGGGGAAGGCTGCTGAGTGATGTTCCTCAGCCCCAGGTTGCACGGTCTGTTGAGCTCCACCCTAGGACTCAACTAAATTCTCAGAGAGTCACCTGTTTCTGCACCCCGGGGGAATGGTAAGTCTGTTTCTGGTGGATCTGCATCTGGGGACTCTGAGGAAGGCTGGACACAGCATTACATCCAGAGTCCGGGACTGGCAAGATGTTGCTCAGTCCCTCTGGTCTGGAATCTGGAGTGGCCACTTCTCTGCGTCTTTGGTGTTTTACCTGTTCTGTGTTGTCCTTTTCTGTTTTTTGCTGCCCTTAAGTGTAAGCCTGGGTCAGTCTTCTTCACATCAGTCATGTACTCCCCTCCAGTGCATGTTAACTATTTTCCAGGAATTCCAGAAGAGAGCAAGTGACTACAGAACCTGCTGTAATGTCTTTTCTCTCTGTAAATTCTGTGAGAGAGAATGACCAACTTTTGAGGTCAGATGGCCCCCTCAGGGGACCACCAAAATGTCTTTGGGCAGCCTGAACATCTTGATCAAATGTTTTGTAGTCAAATTTGGAAAAAAAAATGGTTAAAAAGGTTTTTAGCCATGTTCACTGAAACATTAAAATGTAAACTGCTGCCAATAGGAACTTCTAACTATTGGAGTTGGTCCACCAAAATGCCAGGCTAAAATTTTGATGGCTGTTATCCAAGAGACCAGAAAAACTGGTTTAGATCAAGACCACAACCTGAGGGTGCTCTCCCAGTAGACCAATAAAAGCAGCTCCCTTGCTGCCTCTTCAGGAAATTCCTTCAGGAAGGGATAGGGCATAACCTTTGTCTCTCTTAATTCTTTTAAATCTCAGGATGGAGGCCAAAAAGACTTTTAAAATTCTATTTTTTTGAGTTCATAATTTCCATCTGGTGTGCCTAGGTTAGTTTTTGATCAGAACTACTTTATCCAAGTATAAGGTTTTCTTAACACTCTGTTTCATTTAAAGACCAGTTTACAAGGGTTAACTCTCAGTCTAGTGGGTTTTTAAAAATAAGTTATAAGGTCTTTGTCCATCTGTTTATTTTATGTATGTGTACACTGGTGTATTTTCATGTCTACATATATTTGGTACCAAAATTGACATGTGAGCTCAAAAATTAAAATAAAAATAAAAAAATGCCTTTTTTTTTAACCATATTAAACAGGTTTTATTTAAAGGTAATAATACAGATTTCTCCCGGCAGGAAGAAGCGGGCCATGGCTGATATTCTAAAGTCCCAAGAAGTGAGTGCACCCTACATCTTTTATAGGTTAAATTCTCTTTTGTTCTCCAGTTCTCTCCCCCCTTATCTCTCCTTCCTGCCTATGTGACTAGGCCTGGTTTTGCATTAAGTGAAAAGCCATCAGCAGGGGGAGGGCCAAGGTGATTCAGGCAGGTAAGAGCCCAGGGGGCATTAGTTAGCAGCTCCTTGCTTGCAGTCCTTGATAAAGGCAGGTAAATTTGGTAATCAATGGGCTCTGGAGATCCTTGACATCCCATTGTTCCAGGGGCAGTCTCCAACTTCCAGAGGCAGATGGCTTCATGGCTTCATTTCCTCGAATGCCCCGATTCCCTATTTCTACACTAACTACCTGTTCTTTATTCTGGCTTCATTCCCCCCTTTAGCTTTAGGAACTCCTAACTGCTTGTTAAGGAAATGAAAGGGGGCGGCGATCATTCTGGCTGCTTCGAAGCTGAAAGGGGGCAGTGAAGGGCAAGCAGTTTGGAGTTCCTTTTTTAAAAATCAGGTCAATCAAGGGGTCCAAGGTAGAAGTCCGGTTGGGGAAGAGCAGGTTGTAAAGTCATCTGGGGGTGGGTGCTTCTATGATAGAAGAACAAAAAGACATGAATACTGAAATGAGATTAGTACAAAGTAAATGTTGCAGCATCTGAAACGTGCCACTGAGTATCATGAAAATAAAAGAAGTCAATCTCTCACCAGAAGGTGGAAGAACTGAGAAATTGTTCCCATAACTAGGCCTAGAAAAGGCTGGAGAGGACAAAGCCTTTATTTGGGGACTTTAACATTGTCCAGGTTATCAGGAATGTAAACACAACATTTAACTCTTAATGTCATAGATGTCCCCAGAAAATATGGTTAAGCTAATTATTGTCATCTGATTTTTGTAAAATATCCCTTTATTGGTATAACCTGTGTTTAGTTGAGATCTCTATACTTCTGTTACTTAGGGATAATCATATGAACAAACATAGATTAAGTCTACCTGTGTAGCTTAGGAAGGTCTGGAGGCCTTAAACTGACTAAAAACTTCTGACTCTGGCAGTTTCTCTTGATAGGTATCAGGCACATTTGTTGGAGAATCATTTGTAGCTTCCAGTCTTTATTCTAGAGGGCTAATACAAGTGTACATCTTAAGTTACATTTAACTATTATTTCTTTTAAATGCCCAAGAATGGCTATATTTTGGTTTTAACTGTTTTGCTGGGTGTCTAAAGATCAAGCTGGTCAAAATGGCCTGGTTCCTGTCTTGTTAAAGAGTCAGCTGAGTTCCCACAGGGGTCACTCATAGAGAACTTAAGAGCAGTTTCTTAGCTCCACCAGTGCCATTGGTTAGGCAGGGTCTCCTTGATCCGGTGACTTCCTTTGGAAGCATCAAGGGATGTCTCCCTTTTTCCATGACCCTCCTCTGCAGCAGATGCACTGAGTGATTTTTCATCCTCTAGTCTCAACAATCTCCTTGATCAGGGAGTCGTGTGACCCAGAGTTGCAAAGCTCCTTAGAGAAGTTTTCTTGTTCATGGGTTCAGGCTGACTGAGGGCAAAAGATCCAAATACTTGTCTATCTTGCCTTCTGTATTTAATTCCAATCTCTAAGTTTGATCTTAATCATCCAGCAAGCCAGTCTCACCAGTCATAAAGTAAGAGTACTGGGCTTTAACTTCAATGTCTATAACTTTAAAATTATTTACCCTATTTTCTAACTGGAGTCTGCATTAGTACTGGAAGTTACCACTATGTTCTATAGGTGATGGCTTATTATCACAAGTTACCTAGGTTGTGTGTTCTTGAAGCAGCTATTTCTGCAAAACTTTAACAGGTAACAGTTTTACAAAAATGAAATTAGCAAGAGTAAAAATATATTCTGCTTGTATAATAGCTATCTTGAAATTTGACTGAGAACCACATATCCCCTATTTGAGATCATAGTAATTTTACAACAAATACCAATCTTTTGACTATAACTTTAAATAAGCTGAAGTCTGACTTATTTTGGAGTCACTCTAACATGCAGTAAGGTGGGAGGCAGAGTCTTATCTCAGGTAAGGCGTGGCTCTTTACAAATCTTAAGTGTTCTAATTTTGATGTTGATCTTTGCTTCTTTCTTAAATGTCATTAAGTTGTTTTCATATACTGTTTCCTGAGCCTATATAAACTTTATAATTAACACAATTTAACATTGTATCTAAAACATGAATCAAAGAAAGGCTGAGAGAGATTTTAACTTTCCTTTTGTTTGTCAAAGTGGCAAAATGTTTTCATGTTTCACAATATTAACCTTTAAACAAGTCAGGCTCTAACTTTTATAAATACATTTATATTTGAAATTCTTTATCTCAGTGTAAAAATAACAAATTTTACATATACCCTATTGATAGCAGGTCCTATAATAGAACATTAAATGATATAAATAAATCCCAATTAAAATTTACTCTTTATAAGTTCAAGATTACCATTACAGAGAAGTTTGATCTGGAGAATAGCAGAGCTTGATAAATTCCCTGCTTTAAAAACTTGTATACTTGGCGTAGATCTTGGTGGGACCTCCAAATCTAATACCACCATTTGCAAGTGACTAGTTCTGCTCCTTCTAATGTTGAAGATTGAACATTAGAGAAGCAAGCCAAGGCAACCATATTAAGAACGTTTTATTTAAAGGTAATAATACAGACTTCTCCCAGCAGGAAGAAGGGGCCATGGTTGATGTTTTAAAGTCCCTCCAAATGCTTTTGTTTTACATGATTAAAAGGTTTTCAAATTGGGTAAACAAAAATATGGCTTTCAAGTTACTAACACAGTTTTGTTTCCAGGTGGTAAAAAAATAAATAAAATATTATTTTTATAAAATGTCTAATATTCATTGTTTCTAGGTTTTTCTTCAACAGGAAAGAAATGACTGATATGCCTCAATACAGTTCTCTGATATCTTGGCTTTTAAACATAACTAAATTAGGTTTAACATATATAGGATTGATCATGGATGTATTTGTTAGAATCATCTGATTGGTTCAGAGAGTTAAAATGCTAACTGTTAAGTATAACATCAAGTACTATTAACTCCTTAGATTCCACAGGGTAACATACTTAAAATATTTTTGGTGTTTTCATAAATTAGTAAATAAACGAAGGTTTTAAATTTACTTTATGTTATCACTAAAAACATGATTACTAAAAGTCTTAACAGGTATTATTCTGTGTAAAGGGTCCAAAAGTTTTGACTGTATTTAAGTAGAATTCTATAAGTAACAAAGTATTTTATTGGATTAAAATGGAGTAATTTATCTGAATTCAGAGATTTATAAGGGTTGTTTCAGAATATATATTTTAAAAAGGAGATCAGCAGATTAAAACATTACAAGGTTTTAGATATAAAATATATTTAATAAAAATGTCTCTAGGTAAAAATGTCTTTATGTGATAAAATAAGGCTGTAATACATCTAAGTAAACAACGAGAGCATCTAAGTGATTAAAAAATGTTAAGGGTAAATTTTAAAATGTTTAAAGCATTAATTTACTCTTAACATTGTATCTGTTAAGTTTTAATCTGTAGAACAACTAATTTTAAAACTTGGGGGTTTGTACAATTCTGGTTAAACAGCAACTGTTATTTTAGAGTATTGTACTACATTACAAAGTCTAAATTTTCTTTAAAAGTTAAACATGTTTAATATAAAAACATCAATACAATTATGATTCTATTACTCTTTCTATATATTAAATGTGTTCATATCTTCCAGGTATACAAGTTTTTAAAAGGTTTAAAAGAACATTTTATCAGGCTGGTGTTCTCCAACCTAAAGTTGTAATGGTAAATTTAAACTTATCAAAATAAGAAATTTTATGGGGGATTTATTTATATCATTTAATATTCTGTAACTGGACCTGAACCTTATGTTACCTTCTACACTGGGATGAAAATGAAAATGTATTTCTAAAAGATAATGGGAGTCTGATCTGTTTAAAGGTTAATATCATGAAACAGAAAAACATTTTGCCACTTTACTACACAAAAGGAAAGCTAAAAGCTCTCTCAGCTTTCTTTAATTCATATTTTAGGTGTAATATCATACTGTGTTAAGTAACATTTATATAAACTTAGGAAACAATATATGTAAACTTTATAAAATGACATTAAAAAAAGATAAAGATCAGCTTCAGAACTAGACCACTTTACCTAAGATTTATGAAGAGCCCTGCCTTACCTGAGATGAGGTTCTGTCTCCCACCTTACTACATGTTACAGTGCTCCCAAATAAGTCAGACTTCAGTTCACTTAAAGTTATATTCAAAAGATTTTTTTTTAGTTATAAAATTACTGTGATCTCAAACAGGGGATATAATATATAGCTCAGTCAAAATGTAAGACAGCTATTACATAACTAAATATGTTTTTACTGTTGTTAATTCCATTTCATATTTTCCTTGTAAACTCTGTAACTGTTGACTTATTAATGTTTTATAGAGGTACAGCTTCAAGAACAATCTAAATTAATTTGAGATAATAAGACATCACCTATAGGATAGATAATATAGACCCCAGTTTAATAAAAGTTGGTAAATAACTATAAAGTCATAGACATTAAAGTTGAAACCCAGTACTCTTACTGTATGACTGGTGAAACTGACTTGCTGGATGTTTAAGATCAAAACTTAAAGATTGAGATTAAAATAAAGGGGTCAAGAGAATCATTATTTGGCTCTTGCCCTCAGAGTCAGTCTAAACCCATGGAACAAGAGAACTTCTCTAAGGAGCTTTGCAATTCTGGGCCACACAAACTTCTGATCAGGGATACTGATGAGAAAACCAGAGGATGAAAAGCCAATCAGTGCACCTGCTCTAGAGGAGGATCCTTGGGAAAGTAAGCCATCCCTAATGCTTCCAAAGGAAGCCATCTCATCAAGGAGACCCTACCAGGTAAATGTCACTAAAGGAACTAAGAAGCTGCTCTCAATTTCCCCAAGAGTGACCCCTGTGGGAACTCAGCTGACTCTTATCAACAGCTAGGAACAAGGTCAATTTGACAAGATTGATCTTAAACACCTAGCAAAAACAGTTAAAACTAAAACACAGTCATTCCTGGATATTTTAAGTAAAACTAGAGGTAGAAAAAAATATTCTTAGGCAAAAATGCCTGATAACTATCAAGAGAAATTGCCAGGGTTATAGGTTTTTAGTCAGTTTAAGGCCTGCAGATCAGCCCAACCTCTGATATAGGTAGACTTAATCATGTTTGCTAGTATGATTCTCTAACCCTAAGTACCAAAAGTAAAGGGATCTCTACTAAGCAAAGAGATCATGCCAATAAAAAGATATTTTACAAAAATCAGATGACAGTAAGTAACTTAATTAAATGTTGTGTTTACATTCCTGATAACTCCAACAGTGTTGACATTACATTCCTTAAAACTCCTTATCCTCTCCAGCCTTGTAAAGCTTTGTTAGGCTTTTTTATGGAAACAACCTCTCAGCTCTTCCACCTCCTGGTAAGATATTATTAATTTCCATCAGCTTCATGATATTCAGCTACATGTTCCAGATGCTATTTATTTTGTACTCATGGTTTTTTGTTTCTTTCATAGAACGAGACTTTTACCCCTAGAAAGGAACTTTTTACTGCTTGCCCCACCCCACATTGCCCCCTCTCAGCTTGAAGCAGCAAGAGCAGTCATCACCATTTTTCCTTACAGCAGTAAAATTAGAGGGGCAATAATAAAATTTTTAAAAGACAGTCAATATAGGTAGGTAAATTAGGTTAAATCACAAAAATTAGGGCCAGTTTTGGTCCAGAGTTGGAGGCAAATGACCTCTGATAGATTAAAATGTTAATGCTTTCAGAGCCCTTCCTCCACCCTTACCAAGAATCTGCTTCTGTTCTAAACTGTTATTAAATCTCTCTAACAGGTTCAACTTATGAGAGAACCAGCCCCAAGAGACCACTGATTTCAAACACTCATTTCAGTCAGAAGACTATGTCTACATCAAATTGTTCCAGAAAGGACTAACACCCAGCTAAAATGGAAGGAACCTTCCTCACAACATGGGCTCATCACATCTGAGTCAAGACAACAGAAAAATGGACAGCCCTCAGAGACCCCAACCACCACCTAAATATAAGACTGAAAAAATGTTAAACATGTTTTTCTCTTGCTTGGACAATGTCAGGAATCAATGATTTGATTATGTATAAAAAAAACAGTAGGGAATGTGATAGGCTGACAAATCTGACTCCATGAGAATGTTATAGGCCAGACTCTAAGGGAAATGACTAAACAGACTCCATTTTGCTCTGAGACACCATATTATGTAGGAAATAAGCTCTGTGCCCATCATCAGTTACTTGGTGTGACATGTTTAATAATATACAATGGCAACTCCTATGTAGTAAAGAATTACTCTCTTTTGATTCCTATTGATCCTAAATAATGTACCATGTAAACAGTAATTGTGTGGATGTTAGCAACCATTCTTTAGTTTGTACCTAGGTAGGATCATTTTGACCCAATTCCCCCTCTGTTAATGATTTCATTATGTTAGTTTGTAATTTCAAATCATAGCAACAGACACTTATGATTGATGTGATTTTTGGTATAAGAACCCCTACAACAATGTGGTCAGGGCTGTTCTCCCAATAGCCATTTTTTTGGGGGGCATTGTGTGAGATAGTCAGCTGGCCAGCTTAATAAAGACTTTCAAATTTGGACTTCTCAGTGGTAATTGGTCTGTTCTTAATTTGTGCCCCATAACAACTGCATCAGGGTGATGGTGCAGGAATTAGGGGGTTCTCACCTGTTGGGCCTGTGACACCAGCCTCTCCCCAGCATGGCTCTCACAGCTGGTTGCAGGAGACCAGCATTGTGGCTGCTGAAGGCCAAGATGGGCCTCAAGGGCTATGTTCTGTTGCACCCACTGTGGACCTGACCTCACCCTGCACCCTCACTCTTCTTGTTTAGATGCTGGATGCTGAATTCTGTCCCCTTTCACCCACTTGGTGGTTCATAAGCTAAGTCACTTCCTGACTTGGCGGGAGGGTGAGGCAGGGCAGGAGCTTAGAGAGCAACCTCATGTGATCTGCTACACTGCCTCCTTGCCTCACTGAACTTAACAGCCTGAGATAATGCCAGTCGACCTGCAGAGACTTCATAGGCATGTCACCCTCACCACATGGGCATGCTGGCACCATGCACACACCCCTGAGTGCATCTGTGTCAGCTTACTCATCCCATCTCTCCATGCCTGTCTTCATGCACTCCTCTGGAAAGTCTTTCTTGTCCCTCTATTAAAGGGGAGGCCCCTCCCCAGGCAAAGGCACCCCTTCTCCCTGTACCTTGTGTGATTTTCCTCATAATATGCTCCACCTAAAGCAGGATTCCTTCTCTGTGGGTCTCTCTCTTTTCCTATTCTTTTCCAAGAATATCAACTCCAGGGGAGCAGAAATTCTGCCACTCATTGCCTGACCCCAAGCCCATGAAAACCCTGCTTGTAGCAGAAGCTGAGTACAGTATGCATGTATAAGCAGCCACTAAGGATCTTCTAGCTGTAGTGTAGACTCATAAGGAAGAACCTTGTATGAACCAGAGATATTTTGCTGCTGGATCTCTGGATCTCTCCCCTTCCATGGTGCCTCTGATTTTATTGCAGTGGGTCAGAGTTTCAGTAGACCTCCTGTCCCAGCAGCTACTGCAGACCTGAGATTCCCCATATCCAGGTCCCTGTGAGCATGCTGGAGAGCCTCTGCAGAGCTTGGCTGAAAGAGGGGCTCTCTGTGGGTGACCACAGGAACCAGGATGTGAACCCACAACCGAAGTCAAAGGCAATGCTGAGGAGTGAGATGCCTTCCATGTGTCATACCTGAAATCCTGCTGCATATGTAAGTACTACTGTTGACACTTAGCAATATGGCAGGAGCTATGAACCCAAGAGTAGGAACTGTCCTCCAGCAGGAAGACTTGACATTAGTGCATTTGCTCAGATGTCTTTCTTGCCCACTGGAAATCTCCCTTTTTAGTGACCATCCAGTGAGAGGTGAAGGACTCAGAAGTCATGGTAATTCTGTAAAGAACTGCCCATTGGTGACTGCATGGTGTGACCAAGGAGAACCTGGTTGCTAGTCAGTTCTGTGTGGCAGTGTATCTCTGCCATCCAGATGATGCTAAGTCCTTACTTCATGTCCATGTTGGTCATGATCTCTGAGGCTTCTCATTCTCATCTTCTGAAAACTTGCCCTCAAAGTCAGATGTGCCCTTTGGCTTGCTCTACCTGATACATGTGAGTGACATGATGTGTTACTTCTGGGAAGAACACTTCAGAGCTGGTGTGTGGTTCTCCAACATTCTCTTCCCTGTCACTGTGAACCTGAAACCTGATGTTACATTGCAGATGGAGACTCTGCAGCTTTAGTCTCAGGGTCAACTATCAACCAATCCTGCTTCTAGTTCCTCCTCCAACATCTAATGTGTGGGAGAAATGAAGCCTTGGTTTGTGGAGAGCTGGGGAGTGTTTGTAACAGCAGCAACCTTACCTCTCCTGACTATCATATAGGCAATA
The DNA here is from genome assembly GCF_902686455.1 of Sciurus vulgaris. Taxonomy (NCBI): domain Eukaryota; kingdom Metazoa; phylum Chordata; class Mammalia; order Rodentia; family Sciuridae; genus Sciurus; species Sciurus vulgaris. The sequence goes on along the minus strand of NC_136477.1, from coordinate 67,776,898 downwards.
TTCTACCTATGATAACAGAGCAGGTGCCTTCCCATCTGTTAACTCAAGTGATCACTCATGAAAACTGAGAGCCTTATTTCACAGGTGAGTAAAAGTCCAGCAAGTCCAGGATCCAACACTCATATGCAAAATCTGGCTGCATGCCCACCAGCCGGCTTCCAAATTAGATTTCTTTCCATGAGACTGCATCAGCTTCTACCCTGGAAGAAACTTGACTTCTCTGTTCCTCCAGAGCCTGTGGGGGGCCCTAAGCCCTGTTCAGGAACTGTGGGCTATAGCATTGTAGGCCTATCATCCAATTATGAAACCAGAGTGATGAACACTTTTCTCCCATGCAAAGTAGGTTAGAGAGCAGGCACCTATGGGTACACAGGAGAGTTCAGCACCTGTGGCCTGGTAAGAATGGAAGCCCAGGGAGCTTGGGGTGGGTGGGGCAGCCTTGTCCCAGAATACTGACAGTCATTGGGGGTAATGTAAGATTGGACAGACACCTGGAAGGCTTGGGATCCAGACCTGGCTCCTTTGGCCTTGGTGAGTCACCTACCTGGCCCACTTTCCAGAAGAGGAATAAGTCTTCTGAGCTCCAGTGCTACTGTATATCAGCATCACCTGGGGAATTGTACAAAGACAAATATCCACTTACCTTCAGAGATCCTGATTCAGTGGCTTGGGGCAGCACATACTTGTTCAAGAAGGTGACAAGATGACTCACAAGCCACAGGGTGATTAATTCTGGAACACTGTTCTCTTTATCAGTGGTGGGTTATACTCCATGGATGATCTGCTCCTCTCAAGGGGATGTGGGCATTCCCAGCCCAGGCATCTTTCTGGAAAAACATGTCTGAGGTCTCTGCAAGGACTGTGTAGCCACTCAAGACTGTGGAGCCACACAAGCTCCAGGGCACTGGGACTCCAAGACCATCTTGCCTACCTCCCTAGCAATGCCCCTGTGAATGGGCCCCGTCTCTGGTGTGAGGAGCTGAAGGCATTGGAAGGATGTGAGAAGAAGGAATCCCAGTTGTGGCACAGGAGGCTATGTGGCCAGGACACAGGACTGCCATGTAGAAAGGTGTAGGTCATGTCCCACAGGCATACTTGGCAACAGTCACTGAGTCAATGGTGTGAGCAAAGGCCCACCGCTCAGGCTGGAATGGAATGCCATCCAGTGGACTTGTGATGCTTGCCTGTAGCCTTGGGAACATCTGCAATAAGCAGAGTCAATGACATTTTCATTGGTTGATGCAGAAGGAGCCTTCCCTCACGTAAGCAGCTGCATAGTCTATGTAACCAAAAGCTTTGTGCACAATAAATGGATTTTCCTTCACCACCACCACAAATGAGTCCCTGGTGACTGTGTAGGTGACACCATTGCCCTCACCCCTCCAAGGAAGAAACCCAGTTCAATAGAAGGCTCCTCCTGCTCCTTCCTTGGATCTCACACTCTTCCCAAGTGCCACCCTCACTTCCTGGAAAACATAGAATGTCCAGCCTATTCCAAGTGTTCATATCTGGCTCTCTCCAAGCCTTTCCCCAGGACCTCCCAAACTAGGCTATCACCAGCCCATCAGCTGTGATTAGGATCGAGGAGAAACTCCAGCAATGCCACAGAATCCACAGAGAGGATTTCTGACAGCCTCTTGTCAGACTCAAGGTTGCCCTTTGGCTGGTGTGTGGTTGATGGTCCCACCTGGCCCTCAGGCCAGACTCCTCAAAGGGCATAGTTATGGCTGCTTCAGATGGAGAGCACACTCCAGCTACCACAGTCCAGTGGAATTATGTAGCAAATTAGCTACCAATTAAAGCAGTCAAAGCTAAGGCTGCTCCTCATTGTCACGGGGCTTCTTCACAGTGCAGTGTGTGACACAGCCTAATTTTGGTCCTGCTCCTCTGTGGGTTTCCTGAACTACCCAGGGAACTCTCAGGGTTGGAGGAGGGGTGTTTTTCTCTGCAGGGCCTGGAGGCCTCAGCAGGTTCCTGACTGCCTTTGCTCTTCTTGGTGGTATGGTAGATTCATGGAGCCCCCATCTGCTGCATACTATGCACTGCCAGGGATTTTCAGGTTTTGCCCAGAATCATGGTCCCACAAGCCTCACCTGAATCTTCACCATGATCTCTGGTTTGGGATTTGGGAAGCATTGAAGAAGACTGGGTTCCCAAAATGGTTGTATGTTCTGCCCAGAATGGAACAAAAGCCTGTCCTCATGTCTCACTTAGGTTTCTACATCTTTCTACTTTCAAATATTTTTGATAAAACTTACCATCCATGAAGCCATTGCCCACCAATCAAGATGAGGAAGGAGGCCAAGGGGAGGTATGGAAGAAGTTGTGTGAATATGAGGAACAGGAAGGAGTTGTACCAGAGTACCAATGATTCCTGCACACTACTGCAGAGCTGGGCATGAGCCCCTGACATAACAGCTGTTGCTAACACAGAAACCAGAGTACCTACAAAATCCTGCCAGTAAGAGAAAAAGTCAGATGAAAAAGCAATCATGTTTTAGCCCTGAAGACAGATCATTTTAACAATCTTTCTATAAAGGTTTCTGAACAAGAAATTATTAACTCCAGAAGTTTTTTACCCAAATGGCCCTGCCTAGAAAGAAGAATGAAAAATGACAAGTTACAATTTAGGGTGATATTTCTATGGAAGCTGGAGTGATACCTTTGTATTGTAGTGTACAATTCATAATTATTAGTACGGACAATTAGTTACAACTTGCATAGGGCTGATATGGCTTTGAGGGGTCAGACCAAGGATGGTAGCAGGGATTCAAACTGCAGAGTCCAGGATCTGGGGCCTGAAGGGTGAGACATGGGAGATGGGAACTAGGACAGCCCAGCGCAGGTCCATTGACCTGAACCAATTTCAATTCCATCACCAATGGGTCCACAGATCCTATTCACCCAGCATCAAGATAACCAGGACATAGGTGGACAGTTTGAGGGGGCTGATTGCAGTCTGGGGCCTCTTGGCTTACCTCCACAGTGGAGCACTAGAAGCACCATCTCCATTCTTCTTCCATAGAAATAGATGTATATATATGGGCCTGTCTTCACAGCCTACCTCAGACCATGCTCATGTGCTCATGGGGAAGCTCTGTCCAGAATAAAGGTGAAGGTATCTCCTTAGGTTGACTGTTGCTCACAGAGTGGAGCTGTTCAGTATAGAACTCACTTTAGAAAACCAGTCTGCAATTTATTGGATACAACCTCAAAAGCACATCAACCAAAACTGACAAATGCATTCATATCTAATTAAAATCCTCTGAACATCCAAGAAAATAATCAATTGAGTCAAGAGACAATCTCTGAGAGGAGGAAAGATATTTATAAGTTTTTCATTATGCCCAGAATCTCTAAGAAATTCAAACATTTCCATAGGAAAGAAAAAAAAAAAAAAGAGAGAGAAATAAACAAAAGCACACTAAACAATGGACCAAAGTTCTATGTAGACATTTTTCAAAAGCAGAAACATGAGTTATGCCACTGCAGGGTCCTGGTGGGAGGCCACCCAGATGCTGAACTATGGGATCTGGTCAGGATGACCTGCAACCTGACCTGGCCCATGTCACTGGCTCACACAAGCTGTAAATATTCAAGGTCCTGAGGGGTCTGGGCCCCAAAAAAGCAAAGGAAAAAAATTCTGAGAACAGGAACTGAAGCGTGGACTGGTGTTTTGGCTCAGTGATTACAGCACTCACATAGCATGCATGAGGTCATGGGTTTAAGCCTTAGGACCACATTAAAAAATTAAAATAAAGGAACAGAAGGCTGGGAACAAGGCCAACCACCTTGGGGAAAAGTCTCCAATGACTTCTGGGGCCAAGAAGCCAGCACCAACCTAAGAGGAAGAGGCTTATGCTGGGATGGCAGAGCCCGACTCTCTTTGCCCTGGAGGCCCTGCAACAGTACTGCAGGAAAAGACTCAGCAGGCCAGGGACCAGGGCAGCCCTAAGAAGCTGTCCACTGCTCTTCTGGATAAAAGGCAATGGAGAAAGCAGGAGCCAGACCAAAGGGGTCTTGGTGGGACAGAGAAGGCAACAAAGATAGAGGAGGCAGTCAGGCTTCCTTGAAGGTGGCCTGCATGGAGCCACAGAACTGGTGCTCATCTTCATTAAGGTGGAGATGTGTGAGGTGGCACCAGCCAGTAAGGCCCAGTGTAGGAAAGAGAAGCAGCAGAAGATGAAGGGAACCTCACAATGGTGACACTCCAGAACCGCCTGCAGGTGCTGGAGTGCCAGCAGCCACAGCAAGGCCCACTGAAAGAGATGCACGGGGAGCAGGATGCAGGGCAGGTCCAGTATCTGGAGACCAAGATGAAGTGGACCACCTGGCTAAGCAAAATGTACTGTGTGATGATCTGCAGCAATGCGTGCCTGCAGCTGGAGGGCCTGAAACACAGGGGAAACCCTGGGTGCAGCCACACCGCTCAGCCACATGGTGGAGAAAGCAGCAGGCTCAGTACAAGGAACACCAGAACCTGCACAAGAACAAGGTGGCTGAGGTGGAGTGGTGCCTGCACAAGATCTGGAGGAAGGGCTGTATGGCTGCAGGTACTGGAGTGGCCAGTCTTGCCTGAGAAGCTACATGCTGCACCTGGGTCCCTTACCAGCTCCCCTGCAGGACATCTCATCCTGATTGGTGTCTCTGAGAGGTTTGAGGTTCCCCTAGTGATGTGTGAGGCTGGGCACATTCTCAAGGAAGCCAGATACAGTCCTAGCCTCCCAAGAGTTCTCCATGAGTGCATACCATGTGCCCAAGAGAATGTTGTTTCTGTGTGGTCACTGAATAGGCCACACCCCAGACTCTGGGGAGGGGTGAACCAGATGGGCATCTGTGTACCAGGAGAGCTTCCCTGGTCTGCAGGGTCATTGTAGGTAGACTGGAGTGGAAGGGGTAGGGATTGTGGCATGAGGCACTCTCATAGGCACTTCTGCTTCCCCTGGGTTTCCAGGGCCACAGGCAGAAAGAAAAGGGGCCTGGCCAACTGCCCCATCAGTTCAAAACTCAGCAGGAAGGGATTCTGTCCAAAGGATCTTATTGACTCCACAACTGGGGAGAAGCCAAGATAGGCAGGAATGCCTCCTCTGGGGTGCAACAGCAGGTCTCCTAGTGTTCTCTGATCCTCCCTTTTTAAGTCCTTTTTAAGTCCTTTTCTCCTGTTCCCCAGAATTCCCTGAAAAATGTCCTCAGAGCTCAAACTCCAAAGAGAGAAAGGGAGCTGCACCTCCCCAGGCCCATGGGTATGGTTCAGTTTTCAGGGCTAATGAGACAGTTGTGAGGTGGAGGCTGAGATGCAGTGATAGTGTACCTTGGCACCCTCCTGGATGCTCCTTGCCAGGCCCATGGGAGTGACTCAGGGTCAAGGCCATCTCTTGAGCAGTTGCTGTCTCAAGGGAAGATGTGAGGGAGATTTAGAACTGCATGTGCAGCTAGGTCAGGATAGTGAAGGAGAAAGTCAGGGGCAGGTTCAGGTTCAGACAGCAAGAATAAAGATGGTTCACCAAGAAGGTCAATTGCCTAGCTGACCAAAGTGCTTGTGGACATGAGGGGGGAATCCAACAGAAAAAGCAAGATGCATGGTATTATGGTTTGGATGTGAGGTATCCCCAAAAACTTACATTTGAGATAATGCAGGAAGGTTCAAGGAGAAATGATTGGGTTGTGAGAGTCTTAACCCAATCAGTGAATTCATCCCTGATGGGATTAATTAATGTGGTAAGGTATGGTTGGATCAGGTGGGAACTGGGGCATGGCTATGAGGTATATATTTTGTATCTGGAGAGTAGAGTCTTTCTCTGATTCCTGATGATGCAAGCTGCTTCCCTCTGCCACACTCTTCCATCATCATGTTTAGCCTCACCTTGGACCCTGAGGAATGGAACTGCCCTTCTATGGAGTCTTGAGCTCTCAAATAAGCCTTTCTTCCTCTGCAATTGTGCTGGTCAGATTATTTAGTCACAGCAGCAAACAAGCTGACTAGAACACATGGGCTTGGTAGTATCAGTGAAGAATGTGGGGAGTGTGGAGGGGGATGTGATAGAAAGAAGAAGAAGCCTCTGAAGAGAACAAGTCAGTAATTTTTCTGTTGACTACCCTTCTCTTGGCAGGAGTATGTTACTTTGTAATTTTTGCTTTGCAATTACATGCTGCTCGTTTGTTACATTTGTTTTTCAATTCTGTGCCGAGGGTACCCTCAGTACCAAAGGCAGGAAGATCCCCTGAGCCCTGGAGTTTGGGGCCAGAATAAATAACACAATACCCCCACCACCACCACCTAAAAATGGGAGTTGAATACAGGCTTTGGAGGCCACAGTCAAGGGAAGTCAAAGGTGCAGGGCCTCTGGGAAGTGTTTTCACATGGGCTCAGAGACAGGATGGGTGGGTCAAGCAAAATGTTTATAATCAGTAACTTCTGGCCTAGGGATAAATTATATGTTTACTAAATGGCAAACAAAAAAGTAACCAATTTTATATCAATGAATTAGAATAATAAAATGTGTTGAACTCATTTCAATTTAATAGTGTGGGTACTTGGATGGTTTATCTTCTAAATTCATTGATGATTAATGCATCCACGTGTCCGGGCTTCCCAGGAAAATCTTCCTTCTGAGTGAGAAATATACAGATACTGATTCCCCATCTGTTCTTCACTAAGTCAGGGTGACTCCAGCAATAGGCTGGATCAGTGATTGACCTGACCTGCCACACCCCAGCTCTGTCTTTCTGTTTTCACTTTCCATTCCTTGAAAAGAAGCCTAAAGATAGAAGACCTGAAAAATATTCTCTTGTAAAAAGAAAATGAAGAGAAGCAAAAGAAAAAAAATCCATTCATGAAATTATATTTCCCAGGGTTATTCAAGGTGTAACTATGTTACCTAAGTAATTTATCTCTGCACATCCAACTTATTTTGGGTACAGATTTTCTCATAGTAAAGAAGACGATAATATGGCACTATCAGTATCAATGTGATCCACATCTCAGTTGGGACATTGCTGATAGTCTCTGTATAAAAATAGAATGCTCAACAAGGAATGTCAATTACCTCATACAGGAGACAGAGAACTAGTGCATAAAAGGAAACTAACAAAATTATACAAGGCTATGCTCCCTGTGCCAAAGGCTCAGCCTTTGGATATGAATCCACTGAGCCAGGGCTAGCACATATAAACACTGCTTCCTGCTGCCATTCCTGGTGTCTCGTGTCTCTGTCCAAATATCCTACAACAATTTCAGTTGGGCCACTACCCATCACTGTCCTGAAACACAGCATTTGTTTGAACTCCCAATCACAGCAACTCAAACCTTAACTTAATTATAACAAGCTTCCAGGAGCCAATCCATGACACCTTGGTGTATTAATGATTTCTTCTACAGGTACAGGCCCTGCATTCACATCCTTCCTGAGTGCACAGTGCTGGTCTGTCTCTGCCAAGGGTTTTGCATGAGCCTTGTACACATTTCTTGCCCAACAGACTTGGACTCCCTTTTAGGGTCAGCTGCAAGTCCCCAAGCCTGACATCTTCCAAGACACTGTATCATATATTTTTGGACAGTGAGGGTGGACTGATGCACCCCTCACAGGACAGTCCTCAGTTCTGGGCAGAGGCATCCCCTTGCCAGGGCCTGCAGGAGGGGAACAGGGCTAGTGAAGCAGAGTTCAAAACATGCTCTTCATGCTCTGCATGTCTGGCACCTCTTTCCAGGTCTGGCTGGTGCCCACATGTGGAAAGGATGGGCACCATGGGAGGATCCAGGCAGGAGCCTTGGGTGGGGTGTAGGGAGCATACCTGGCATGAGGGCCCCTGTGGTGCAAAAAGTAGAACCTTTATGAGTACAGATATTGGGCTGCAGCTTGGAGAACTGCACCAAGAAAGGTGGGAGCACTGGGCAGTGTCTGCTGCAGTCAGGGATCCCAGCAACCTACTGGCCTCTGGTCTTTCTTCACCCAACATCCACTCAGTGCATGATCCAACAAAACCTTTTCTTTCCAAATTTAAGGGTCTCATCCAACCTGCACCCAGCCCTGTCCTCCCACATAGCTGCTGGTACTGTGCAGGAGGAAACTGGGATCCTGAGAGGTCTCTGTCCACCCTCTGGAAGCTCTGGAGTCTTTTATTTGAGGGGCAGACAAGTCATGCTATGAATCAAAGGACACTTGGGTTCCAGCAGGGGAGAAACTGAGCAAGCCAGATCCACAGCCAAGGAGCACAGGCAGGCTGAGGTCCCTGCCTTTGGAATGGCATGTCCACAACCTCACTTTCAAGAAAGTGTTCTGTGGAATTGAGTTAGGTGGCAGTGAGTAAGACGTTCTGTCTTAAAATCCAACAACAGCAAGCCGCCTCAGTCCCCATGTGGGGGAGCTCCTTCGTTAGTAAGGGTGCTCTGCAGTAAGAGCATTGGTCCAGAAAACATGTCTGTCTTTCTAGGAGGACTGGTGTTTGCAGAAGCTGTGTGTCTGCTATGAAAAGGGTGTATGCATGTGAAGTCAGGTGGACCCCATCTGGAAGCCCAGGACATCTGGTGTACCAGAGGTCACACCAGGAGTGAGAGGAAAGTTTTCAGCACCTTGAGAAGGGATGAGGGGAAACGTGATGACTGGGGTAGGCCTGTGAATGACTGCAGGGGAGAAGGAAGGCTCAGGCCCAGGTAGATGGTTGCAGACAGCACTGAGCTCCATGTTTTGCACACAGCCCCTGTGGCTAAGGATGCAACTAATGGGGTTTTCAGAAGGAAAATCTATGTGGTTGTGATGTAGGTCTCTTCTATCAGGTAAGCTATTACTGTCCTACTGTGCAGGTGTACAGGGCTGTGGCTCTGTGCTCTGCCCTCTCTAGTCTCTGGGCTTTGTGAAATGAGCTCTGGTATCTGGTCACTGTGCTCTGTGCTCTGTGCTCTGTCTCTGTTCTGGCTCTGTCTCTGAGCTCTGGGCTTTGTGCCCTGTGTTCTGTCTCTGTACTCTGGGTCTCAGTTCTTGGTGCTATGCTCTGTGCTCTCATCTCTGTGTTCTGTGCTCTCTGCTCAGTGCTATGTGCTCTGGTCTCTGATCTCTGTGCTCTGAACTCAGTGCTCTGCCCTCTGACTCTGTGCTCTGGCCCTGTTTTCTGTGTTCTGTGCTCTGTGCTCTGCACTCTGTGCTCTGTGCTCTGAGCTTTGGCTGTGGGCTCTGAGGTCTGTCCCTGTACTCAGGATCCCGCCTCTGGGCTCTGTGCTCTCTGTTCTGGTCTCTGTGCACTGTGCTCTGTACAGTGTGCTCTGTGGTCTGGTCTCTGTGCTCTGCTATCAGTTCTCTGAGATTTCTGCTCTGGGCCCTATCAATGGACTCTGTCTCCATACTCTGGGTCTGTGCTCTTTGTTCTGTCTCTGTACTCTGGGTCCTGGCTCAGTGCTCTGTGTTCTGTGCTCTGTGTGCTGCCTCTGTTCTGCTCTGGGCTCTGGGCTCTGCATTCTGAGTTCTGGGCTCTGGGTCTGTACTCTATGCTCTGGCTCTGTGCTCTGCAATCTGTGCTCTAGGATTTGGCTCTGTTCTCTGCCCTCTGCACACTGGGCTCTGTGTCCTGCACTCTGGGCTCTGGGCTCTCGCTCTGGGCTCTGTCTTTTTGCTTTTGACTTTGTGCTCTGTACTCTGTGCTCTTGGCACTGGTAACTGTGCACTGCACTCTGTGCTCTGTGCTCTAGGCTCTGTCTCGGTGTTCTGTGCTCTGCCCTCAGCCCTCTGGCCTCTGTGCTCTGTCTCTGTACTCTGGGTCCTGCTCTGTGCTCTGTGCTCTGCACTCTGTACTCTGTGCTCTAGGCTCTGTGCACTGGGCTCTGGCTCTGGGCTGTTTCTTTGTACTCTGGGTCCCGGTTCTGTGTTCATTGCACTGTGCTTTGTCTATGGGCCCTGGGCTCTGTCTCTGGGTTCTGACTCTGAGCTCTATACTCTGTGCTCTGCACTTTGCACTCTGGACTCTGGCTCTGGCTTTATACTCTGGCTCTCTGCTCTGTGCTCTACGCCCTGTGCTCTATGCTCTGTGCTCTATGCCCTGTGCTCTATGCTCTGTGTCCTGGCTCTATGCTCTGCACCCTGTGTTCTTATCTCTGTGTTCTGGGCTCTGTCTCAATACTCTGACCCTGGGCACTGTGCTGTGTCTCTGTACTTTGGGTCTTGGCTCTGTGCTCTTTGTACTGTGCTGTATCTCTGTGCTCTCTGCTCTACCGTCTGTGCTCTGAGCTCTGTCTCTGTGTCCTGTGCACTGTGCACTGTGCTCTTTGCTCTGTACTCTGTGCTCTGTGCTTTTTGCTCTGGCTGTGTGATCTGGTTCTGTGCTCTCCACTGAGTGCTTTGGGTTCTGGATCAGTACTCTTGCTCTCTGCTCTGTGCTCTGTGATCTACACTCTGTGCTCTGTTTTGTGTGACCTGTGCTCTGTGTACTGGCTCTCTGCTTTATGCTCTTTGCTCTGCACTCTGTGCTCTGGCTTTGGTGCTCTGGGCTCTGGTGCTTTGATCTGTGATCTGGCTCTGTGCTCTGTTCTCTGTGCTCTGTGCTCTGTACTCTGTTGCTCTGCTCTATGGGCTCTTGGCTCTCACTCTGGGCTCTGGGTACTCAGGCTCTGGCTCTGAGCTCTGGGCTCTGGGCTCTGTATTATCTCTCTGTACTCTGGCTCTGTGCTCTGTACAAAGACACAGCCCAGAGCCAGAGCCCAGTGCACCAAGCCCAGAGCCCAGAGCACAGAGCACAGAGCACAGATCACAAAACCAGAGTACAGAGACAGATCACAGAGCTCTGGTCACTGTGCTCTGTTTGCTGTGTTCTGTCAGAGTGCTCTGGGATCTGTGCTCTGTGCTCTGTGCTCTCAACTCTGTGCTCTGGGCTCTGTGTACTGTGTCTTTGCTGTGTTCTCTGGGCTCTTTGCTCTGGGCTCTGGGCTCTGTCTCTGGTCCCTGGGACTTGGCTCTGTGCTTTGTGCTCTGTGCTCTGGTCTTGTGTTTTGTGCTATGTGATCTGTGCTCTGGGATCTGGCTTTGTGCCCTGTGCTCTGTGCTCTGCACTCCTAGCTCACAGCTCTGTGCTCTAAGCTCTGTGCTCTCACTCAGTACTCTGTACTCTGTGCCCTGGGATCTGGCTCTGTGTTTGTGTTCTGTTCTCTGTGCTCTGTGCTCTGTTCTCCTTGCACTGCACTATGGACTCTTGACTCTCACTCTGTGCTCTGTCTGTTTACTCAGGCTCTGGCTCTGATCTCTTGGCTCTGGGCTCTGTGTTCTCTCTCTGTACTCTGGCTCTCTGCTCTGTGATCTGTGCTCTGTGGCTCTTTGCTCTGTGCTCTGTGCTCTGAGCTCTGTGTTGTGTTCTCTGAGCTCTGTGCTCTGTGCTCTGTGTTCTGGCTCTCGGCTCTGTCTCAATACTCTTGGTTTGGGCTATGAACTCTGTTTGTACTTTGGGTGCTGGTTCTGTCCTCTGTGCTCTGTTCTCTGCTCTGTGCATTCTGGTCTTTGCCTCTGGGCTCCTGCTCTGTTCTCTGTACTCTGTGCTCTGGCTCTGTGATCTTGCTTTGTGCTCTGCAGTATGTACTCTTGGTTCTGGTTCTGTGCTCTGCTCTCTGCACTCTGGTCTCTGGCACTGTGCTCTCACAATTTGTTCTCACTCTGGGTCCTGCAATCTGCACTATGGTCTCTGACACTGGGTTCTGGCTCTGCTCTGTGCTCTCTGGCTCTGGTCACTGTGCTCTGCTCTCTGTGCTCTGTCTCTGTAGTCTGTTATCTTTGCTCTGCACTCTGTGTTCTGGGGTCTGTGTTCTGTTTTCTGGGCTATGTGCTCTGCTCTATACTATATAGTCTGTGTCCTGGCTCTATGCTCTATGCTCTGCACACTGGGCTCTGGACTCTATGCTCTGTGCTGTCTGCTCTGAACTCTGCACTCTGGGCTCTGGCTCTGGGCTCCTGATCTGTACTCTGTGCTCTGTTTTCTGTGCTCTCGCTCTGTGCTCTGGGCTCTGGTCTGTCCTCTGTCTCTGTACTCTGGGTCTTGTGTCTGTGCTTTGTGCTGTCTCTTCTATCTCAGTCTCTGTGCTCTGCACTCTGCACTCTGTGTCCTGGGTCTGGCTCTGGGCTCTGGCTCTGTGCTTTGTGCTCTGTGCTTTGACTATGTGCTCTTTGCTCTGGGCTCTGGGCTCTGTGATCTGGCTCTGTGCTCTGTGCTATGTCCTCTGTCTCTGCGCTCTGTGTCCTGTGCTCTGTGATCTTTGCTCTTTGCTCTGTGCTATCTGCTCTGTGCTCTGGTTCTGGGCTCTGACTCTGTGTACTGTACTCTGTCTCCTGCACTTTGCACTCTGGTCTCTGGCTCTGTGCTCTGGCAATTTGTTCTTGTCCTGGGTCCTGCAATCTGCACTATGGTCTCTGGTTCTGGGCTCTGGCTCTCCTCTGCACTCTGCTCTGTGCTCTGGTCACTGTGCTCTGATCTCTGTGCTCTGTCTCTGTACTCTTGCTCTGGCTCTGAGCTCTGGCCTCTGGGCTCTTTGTTCTGTCTCTGTACTCTGGGTGTGGGCTCTGTGCTCTGGTCTCTGTACTCTGATGACTCTGCTCCTTGTTCTTTTCTGTGGTCTCTGATCTTTGGTCTCTGTGCTCTGTTCTCTGTGCTCTGTGTCTGTGACCTGGGCTTTGTCTCTGTGCTTTGTGGTCTGTGGTGTGTGCTGTGGGCATTGGGCTCTGGGCTCTGGGTTCTGGCTGTGTTCTCTGTGCTCTCTGCTCTGGCTCCCTGCTCTGCATGGTGCTCTCTGGACTCTGGGTCTGTGCTCTGGTCTCTGTTCACTGTGCTTCATGCTCTGTGCTATGTCTCTTTACTCTGGCTCTAGCTATGAGCACTGGGCTCAGGACTCAGTGTTCTGTCTCTGTACTCCGGGCTCTCTGCACTGTGCTCTGGTCTCTTTGCTTTCTGCTCTGAACTCTGTGCTCTGAGCTTTGGAGCTGGGCTCCTGCTCTGTGCTCTGTGCCCTCTGTTCTGGTCTCTAGCTCTGTGCTCTCTGCTCTGTGCTCTTACTCTGTGCTCTGACCCTGTGCTCTGTGCTCTGTGCTCTGTGCTCTGGTTTCTAACTCTGGACTCAGGCTCTTTTCTCTGTGCTCTGGCTCTGGTTTCTAACTCTGGACTCAGGCTCTTTTCTCTGTGCTCTGGCTCTGTGTTCTTTGCTCTGTGCTCTGCACTTTGCACTATGGGCTCTGGCTCAGGGCTCTTTCTTTGTGCTCTGTGCTCTGACTCTTTGCTCTGAGTTCTGTGCTCTGTGCTCTGGCTATGTGTTCTGCACTCTGTGCTCTGTGCTCTGGTTCTCTACTTTGTGGTCTGTGCTCTTGTTTTGTGCTCTGCACTCTGTGCTCTACTCTCTGTGCTGTGGGCTCTGGCTCTGGGCTCTCCCTTTGTACTCTGGGTCTTGGTTCTCTGATTTTTACTGTGTTCTGTTATCTCTGCTCTGTGCTTTGTGCTCTGTGCTCTGGCTATGTGATCTGGCTCTGTGCTCTCCACTGTGCCCTCTTGGCTCTTGATCAGTATCTGGCTCTCTGCTTTGTGCTCTGTGCTCTGCATTCTGTGCATTAGGCTTTGGATCAGTGCTCTCCCTCTGTGTTCTGTGCTCTGCAATTTGTGCTCTGTGCTCTTTGATCTTTTCTCTGTGCCCTGACCCTGTGCTCTGGGCTCTGGGCTCTGGCTCTGTGCTCTGGGCTTTGTTTTCTGTTCTCTGTGGTCTGAGATCTGTCTCTGTACTCTGGGTCTTGTCTCTGTGTTTTGTGCTGTCTCTTCTATCTCAGTCTCTCTGCTCTGTGCTCTGAGATCTGTCCTCCAGGCACTGTCTCTTGGCTCTGTCTCTGTACTCTGTGTCCTGGATCTATGTTCTGTGCTTGTCAGTCTGCGGTCTGGGATCTGGCTATGTTTTCCTGCTGTGTGCTCCATGCCCTGTGTTCTGTGCCCATTGCTCTGTGCTCTGGCTCTGGTCTCCTGCTCTGAGCCCATGCACAGAGCACACAGCACAGAGCACAGAGCACAGAGATGACAGTACAGAGCCCAGAGCACAGCTCAAAGTGCCCAGAACCAAGAGCACAGAGGGCAGAGCACACAGGTCAGTGCACAGAGCCCAGAGTTCAGAGCACACAGGTCAGTGCACAGAGCCCAGAGTTCAGAGCACACAGGTCAGTGCACAGAGCCCAGAGTTCAGAGCACACAGGTCAGTGCACAGAGCCCCAGAGTTCAGAGCACACAGGTCAGTGCACAGAGCCCAGAGCACAGAACCCTGAGCAGAGAACAGAGAGCCCAGAGACCAGAGCACAGAGCCCAGAGACCAGAGTTTAGAGACAGAACACAGAGCACAGAGCTCAGTGATCAGGACCATAGCACAGAGACCAGACACCAGAGCACAGTGCCCAGTGCACAGAGCTCAGAACATAGATCCATAGTACAGAGACAGAACACAAAGCCCACATCCCAGGCTCACAGAACAAAGCACAGAAAACAGAGATAGAGCACAGAGCCAGAGCCCAGAGCACACTGTGCAGAGCACAAAGCCAGATGACATAGCCAGAGCACAAAGCACAGAGCCAGGCCCCAGAGAACAGAGACAGAGTTCAGAGCACAGAGCCTGAAGTCCAGAGCACAGAGCCAAAGGCCAGAGCTCCAAGCCCAGAGCACAGGGCTCAGAGCCAAGGGCCCAGATCCAGAGAACAGAGCTAGAGTGAAGAGACAGTGCATGGATCACAGAGCACAGTGCTCAGAGACCAGAGCACAGAGCCAGAGCCCAGAGCACAGAGTGCAGAGCAAAAGGCACAGAAAACAGAGCACAGAGCACAGAGCCAGAGCCCAGAACACAGAGTGAAGAGCAGAGGGAACAGAGCCCAGAACCCCAAGCACAGAGACCAGAGCACAGAGACCAGATCCAGAGCCCAGAAAACAGAGCCAGAGCACAGACACCAGACCATAGAGTACAGAGCCAGAGCACACATCCAGAGCTGAGAGCACAGACCCAGAGTACAGAGAAAGAACCAAGTGCCCAGAGCCCAGAGCAAGGAGCACAGAGTACAGAGCCCAGAGCAGAGTGCAGAGCACAGAGCACAGAGCATAGAGCCCAGAACACAGAGC
This sequence comes from Sciurus vulgaris, assembly GCF_902686455.1. NCBI lineage: Eukaryota > Metazoa > Chordata > Mammalia > Rodentia > Sciuridae > Sciurus > Sciurus vulgaris. The sequence continues at coordinate 67,761,802 of NC_136477.1, read as the reverse complement.
ACAGAGACTGCAGCATAGAGGTCTGATCACACAGCACAGAGCCAGATTCCAGAGCACAGAGTGCAGAGGACAGAGTACAGAGCACAGTGTTAGAGCCAACAGCCAAGAACCAGAACCTAGAGCAAATAGCCAGAGCAGAGATGAGAGAACAGAGAACAAAGCACAGTGCTAAAACCGAGAGACAGAGACCACAGCACAGAGTCCAGAGTGCAGAGCACAGAGCACAGAGCCCAGATTCCAGAGACCAGAGCTCAGAGACAGAACAGAGAGCACAGACTCCAGAGCCCAGACTCCAGAGCCCAGAGCACATAGCCAGAGCAGAGAGCACAAAGCACAAACCACAGAGAACAAAGCACAGAGCAGGTGCCCAGAGCCAATTCCCAGAGTACTCAGTTCAGAGCATAGAGTACAGAGCACAGAGCCCAGAGCCCAGAACCCAGATCCCATAGCTCAGAGACAGATTACAGATCACAGAGCTCAGAGACCAGAGCACAGAGCACAGAAGACAGAGCACAGACTGAGAGCTCAGAGCCAGATCGCAGAGTGCAGAATGCAGAGCATAGAGTACAGAGCCCAGAGCCAGAGCCCAGAGCCAGTTCCCAGAGCACATAGCCAGAGCATAGAGCATAGAGCACACAGCCCAGAGCAGAAATCACAGAGCAGGATCCCAGAGTCACAGCCCAGAGCATAGTATGCAGAGCACAGAGCCAAAGCACAGAACACTGAGCCCAGAACCAGAGTCAGAGACAGTGCCCAGAGGCAGAACCCAGAGCACAGAGCCAGAGCCCAGAGCCGAGAGTACAGAGCACTGAGCACAGAGTGCAGAGCACATAGACCAGAGCACAGAGCACATATAAGAGCCCAGAGCCCAGAACTCAGAGAACTTAGCACAAGAGACCACAGCACAAAACCCAGAGCACAGGAACCAGAGCCTAGGGACCAGAGCTCAGAGGCAGAGCAAAGAGCCCAGAGACCAGAGATCAGAGACAGAGCACAGAGCACAGAGCTCAGAGCCTGAACACAGAGCCCAGAGCCCACAGCCCAGAGCCAGGGGCACAAAGGAAAGAGAGACAGCTAGAGCAGAGATCACACAGCTGACAGCCCAGGGCCAGGAACACAGAACTAAGAGAAAGGGCCTGAGCACAAAGCACAGAGCACAGAGACTGGAGACTAGATCACAGAGACTACAGACCAGAGCACAAGGTCAAGAGCACAGTGCACAGAGCACAAAGCTAGAGCCCAGAGTGCAGAGTGCAGAGCACAGAGCACAGGGCACAGAGTGCATAGCCAGAGCACAGAGCACAGAAACCAAAGCCCAAAGCCAGAGAACAGAGCGGAAAGCAGAGAGCCAGTGCACAGAGCCCAAAGCACAGAGCAGGAGCCGGTTGTCCAAAGCCCAGAGCCAGAGAACAGAGCAGAGAGCATAGAGCCAGAGCACAGAGCCCAAAGCACAGAGCAGGAGCCGGTTGTCCAAAGCCCAGAGCCCAGAGAACAGAGCTTAGAGAACAGACCACAGAGAACAGAGCCCAGAGGACAGAGTGCAGAGCACAGAGCACAGAGTACAGCCCACAGAGCACAGAGCCAGTGCATCTAGCACAGAGCACACACCCCAGAGCCAAAGCAGACAGTGGAAGAGCACAGAGACAGAGGAAGCAAAGAGACAGAGAAAGAGCACAGAGCACAGAGCACAGAGCACAGAGCACAGAGTACAGAGCTCAGAGCACAGAGCACAATGACCAGAACCAGAGCACAGAGCACAGAGCACAGAGCAAAGAGCCAGATCCCAGATCCCAGAGCACAGAGCAAGGAGCCAGATCCAAGAGCACAGAGCACAGAGCCCAGAGCCCAGAGCCCAGAGCCCAAAGCCCAGAGCCCAGAGTGCAGAACACAGAGATCAGTGCACACAGACCACAGCATTGACCACAGATCAGAGAACAGAGCACAGAGCCTAGAGTACAGAGCCAGAGTACACAGACAGAGCACAGTGACAAGATACCAGAGCACAGAGCACAGTGGCCAGAGCCCAGAGCTCAGAGCTCAGAGCATAGAACACAATGACTAGAGACCAGAGCACAGAACACAGACTCAGAGACAAGAGACTAGAGCACAGAACCAAAGAACAGAGCACACAGCAGAGACCAAAGACCACAGACCATAGTACAGAACCAAAGAAAAGAGCACAGAATCCAGACCAGAGACCAGAGCACAGTGCACAGAGCACAGATCCAGAGCCAAGAGCACAGATTGCAGAGCACAGATCACAGAGACCAGAACACAGAGCTCAGAGCACAAAACACAGAGACCAGAGCACATAGCATGAAGAATAGAACCCAGACCCAGAGTACACAAACAGAATATTGAACCCAGAGCCCAGAGATCAGAACACAGAGTACAGAGCTCTGAGATCAGAGCCAAGAGCCAAGACCCAGAGTACAGAGACAGAACGCAGAGCCCAGAGCAAAGAGCCCAGAGCACAGAGCATAGAGAACAGACCCAGAGTACAGAAACAGAACACAGAGCCCACAACCTGGAGAACAGACCACACAGCACAGAGCCACAGCTCAGAGATAGAGGTCAGAACACAGAGTGCAGACCACAGAGCACAGAGCCCAGAGCCCAGAGCTCACAACGGAGAGCCCAGAGATCAGAACACAGAGTACAGAGCTCTGAGATCAGAGCCAAGAGCCAAGACCCAGAGTACAGAAACAGAACGCAGAGCCCAGAGCAAAGAGCCCAGAGCACAGAGCATAGAGAACAGACCCAGAGTACAGAAACAGAACACAGAGCCCACAACCAGGAGAACGGACCACACAGCACAGAGCCACAGCTCAGAGATAGAGGTCAGAACACAGAGTGCAGACCACAGAGCACAGAGGCCAGAGCACAGAGCACAGAGCCCAGAGGTCACAATGGAGAGCCCATAGCCCAGAGCACAGAGCACAGAGAGCAGAGAACAGAGCACAGAGCACAGAGCTCAGACCCACAGTACACAGACAAAACACAGAACCCAGAAGCCAGAGATCAGAGCACATGGCACAGACCACAGAGACCATAGCACAGAGCACAGAGCCAGAGCACACAGCCAGAGCCCAGAGCACAGACCCAGCACACACAGATAGAACACAGAGCCCAGAGCCCAGAGTACAGAGAACAGGTCACAGAGTACAGAAACCAGAGCACAGAGAAAAGAGCCCAGTAAACAGACCAACTGTAGAGAGACAGAACACAGAGACAAGATCTCAGAGCCCAGACCTCACAGCACAGAGCACAGAGACTGCAGAACAGAGCTCAGAGCCCAGAGCTCAAATACCAGAACACAGAGACATAGCACCTAACACAGAGCTCAGAGGCTGCAAAAGAGAGCCCAGAGAACAGAGCCCAGAACAGAGAGCACATAGCTTAGAGCATAGACCCAGAGTAGAAAGACAGAACACAGAGCCCACATCCCAGAGCTCACAGCACAGAGTACAGAGAAGAGAGTGAGACAGACCAAAGCCAGAGCCCAGAGTGTTGAGAGTGGAGCATAGAGTACAGATCCAGAGCAGAGAATACAGAACACAGAGCCAGATCACAGAGCACAGAACACAGAGCACAGATCCTGGAGCACAGCATGCAGTGCCCAGGGCCCAGAGCACAGAGCACAGAGCCAGAGCCAAGAGCCCAGAGTGTAGAGCACATAGCACAGAGCCCAGAGCCCAGAGATCAGAGTGCAGAGCACAGAGCACAGAGCACAGATACAGATACTAGAACACAGGGTGCAGTGCCCAAGGCCCAGAGCACTGATCCCAGAGCACAGATCACTGGGCACAGAGACCACAGCACAAAGACCAGAGCACAGAGCACAGAGCACAGAACTCAGAGACAGAATACAGAGCACAGAGCACAGAACTCAGAGACAGAATACAGAGTACAGAGACAGACCACAGAGCCCAGAGTCCAGAGCTCAGAACCAAGTCTAGAGTACAGAGAGAGCACAGAGTGAAGAGCACAGAGTGCAGAGCACAGAGCCAGAGCCCAGAGCCCAGACCCAGTGTACACAGACAGAACACTGAGCTCAGATCCTAGAGCATAGAGCAAAGAGCACAGAACCCAGAGCTCAGACCCAGAGTACAGTGACAAAACGCATAGCCCAGTGCCCAGAGCTCAGTGTGAGAATCAGAGTACAGAGACAGAGCACAGAGCATAGAGACCAGAGCATGGAGTGCAGAGCCACAACCAGAATACGGAGGGCAGAGCCCAGAGACAGAGCCCATATCCTGAGGACACAGGACAGAGCCCAGAGCACAGAGCACAGAGACTATAGTAGACGACAGAGCACAGAGCACAGACCTGAGACCACAGAGTGTAGATCAGAGTGTACAGAGCACAGAGCATAGAGCCCAAATTCCTAAGTGCAGAGCATAGTGCATAGAGCACAGAACACCGAGCACAGAGCACAGAGCCCTGAGACCAGAACCCAGAGGCCAGAGCACAGAGCCCAGAGCCCAAAGCACAGAGCACAGAGCACAGAGACCAGAGCAGAGCAAGGATTCCAAAGCCCAGACACAGAGTGACAGACAGATCACAAAGCACAGAGTGCAAACCACAGACTAGACCATGGAGCACAGAGCACCAAGACGAGAGCACAGAGCACAGAGACAGAGCACAAATCACAGACCAGAGTACAGAGACAGAGCCCTGAGCACACAGCAGAGACCAGAGACCAGAGCAGAGCATAGAGCACAGAGCACAAACCCAGAGTATAGAGACAGAACACAGAGCACAGAGTGCCAACCAGAGACCAGAGCAAAGAGCACAGAACAGAGACCAGAGCACAAAGTTCAGAGCACAGAGCACAGATCCCAGAGCCTGAAGTTAAAGCACAGAGCTCATAGCACAGAGCACAGAACCAGTACCCAGAGCACAGAGCACAGAGCCCATTCACAGAGTACAGAAACAGAGCACAGAGCTCAGACCCAGAGTCCAGAGACAGAGAAAAGAGCACAGAGACCAGAAACCAGAGACCAGAGACCATAGCACAGAACCAGAGAACAGAGAAAGAGCACAGAGCCCACAGCAGAAACCTCGGAGCACAGAGCACAGAGCACAAATCTCAGACCCAGAGTACAGAGACAGAACACAGAGCCCAGAGCACAGAGGACAAAGCAAAGATCACAGAGCACAGAGACCAGAGCCCACAGTAGTGAACCCAGAGCACAGAGCAGAGTACAGAGACCAATGCATAGAGCATACAGGCCAGAGCTCAGACCCAGAGTACACACACAAAACACAGTACCCAGAGCCCAGAGATCAGAGCATAGAGCACAGAGCACAGAGACGAGAGCACAGAGCTCAGAGTCAAGAGCTCAGACCCAGAGTACAGAGAAAGAACTCAGAGCCCACAACCAACCACACAGAGCACAGAACACAGAGCCCAGAACTCAGAGGACAAAGCACAGATCACAGAGCACATAGAACAGAGACCAGAGCACAGAGCACAGGGCACAGAGCCCAGACCCAGTGTACAGAGACAGAACACAGAGCCCACAACCAACAGCACAGAAGACAAATCACAGAGGACAAAACACAGATCAGAGAGCACACAGCACAGAGACCAGAGCACAGAGACCAGAGCCCACTGTTGTAAGCCCAGAGAACAAAATACAGAGACCAGAGCACAGAGCTCAGAGCACAGAGCCCAGACCCAGAGTACACACACAAAACACAGAACTCAGAGCCCAGAGATCAGAGCACAGAGCTCAGAGTCAAGAGCCCAGACCCAGAGTAGAAAGATAGAACTCAGAGCCCAGAGCCAACACTCAGAGCACAGAACACAGAGCACAGGGCATAGATCCAGAGCCCAGAGCCTAAGACCAGAGCACAGAGCACAGAACCAGTGCACAGGGCTCAAACCCAGATCACAAAGCACAGAGCCTAGATCACAGAGTCCAGAGTGCAGAGTGCAGAGCACAGAGCACAGTGTATAGAGACCATAGCACAGAGCACAGAGCCAAGAGACCAGACCCAGAATACAGAGCCAGGATTCAAAGACAGAGCACAGAGCACATATAATGGGCTGACAGATCTGGCTCCATGATAATGTTATAGGGAAATGACTAAACAGACTCTATTTTGTTCTGAGACTCCATGTAATGTAGGAAATAAGTTTCCCCCATGGGAACACCCTGCCTCTGTACCCATCCTTAGTTACTTAGTGTGACATGTTTAGCAATACAAAATGACAATTCTTATGTAATGGGAAACTGCTGTCTTTTGATTTCTATTGCTCTTAACTAATGTACTGTGTAAATAGTAATTGTGTGGATGTTAGTAACCATTCTTTAGTTTGTACCTAGGTAAGGGTCATTTTGACCCACTACTCCCTATGTTGATGATTTCATGATGTTAGTTTGTAATTTTGAATCATAGCAACAGACACTTAAGATAAATATGATTTTTGGTATGAGAATCCCTACAACACTATGGTCAGGGCTGTTCTCCCAATAGCCCTTTTATGGGGGGGCATTGTGTGAGCTAGAAAGCTGGCTGACTTAATAAAGTTTATCAAATTTGGACTTCTCAGTGGTTGTGCCCCATAACACACAGTGACCAGAGCCCAGAGCCAGAGCCCAGAGCTCAAGGTGAAGAGCACAGAAAACAGAGCCCAGAGCCCAGAGAACAGAGCAGAGAGCACAGTGCCCAGAGCCCAGAGCACAGAGCACAAAGCACAGAGCCAGAGCCCAGAGCACAGAGTGCAGGCCACAGGAAAAGAGCGCAGAGCATAGAGCACAGAGTGCAGTGCACAAATCAAGGAGCCCAGAGCCCAGAGCACAGAGCACAGAGCACAGACCCAAAGCCCAGATCACAGAGTCAGAACACAGAGAGCAGAGCACACAACACAGAGCCACAGCACACAGCCAGAGCCTAGAACACAGACCCAGAGTAAAGAGACAGAACATAGAGTCCAGAGCCTAGAACATGGAGCAAAGAGCACAGAGAACAGAGCACAGATAGTCCAGTGCCTAGACCAATTGTAGAGAGACAGAACCCAGAGACCATAGCTCAGAACAGAGAGCACAGAGACCACAGCACAGAGCCCAGAGAATAGAGCACAGAGCCCAGAGATCAGAGCTCAGAGACAGAGCACAGAGACCAGAGCACAGAGCAAAGAGACTAGAGCCTGAGCCCAGAGCACAGAGTGCAGAGCACAAAGAACAGAGCACAGAGACCAGATCACACAGCACAGATCACAGTGGCTAGTGCATGAATCAACAAGCAGAGAACCCACAGCACAGATCCTAGAGCCCAGAGATCAGAGCACAAAGCACAACCCAGAGCCCAGAGCCCAGTGTCAGATCACAGAGAGCATAGCACAGAGCACAGCGCCAGAGCACACAGTCAGAGCCTAGAGCACAGACCCAGCACACACAGATAGAACACAGAGCTCAAAGTCTAGAGTACAGAGCACAGGGCACAGAGTACAGAAACCAGAGCACAGAGAACACAGCCCAGTGCCCACCAACTGAAGAGAGACAGAACAGAGAAACCAGAGCCCAGACCTCAGAGAACAGAGCATCGAGACCACAGAATAGAGCCCAGAGCCCAGAGACAAGAGCCCAGATACCAGAGTTCAGAGACATAGCACAGAGCTCAGAGACCAGAGACCAGAGCAGAAAGCACATAGCTTAGAGCATAGATCAAGAATACAGGAACAGAGTACAGAGCCCACATCCCAGAGCTCACAGCACAGAGCACAGAGAAGAAAGAGAGAACCAAGAGCCAGAGCCCAGAGCACAGAGAACAGAGCACATAGTACAGAGCCAGAGCACAGAGTGCAGAGCACAGAGACAAGAGACCAGTGCTCAGAGAAAAACCACAGAACACAGAGCTCAAGGACCACAGACAATAGGACAGAACACAGAGCACAGAGCCCAGTGCACAGAATGCAGAGCAGAGAGCACATATCTCAGAGCACAGACCCAGATTACAGACACAGAACACAGAATCCACATCCCAGATATCATAGCACAGAGCACAGAAAACAGAGAAACAGCCCAGTGCCAGATCCAAGAGCGAAGAGAGCAGAAGATGTAGCACAGAGCCTGAACACAGAGCAAGGAGCACAGACCCACAGCACTGAACAAAGAGCACAGAGACAGAGCCCAGAGCACAGGAAACAGAGGATAGAACCAGAGCCCAGAGCCAAGAACAGAGAGCACAGAGCACAGAGCCAGAGCACAGAGTGCAGAGCACAGAGTACAAAACCCAGAGTATAGATCACAGAGCACTGAGCACAGAGACCACAGCACAGAGTCCCGAGCACAAAGCCCATCTCCCAGAGACCAGAGCTCAGAGACAGAACACAGAGCACAGAGCTCTGAGACCAGAGATCATAGCACAGAACACAGAGCACAGATCAAAGTGCGCAGATCACAGATAAAATAGCACAGAGCCAGAGCCCAGAGCCAGAGCCCAGAGCACAGAGTGCAGAGCAGAGTGTATAGAGCACAGAGCCAGAGCTGAGAGCACACAGCCAGATCACAGAGCACACACCACAAAGCACAGAGCACAAAGCACAGACAGGACCCCAGAGCCAGAACCCTGAAAGCAGAGTACAGAGCCCAGAGCATGGCCCAGAGCACAGAGTTCAGAGCACAGAGCACAGCAAATAGAAATCAGAGCACAGAGCCCAGAGCCCAGAGACCAGAGCACAGACACCAGAACACAGAGCACAGAGCCAGAGCACACAGCCAGAACTCAGAGAACAGACCCAGATTACAAAGACAGGACACAGAGCCCAGAGCCTAGAATACAAAGCCCAGAGCACAGAGACCAGAGTACAGAGCACAGAGCCCAGTGCCTAGACCAATTGTAGAGAGACAGAACACAGAGACAAGAGCCCAGAGATCAGAGCACAGAGTATAGAGACCACAGCACCGAGCCTAGAGCACAGAGACAGAACACAGAGCACAGTGCTCGGGGAACACAGACCATAGCACAGAGCACAGAGCCCAGAGCACACAGCACATAGCACAGCGACCAGAGCAGAAAGCACATAGCTCAGAGCATAAATCCAATGTACAGAAGACAAAACACAGAGCCCACATCCCAGATCTCACAGCACAGAGCACAGAAAAGAGAGAACCCAGAGCCAGAGTCCAGAGCGCGGTGTGCAGAGCACACAGCGCAGAGCCAGAGCACCAAATGCAGGGCAAAGAGCCAGAGCTCATAGCCTAGAGCACAGAACACAGAGCCAGAGCTCAGAGCAGAGAGCACAGAGCACAGATTCCATATCACAGGACACAGTACCCAGAGTCCTGAGCAAGGAGTACAGAGCACAGGGTGCCGAGCACAGAGCACAGAACACAAGGCCCAGAGAACAGAGTTCAGAGCATAAAGCACAGAGCCAGAGCCCAGAGCAAGCCCAGAATGCTGAACACAGAGCACAGAGCATAAAGCACAAAGCATAGAGTAGGAGCCCAGAGATAGAGCCCAGAGTGTAGAGTGCAGAGCCCAGAGCACAAAGCACAGAGCATTGAACCCAGATAAAGAATCAGAGTCAGTTCCCAGACCCAGAGCCCAGAGCACTGAGCCCAGAGTACAGAGCACAGAGCACAGAGTAAAGAGCACAGAGACAAGAGCACAGAGCTCAAACCGAGCACAGAGCACAGAGCGAGAGCACAGACCCAGAGCTCTTGGCTCTGGCTGTGGGCTCTGGCTGTGTGCTTTGTGCTCTGCACTCTGTGCTCTGTGCTCTGTCTCTGTACTCTGTGGCTCTTATCTCTGGGCTTTGGGCACTGTGTTCTGTGTTCTGTGTTCTTAGCCCTTGACTCTGGGCTCTGAGCTCAGGTCCCTATGCTCTGTGCTCTTTGTTCTGTGCTCTGTGCTCTGGGCTCTATGCTCTCTGCTCTGGTCGCTGATCACTGTGCTCTATGCTCTCTGTTCTGTCTCTGTACTCTGACTCTCTACTCTGTGTCTGGGCTCTCAACTCTGTGCTCTGTGCTCTGATCTCTGCGCTCTGTGCTCTATCCTGTGAGCTCTGCTCTGGCAATGTGCTCTACACTCTGCTCTGTGCTCTGGGCTCTCAGCTCTGTGCTCTGTGCTCTGGTCTCTGTGCTCTGTGCTATGTTCTCTGTGCTCTGCAATCTGTGCTTTGTGCTCTGTGCTTTGTGATCTGTGTTATTGCTGTGTGCTCTGTGCTCTGTGACCTGGGCTGTGTGCTCTGGGTTCTGTCACTTGGCTATGTCTCAATACAATGGGTCTGGGCACTGAACTCTACCTCTGTTCTCCGGGTCCTGGCTCTGTGCTCTATGATTTGTTTCTGCACTCTGCTTTCTGGGCTATGACTCTGGGCTGCTACTCTATTCTCTGTGCTCTGTGCTCCATAATCTGCACTCTGTGCTCTGGCCTCTGGACCACTGCTCTGGGATCTGGCTCTGTGCTCTGGGTTCTGACTCTGTGCTCTGTGCTCTGTCCTCTGGGCTCTGGGCTCTGTGCTCTGTGCTCTGGTCTCTATGCTCTGTACTCTGATCTGTGCTCTGTGCTCTGGTCTCAGAGCCAGAATACGCAGACAGAGCACAGAGTTCAGAGCACGGTGACCAGAGACCAGGGCACAGAGCACAGTGCCTAGAGACCAGAGCCCAGAGCACAGAGCACAGAGCCAGATCCCAGAGCACAGAACCCTGAGCACATAGCACAAAATACGGAAACCACACCACATAACCCAGAGCACAGAGCATAGATCACAGAGACCATAGCTCAGAGACACAGCACAGAGCACAGAGCTAGGAGACCAGAGACCATAGCAGAGAACACAGAGCCAGAACCCAGAGCCTAGTGCACAGAATCCAGAGTCAGTGAGCAGAGCACAGAGACCATAGTCAGAGCTCAGAAGAAAGAGCACAGCATACAGAGCACCGTGTCAGAGCCCAGAGTCAGAGCCCAGAGCAAATAGCCAGAGCTCAGAGCACTTAGCACAGAGCTCAGAGCACACAGCACAGAGCAGGAGTTCAGAGCCAGAGCTCAGAGTGCAGAGTGTAGAACAGAGAGTACAGAGCACAGTGTCAGAGCTCAGAGCCAAGAGCACAGAGCACAGAGCACAAAGCCCAGAGTTCAGGGCACAGTGCCGAGTCCAGTGGAAGCAGCACAGAGCACAGAGCCAGAGCACAGTGTGCAGAGGACAAAACTCAGAGATCACAGAAAAGAGCTCAAACCACAGAGCACCAAGGACAGAGTGCAGAGCACAGAGACCAGAACACAGACACCAGAGCACAGAGCACAGAGCCAGACCCAGAGTACAGAGCTAGAGTACAGAGGCAGAGCACAGAGCATAGTGACCAGAGACCAGAGGACAGAGCACAGAACCCAGAGCCCAGAGCCCAGAACATAGAGCACAGTGACCAGAACCAGAGCAGAAAGCACAGAGCACAGAGTCAGACCCTAGAGCACAGATTTAAGAGCACAGAGAACAGAACACAGAGCCCAGAGCCTAGAGACCAGAGACCATAGCACAGAGCATGGAGCCAGATCCCAGAGCACAGAGCACAGAGCGCAGAGTCAGAGGCCAGAGCACAGAGTGCAGGGCACAGAGTCAGAGGCCAGAGCCAGAGCCCAGAGCAAATAGCCAGAGCACAGAGCACAGAGTACAAAGCACAGAGCACAAAGCACAGAGAAGGAGCCCAGGCCAGAGGCCACAGCACAGAGTTTAGAACACAAAGCACACAGCATGGAGTCAGAGTACAGTGCATAGAGCAAAGAGCCAGAATCCAGGGCTGAGAGTACAGTGCACAGAGCAAAGGGTAAAGAGCAAAGAGACCAGAGTACAGAGCACAAACCAGAGTACAGAGCACAGAGTCAAGAAGACAGACCTGGAGCTCTGGGCTCTGGCCCTGGGATCTGGCTCTGTGCACTCTGCTCTGTGCTCTGGACTCTAGTCACTTTGCTCTGTGCTGTGTGCTCTGTCTCTGTATTCTGGCTCTGGGTCTGAGCTCTGGGCTCTGGGCTCTGTGTTGTCTCTGCATTCTGGGTCTCAGCTCTGTGCTTTGGTCTCTGTGCCCTGTGCTCTGACCTCTAGGCTCTGGGCTCTGTGTTCTGTTTCTCTACACTTGGTCTGTGCTCTGTGCTCTGTGCTCTGTGCTCTGGTCTCTGTGCTCTGTGCTCTGTACTCTAGGCTCTGGGCTCTGTATTCTGTCTCTGTACTCTGGCTCTGTGCTCTGTGCTTGGATTCTGTGCTCTGGCTCTATGTTCTGGGCTCTGGGTTTGTGCTTTGTGCTCCAGTTTCTGGGATCTGGGCCCTGTGCTCTGTGCTCTGGGCTCTTTGATTTGTGCACTGGGCTCTGTGCTCTGTGCCATGTGCTCTGGGCTCTGTTCTCTGGTCTCTGCGCTCTGGACTCTGAAATCTGGGCTCTTTGCTCTGTGCTCTGTGATCTGTACTCTGTGCTCTCTGCTCTGTGTTCTGTCCTCTGGGTTCCGGGCATGTGCTCAGAACTCTGTGCTCTGGACTCTTTTCTGTGCTCTGTGCTCTGCACTCTGGCCTCTGGCTCTGTGATCTAGGCTCTGTGTCTGGGCTCTATGCACAGGGCTCTGTGCTCTGGTCTCTGGTCACTGTGCTCTGTGCTCTGTGCTCTGTGTTCTGTATCTGTACCTTGGCTCTGTACTCTGGGTCTGGAGTCTGGACTATGTGCTATATTCTCTGGTCTGTGGTCAATGTGCTCTGCAGAACGTGCTCTGCACATCATGCTCTGTGCTCTGTACTCTGTACTATTTGCTCTGGCTCTGTGCTCTGTGTTCTGTGTTCTGTGCTGTGTGCTCTTGGCTCTGGTACTAGGCTCTGTCTCAATACTCTGGGTCTGGGCTCTGAACTCTCTCTCTGTTCTCTGGGTCCTTGCTCTGTGCTCTGTGCTACTGCTCTGCACTCTGGGCTCTGGATCTGTGTTCTGGCTCTTCGCTCTGTGCTCTGTGCTCTGTGTTCTGGCTCTCTGCTCTCTCTCTGTACTCAGTCCCTAGCTTTGTGCTCAGGGCACTGAGTTCTGTGCTCTGTCTCTGCATCTTGATTTTGGGCAAAGGTGTGTACTCTGGTCTCTGTGCTCTGTGCCCTGGGCTCTGTGCTCTGGTCTCTGGACTCTGGCTCTGAGCTCTCCCCTCTGTGCTCTGGTCATTCTGCTCTGTGCTCCGTCTTATTCTGGTTCTGGCTTTCAACTCTGGGCACTGTTCTCTGTGCTCTGGACACTGTGCTGTGGTCTCTGTGCTCTGTGCTCTGTGCTCTGGGCTCAACAGGAGCCCAGAGCCAGAACCCAGAGCACAAAGTGCAGAGCACAGAGCCAAAGCACAGGGCAAGAGCACAGAGCACAAAGCACAGAAAGCAGAGCAGGAGCCCAGAGCAAGAGCCCTGAGTGCAGAGTGCAAAGCACAGAGCACAGAGCACGTAACAGAGAAAACAGAGTAGGAGCACAGAACAAGAGCTCAAATCACAGAGTGCAAAGCACAGAACACAGAGCACAGAGCCAGGACCCAGAGAACAGAGAGATTTAGAGCACAGACCTGGAGTATTGAGAGAGAATCCACAACACAGTGCCAGAGCACAGATCTCAGAGCACAGAGCACTTATCACAGAGTGCAAAGCACAGAGAACAAAGTACAGAGCACAGAGACCATAGCACAGAGGACAGAGTCCAGAGACCAGACTGAGGGTACATAGCCAGAGTACAGTGTAGACAGAGCACAGAGCACAGTGCCCAGAGCACAGAGCATAGAGCATAGAGGCAGAGCCCAGAGCACAGAGTACAGAGCCAAGGACACAGAGACCAGAGCACACAGCACAGAGACCAGAGACCAGAGCACAGAGACCAGAGACCAGAGCACAGAGCACAGAGCACAGAACATAGAACCAGAGCACAGAACACATTGTGCAGAGCATAGAGAACAGAGCACAGACCCCAGAGAATGCAGCACAGAGTACACAGCATAGAGTACAGAGGCCAGTGCACAAATCATCAAGACCAGAGCACAGAGCCAGAGCTCAGAGCACAGAGCACAGTGCACAGAGCCAGAGCACACAGCCAGAGCCCAGAACAGACCCTGATTACAGAGACAGAACACAGAGACCAGAACCTAGAGTACAGAGCCGAGAGCACAGAGACAGAGACCAGAGCACAGAGCACAGAGTGCAAGTGCCCAGACCAAGTGTAGAGGGACAAAACACAGGGACCAGAGCCCAGAACTCAGAGCATAGAGCATAGATACCACAGACAGTTCCCAGAGCACACAGCACAGAGCCCAGAGACTGGAGCTCAGATCACAGAGCACAGAGCTCACAGACCACACACCATAGCAGAGAGCACAGACCCAGAGTCTAGAACCAAGAGCACAGATACTAGAGATCATAGTACAGAGCACATAACTCAGAGCATGGATCCAGAGAACAGAGACAAAACACAGAGCCCACATATCAGAGCTCACAGCACAGAGAACAGAGGAGAGCCCAGAGCCAGAGCCCAGAGTGCAGAATGCAGAGCACCAAGCACAGAGCCAGAGCACAGATCGCAGGGCAGAGAACAGGAGACCAGAGCCAGAGCCCAGAGTGCAGAATCTGGCACAGAACACAGATCTGGAGCACAGAAAAAAGACCACAGAGCACTTACCCCAGAGCACAGAGCACAGAGGCAGAGCCAAAGTCCAGAAATAGAGCACAGAGCACAGAGCCAGAGCCTAGAGCCACAGCTCAGATTGTCAAGTGCAGAGCACAGAGCACAGAGCTAGAGCACAGTGCACAGAGCACTGAGCCCAGAACTAGAGTCAGAGACAGTGCCCAGAGCCAGAGTCCAGAGCCCAGAGCACAGAGCACACAGCCAAAGCCCAGAGCTGAGAGCACAGAGCACAGAGAACAGAGTAAATGGCACAGAGACCAGTACAGAGAGCACAAACCAGAGCACGGAGCACAGCGCCGAGAGGCCAGATCCACAGCTCTGGGCTCTGGCTCTATTCTCTCTGCTCTGTGCTCCGAACTCTGGTCACTGTGCTCTGGGCTCTGTCTCTGTACTTTGGCTCTGGCTCTGGCTCTCAGCTCTGGGCTCTGGGCTCTGTACTCTGGTCTCTTTGCTATATCCTCTCTGCTCTGGACTGTGTGCTCTGGGCTCTGGCTCTGGGCTCTCTCTCAATACTCTGGGTCTGGGCTCTGAACTCTGTCTCCTTTCTCTGGTTCCTGGCTCTGTTCTCTGTGCTCTGAAATCTGTACTCTGGGATCTGTCTCTGGGTTCCTACTCTGTTCTCTGTGCTCTGTGCTCTCTGCTCTGTGCTCAGGGCTCTGTGCTCTATGCTCTGGCTGTGTTATCTTGCTTTGTGCTCTGCATGGTGTGCTCTGGGCTCTGGATCTGTGCTCTGTGCTCTGGGCTCTGGCTCTTTTCTCAGTGTTCTGTGCTCTGGCTCTGTGCTGTGGCTCTGTGCTCTGTGCTCTGACACTGCACTCGGTTCTCTGGACTCTAGCTCTAGGCTCTGGCTTTATGCTCTATGTTCTGTGTTCTACACTCTGGTCATTGTGCACTGTGCTCTGTGCTCTGTGATCTATTTCTGTACTCTGGCTCTGCCTCTGTGCTCTGTGCCCTGTGCTCTGCACTCTGAGCTCTGAGCTCTAGCTCTGGGTTCCTGCTCTCTGCTCTGTGTTCTATGCTCTGACTCTGTGCTCTGTGCTCTGCACTCTGCACTTTGGGCTCTGGCTCAGTGCTCTGTGCTCTCTGCATTGTGCTCTGTGCTCTGGCTTTGTACTCTGTGCTCTGCTCTCTGCACTCTGGGCTGCTCTTCTGTTCTCCATGCTCTCTGCTCTGGTCTCTGGCTCTGATCACTGGCTTTGTGCTCTGTGTTCTGTGCCCTTGGCTCAGGTCTCTGGGCTCAGTGCTTCTGACCATGGGCTCTGCCTCTGTGCTCTGGCTCTGTTCTTTCTTCTCTGTGCTCTGGGCTCTTTCCTCTGAGCTCTGGGCTCTAGACTGTGTTTTGTCTCTGTACTCTGGGCTCTGGGATCTGTGTTTTGTGCTCTAGTCTCTGTGCTCTGTGCTCTGTCTTCTGTGCTCTGTATTCTGTTCTCTGGGCTCTGTGCTCTGGGCTCTGGCTCTCAGCTCTGTCCCTCTACTCTGGGTCTTGGGTCTTGGCTCTGTTCCTTGTGCTCTGTGCTCTGGTCTCTCAGCTCTGGCTCTGGGTTCTGACTCTGCTCTATCTCTATTCTTTGTGCTGTGAACTCTGGAATGTGGGCTCTGTGTTCTGTCTCTGTCCTCTGGATCTAAGCTCTCTGCTCTGTGCTCTGTACTCTGGGCTCTGTACTCTGGTCTTTGTGATCTGTGCTCTGCGCTCTGGCTCTATTCTCTGTGCTCTGTGCTGTGGGCTCTTTGCTCTGACCTCTGGGCTGTGGGCTGTGTTCTGTCTCTGTAATCTGGGTCAGGAATCTGGGATCTGTGTTCTGTGCTCTGGTCTCTGTGCTCTGTGATCACTGCTGTATGCCCTGTTCTCTGTGCTCTGTGATCTGGACTCTGGGTCTTGGCCTGTCTCTCCACTCTGGGTCTTGGCTCTGTGCTTTGTTCTCTGTGCTCTGCTCCCTGGGTACTGGCTCTGTGTTCTTTGCTCTGTGCTCTCTGCTCTCTGCTCTGGCACTGTGTTCTGTGCTCTGTGCCCTGGCTCTGCGCTCTGTGATCTGTGCTGTATGCCCTTTTCTCTGTTCTCTGAGTTCTGGGCTCTGTCTCTCAGCTCTGTCTCTCTACTCTGGGGCTTGGCTCTGTACTTTGTCCTCTGTGATCTGGTCTCTGTTCTCTGGCTCTGGGCTCTGTGTTCTATGCTCAGGGCTCTGGCTCTGTGCTCTCTGTTGTGTGCTCTGTTCTTTCTCTTCTGTGCTCTGTTCTCTGCTCTCTGTGCTCTGGGTTCTAGGTCTGGGATCCTCCTCTGTTCTCTGTGCTCTGTGCTCTGTGCACAGGGCTCTGGCTATGGGCACTGACTCTGTGCTTGTGTTCAGTGCTCTGTGTTCTGGGTTCTGGGCTCTGTACTCTGGATCTATGCTCTGACATAGGTGCTCTCTGCTCTGCATTCTGTGCTCAGGGCTCTGGCTCTGTGCTCTGTGTTCTGTGCTCTGGCTCTGTACTCTATGCTCTGCACTCTGACCTCTGTACTCTGGCTTTGGATCTGAGTTCTGGGCACTGTTCTCTGTTCTATGGGTTCTGTGCTGCAGTGTCTGTGCTCTATGCTCTATGCTCTGTGCACTGGGCTCAGAGCAGGAGCCCAGTGCCAGAACCCAGAGCATAGAGTACAGAGCACAGAGCCAGAGCCCACAAAGCACAAAGCACACATCACAGAGCACACAAAACAGAGTAGGTGCCCAGAACCAGAGCCCAGAAGACTGAGTGCAGAGCACAGAGCTCAGAGTACAGAGCCAGGACCCAGAGAACAGAGACAACCTTCAGAGTCCAGACTCAGAGTACTGAGAGACAGCCTAGAATGAGAGCCCAGAACACGCTGCACAGCACCCAGAGCTCAGAGCCCAAAGCCCAGAGACCAGAGCTCAGAGACAAAGCACAGAGCACAGAGCTCAGAGAGCAGAGACCATAGCACAGAGAACAGAGCACAAGCCCAGAGACCAGAGACCACAGCACAGAGCCCCATGCCAAGAGCACAGAACACAGAGTGCAGAGAAGAGAGCACAGAGCACTGAGCCCAGACCCAGAGTCAGAGACAGTTCCCACATCCAGAGTCCAGAGCCCAGAGCACAGACCCAGTGTAGAGACACAGACCAAAGACCAGAGCCCAGAAGTCAGAGCACAGATCACAGAGACCACAGAACAGAGCCAAGACCCAGAGTACAGAGAGAGAACAAAGAGCCCAGAGCCCAGAGCTTGCAGCACAGAGCACAGAGAACAGAGAAAGAGTTCAGAGTCAGAGCCCAGAGCACAGAATGCAGAGCACAGAGCATAGAGCACAGAGCACAGAGCCAGACCACAGATCACAGAGAACAGATCCAGAGCCTGAGCACAGAGCCCAGAGCCTAGAGCTAGAGCCCAGGGAACAGAGCACAGAGCATAAAGCACAGCGCTGAGTTTCAGAATAGAGAGACAGAGCCGAGAACCAGAGCCCAGAGGCCAGAGCCGAGAGAACAGGGTGTACAGCACACATTACAGAGCACAGAGCACAGAGTACTGAACACAGAACACAGAGCCCAGAGCCCAGACCCAGAGTACTGAGGCAGAACACAGCCCACAGCCCAGAGCTCAGAGCAAAGAGCCCACAGCACAGAGCACAGAGAACAGAGCCAGAGCATGGGGCCAGAGCCAGAGCACAGAGTGCAGAGCACAGGGGCAGAACTCACAGCCAAGAGCACTGTGACAGAGACCTGAGCACAGGGTGCAGAGCAGAGAGACAGAGCACAGAGTCACTGCTCACAACCAGAGCCCAGAGCAGAGAGCACAGAGAACAGAGGAGGAGCTCAGCGCCAGAGTGCAGAGTGCAGAGTGCAGATCACAGAGCACCGAGCCAGAGCACAGAACACAGAGGACAGAACCAGAGCTCTGAGCACAGAGCACAGAACCCAGAGCCAAAGCCCAGAGACCAGAGCCCAGTCAAAGTGTGTACAGCAGAGATCACAGAGCAAAGAGACAGAGCAGAAAGCACAGAGTGCAGAGCATAGAGGACAGAACCAACTCACAGAACAGAAAGCACAGAGCCAGAGCCATAGCACAGAACACAGAGCACAGAGCACAGATCCAGAGTACAGAGACAGAACAGAGCCCACATCCCAGAGCTCAGAGCACAGAGAACAGAGAGAGAGCCCAGAGTCAGAGCCCAGAGTGCAGAGTGCAGAGCATAGAGCACAGCCACAGCACAGAACACAGAGCACAGTGACCAGAATCCAGAGCACAGAGCAAAAAGCACAGAGCCAAAGCCCAGAACTCTTGGTCTGGGCTTTTAGCTCTGTACTCTGTTCTGGTTTGTGTTCTGTGCTCTGGACTCTGTGGTCTTTACTCTGTTCTATGTGCTATGTACTCTCAGCTCTTCGCTCTGGCTGTGTGCTCTGTGATTTGTGCTCTAGGCTCTGGTCTCTGGTTATTGTGCTCTATTCTCTATGCTCTGGACTCTGGTCTCAGCACACCGGCCTCTGGCTCTGTGCTTTGGGCTCTGGGCTCTGTGTTCTGGTCTCTGGTTACTTTGCTCTGTGCTCTGTGTTCTGTCTCTGTACTCTGGCTCTGTACTCTGTGTCTGGGCTCTGGTCTCTGTGCTTTGCACTCCATGCTCTTTACTCTGCTCGGCACTCTATGCTCTGCCTCGTGCTATGTGCTCTCTGCTTTGGTCTGTGTGCTCTGGGCTCTGGCTTCAGTCTCTTTCTCAATACTCTGGATTTTGGCTCTGAACTCTGTTCTCTGGATCCTGGCTCTGCTCTGGCTCTGCACTTTGTGCTCTGTGCTCTCTTTGCTGGGCTGGGTGATCAGAAATCTGGCTCTGGGCACTTTTTCTAACTCTGATTCTTGGCTCACTGCTCTGTGCCCTGGGCTGTGCACTCTGAACTCTGGGCTCCTCCTCTGTTCTCTGTGCTCTCTGCTCTGGGCTCTGGCTCTAAGCACCAGCTCTGTACTCTGTGCTCTGTGCCCTTTGTTCATGTCTCTGTGCTCAGTGCTCGTGGCTCTGTGCTCTGCCTCTGTGATCTCTGCTCTGGTCTCTGGACTTTGGCTATAGGTTCTGTGCTCTGTGTTCTGTGCTCTGGCTTGGTGCTTTGTTCTCTCTGCTCTGTGCTCTGTGCTCTGCACACTGCGCTCTGCGTTCTGGTGCTGGGCTCCTCCTCTGTTCTCTGTGCTCTTTGCTTTGGGCTCTGGCTCTGAGCACTGGCTCTGTGCTCAGTGCTCTGTGCTCTGTGCCCTGTACTCAGGTCTCTGTCACAGTGCTCTTGGCTGTGAGCTCTGACTCTGTGCTCTGTGCTCTGTACTGTGGTCTCTGTGCTCTGTGCTCTGCACTGTGCACTCTGGGCTTGGGCTTTGTGATCTGGCTCTCTTCTATGTGCTCTGTGCTGTGGGCTCTTTGCTCTGAGTCTGAGCTGTGGGCTGTGTTCTGTCTCTGTACTCTGGGTCAGGGCTCTGGGATCTGTGTTTTGTGCTGTTTTCTGTATTCCATGCTTTGTGCTCTGGCTCTGTGCTCTGTGATTTGTACAAGTACTCCCTGTTCTCTGCACTCTGTGCTCTCTATTCTGTGTTTTGACACAATGTTCTGTTCTCTGCATTCTGCACTCTGTGCTCTGGCTCTGTGCTCTGTGCTCTGCACTCTACTCTCTGGGCTCTGACTCTGGACTCTATCTCTGTTCTCTGTGCTCTGTGCTTAGCGCTCTGGGCTCTGGGTTCTGTGTTTTGACTCAGTGCTCTGTTCTCTGCATTCTGCACTCTGTGCTCTGGCTCTGTGCTCTGTGCTCTGCACTGGACTCTGACTCTGGACTCTATCTCTGTTATCTGTGCTTAGCGCTCTGGGCTCTGGGTTCTGTGTTCTGTCTCTGAAATCTGGGTCTCAGCTCTGTGCTTTGGTCTCTGTGATCTGTGCTCTGACCTCTGGGCTCTGGTCATTGTTCTGTTTCTCTATACTTAGTCTGGGATATTAGCTCTGTGCTCTGGTTCTGTGCTCTGTGCTCTGGCTCTGCACTCTGTGCTCTGGCCTCTGGCTTTGGGCTCTGGTTCTTTCTTCTGGCTCTGTGTACTGCACTCTTCACTCTGGACTCGGGATCAGTGTTCTAGCTCTGTTGTGTGTGCTCTCTTCTCTGCACTCTGTGCTCCGGGTTCTGGCTCTGTGCTCTTTGATCTGTGCTTTGGGCCAGGTGTTGTGGGCTCTGTTGTCTGTGCTCTGCACTCTGTGCTCCAGGCTCTGGCTCTGTGCTCTCTGCCCTATGCTCTGGCTCTGTGCTCTGTGCTCTGCACTCTGTGTTCTCTGCTCTCATTCTGGGCTCTGCGTCTGTTCTCTGTGCTCCTTGCTGTGAGCTCTGGGATGTGGGCTTTGTGTTCTTCTCTGTACTCTGGATCTATGCTCTGAGCTATGTGCTTTCTGCTGTGCACTCTGTGCTCTGGGCTCTGGCTCTGTGCTCTGTGCTCTGTTTTCAGGGCTCTGGCTTGGAATTCTGGCTCTGGCTCTGAGCTCTGGACACTGATCTCTGTGCTCTGGGCTCTGTGCTATAGGCTCTGTGTTCTGTGCTCTGTGCATTGGGCTCAGAGAAGGAGCCCAGAGCCACAACCCAGAGCACAGAGTGCAGAGCACAGAGAACAGGGCACACAGTGCAGAGCACAGATAATAAAGCACAGAGCACTTAGACCAGAGCTCAGAGCACAGACCAGACCTCAGAGCACAGAGTACAGAGACCACAACACAGATTCTGGAACACACAGCCCAGAGCCCAGAGACCAGAGCTCAGAGACAGCACAGAGCACAGATCTCTGAGACTAGGCCACAGCACTGAGCCCAAAGAACAGAGCGTAGAACGTAGAACACAGAGCAGAGTACAGAGCACGCCACCAGAGCCCAGATCCGAGAGTACATAGCAAAGGGAACATAGTAAAGAGCACAAAGCACAGAGGAGAGCACAGAGAATAGAGCCAAGAGTCCAGATCTGGAGCTCTGGGCTGTGGCTCTGTGCTCTCTGCTCTGTGCTCTGGACTCCTTTCAGTGTGCTCTGCTCTGTGCTCTGTGCTCTGTCTCTGTATTCTGGCTCTGGCTCTGAACTCTGGGCTCGGGGCTCTGTGTTCTTTCTCTGTACTCTGGATCTCCACTCTGTGCTCAGTGCTCTGTGCTCTGGACTCTGTGCTCTGCTCTCTATGCTCTGTGCTCTGTGCTCTGGGCTCCACACTCTGGCCTCTGGCTCTGTGCACTGGGCTCTGGGCCCTGTGCTCTGTACTGTGTACTCTGGACTCTGTTTTCTGGGCTTTGTGGCTTTGTGCTCTGGGCTCTGGTTCTGTGCTGTGTGTTCTCTGCTATGGGCTCTGGGCACTGGGCTCCATGCTCTCATCTCTGGTCTCTGTGCTCTGCACTCCATGCTCTTTGCTCTGTTCTCTGTATTGTGTGCTCTATTCTCTGTGCTCTGTCCTCTGGGCTCTGTCTCTGGGTTCCTATTCTGTGCTCAGGCTCTGTGCTCTATGCTCTGGCACAGTGCTCTGTGCTCTCTGCTGTGGCTCTGTGCTCTGTGATCTGTGCTCTATGTCCTGTTCTGTGTTCTCTGGGTTCCAGGATTTGACTCTTGGCTCTGTCTCTCTACTCTGGCTCTTGGCTCTGTGCTTTGTGCTCTGTGCACTGGTCTTTGACCTCTGGCTCTGGGCACTCTGCTCTGTGCTCAGGGCTCTGCCTCTGTGCTCTATGTTCTGTGCTCTGGGTCTGTGCTCTGTGCTCTGTATTCTGCACTCTGGGTTCTGGCTCTGGGATCTTCTGTTCTCTGTGCTTTGTGCGCTGGGCTCTGGCTCTGATCACTGACTCTGTACTGTGTGGTCTGTTCTCTGTGCCCTGCACTCATGTCTCTTTACTCAGTGCACTTGGCCATAGGCTCTGTCTCTGTGCTCTGTGCTCTTGGCTCTGGGCTCTGGTCTCTGGTCTCTTTGCATTGTGCTCTGTACTCTGTGCTCTGTGCTCTGGCTCTGTTCTCTGTGCTCAGTGCTGGGGGCTATATGCTCAGAGCTCTGGGCTGTCGGCTCTGTGTAGTGTGATGTGTGCTGTACACACTGTTCTCTGGGCTCTGGGCTGTGGGCTCTGTCTCTTGGCTCAGTCTCTCTACTCTGGGTCTTGGCTCTATGCATTGTGCTGTGTGCTCTGTACTCTGCTCTCTGGGCTCTGGCTCTGTGCTCTGTGCTCTTTGCTCTGTGCTCTGGTACTATGTTCTGTGCTCTGCACTCTGCAGTTTGGACTCTGACTCTGGGCTCTATCTCTGTTCTTTGTGCTCTTTGCTGTGATCTCTGGACTCTGACTCTGGGCTCTATCTCTGTTCTTTGTGCTCTTTGCTGTGATCTCTGTGATGTGGGCTTTGTGTTCTGTCTCTGTACTCTGGATCTATGCTCTGAGCTATGTGTTTTCTGCTCTGCATTCTATGCTCTAGGGTCTGACTCTGTGCTCTGTGCTCTGTGCTCAGGGCTCTGGCTCTGTGATCTGTGTTCTGTTCTCCGGCTCTGTACTATATGCTCTGCACTGTGACCTCTGTACTCTGACTCTGGCTCTGATCTCTGGGCACTGTTCTCTGTGCTCTGTGCTCTGTGCACTGTGCTCAGAGAAGCAGCCCAGAGCCAGAACCCAGAGCACAGAGTGCACAGCTCAGAGCCATAGCCCAGAGCACAGAGTGCAGAGCACAGAGAACAGAGCACAGAGTGCCGAGCACAGAGAATAAAGCACAGATTCAAAGAACAGAGCACAAAGCACAGAGCACAGAGACCACATCACAGAGCCCAGAACACAGAACCCAGAGACCAGAGCAGAGTGAACAGAGATCAGAGCACAGAGCACAGAGCCAGAGCCCAGAGCACATTGTGTAGAGCACAGAGCACAGATCACAGAGCCCAGAGCACAGAGACCAGATTGCAGAGCACAGACCAAGAACACAGAGCACAGAACCAGAGTAGAGGACCCAGAGCACACAGCACAAAGCCAGAGCACACAGCACAAAGCCAGAGCACACAGCCAGACCCCAGAGCACACACCCATATTACAGAGATAGAATACAGAGCCCAGAGCCTAGAGTTCAGATTCCATAGCACAAAGCACAGAGATCAGAGCCCAGAGCAGTGAGCCCAGTGCCCAGACCAAGTGTAGAGAGACAAAACACAGAGAACAGAGCCCAGAACTCAGAGCAAAGAACACAGAGATCACAGCACAGAGCCCAGAGCCCAGAGCCCAGAGCCCAGAGAACAGAGCTCAGAGACAGAGCACAGAGCTCAGAGCAAAGGATACAGAGATCAAAGCACAGACCCCAGAGAATGGAACTCAGAGACAGAGCACAGAGCACAGAGCTCTAAGACCACAGACCATAGCACAAAGCATAGAGCCCAGAGCTCAGAACCCAGAGCACACAGACCAGAGACCACAGCAGAGAGCACATAGCTCAGAGCATAGATCCAGAGTACAGAAACAGAACACAGAGCCCACATCCCAGAACTCACAGCACACAGCACAGAGAACAGAGAGAGAGAGCCCAGATCCAGAGCCCAGAGCACAGAGTGCAGAGCATGGAACAGATCCAGAGCACAGAGCACAGAGCAGAGAGCAGGAGACCAGAGCCAGAGCTCAAGCACAGAGTGCAGAGCACGAAGCATAAAGCCAGAGCCCACACACAGAGCACAGAACACAGAGCCCAGAGAACATGGTGCAGTTCCCAGAGCCCAGATCAAGATGCACAGAGCATAGAGGCAGAGCCCAGAGCACTGAGTGTAGAGCACAGAGTACAGAGATCACAACACAGAGCCCAGATCACAGAACCCAGTGTACAGAGCCCAGAGACCAGAGTTCAGAGACAGAGCACAGAGTACAGAGGTCAGAGACCAGAGACCATATCACAGAGCACAGAGCCCAGAGCACAGAGCACAGAGATCACAACACAGATCCAAAACCTCAGAGCACTGAGGGCAGAGCACAGAGCCAGAGCCCAGATTGCAGAGAACAGAGCACAGAGTACAGAGTCAGAACACAGTGCACAGAGAACTGAGCCCAGAACCAGAGTCAGAGACAGTGCCCATTGCCAGAGCCCAGAGCACAGAAAACAGAGCACAGATCACAGAGCACAGAGCACTGAGCACACAGCCAGATTCCAGAGCCAAGAGTACATAACACAGAGAATAGAGTAAAGAGCACAAAGACCATAGCACAAAGCACAAAACAGAGCACATAGCACAGAGCCAAGATTCCGACCCAAAGCTCTGGGCTGTGGCTCTGTGCTCTCTGCTCTGTCCTCTGGTCACTGTGCTCTGTCCTCTGTCTCTTTATTCTGATTCTTGCTCTGAGGTCTGTGCTCTGGGCTCTGTGTTCTGGGCTCTATGCTTTGTGCTCTGTGCTCTGGCCCTGTACACTGGCTTCTGGCTCTGGGCCCTAGGCTCTGGACTCTGTGTTGTGTGCTCTGGGCTGTGTGCTGCACTCTGTACTCTGGGATCTGGCTCTGTGCTGTGTGCTCTCTGCTATGGGCTCTTGGTCTGTGCTCTGTGCTCTGTCTCTTTGCTCTGGGCTCTGTGCTCTTGGATCTCAACTTGTTGATTTGTGCACTGGGCTCTGTGCAGTCTTGTGTGCTCTGGGGTCTGTGCTCTGGCCCCTGTGCTCTGTGTTTTGTGCTCTGGGCTCTGGGGTCTGTGCTTTGGACTCCATGCTCTGTGCTCTGTGCTCTGCATTCTGTGATCTGGCTCTGTGCTGCGTGCTCTCTGCTCTGGGGTTTGTGCTCTGGGCTCTGGCTTCAGGCTCTGTCTCAATACTCTGAGTCTGGGTTCTGAAATCTGTCTGTTCTCTGGGTCCTAGCTCTGTGTTCTGTGCTCTGTGCTCTGAACTCTGTGCTCTGGGCTCTGTCTCTGGGTTCCTACTCTGTTCTCTGTGCTCTGTGCTCTCTGCTCTGTGCTCAGGGCTCTGTGCTGTGTGCTCTGGCTCTGCACTCTGTGTTCTGGGATCTGTTCTCTGTGCTCTGGTCTCTGCACTCTGGCCTCTGGGTCTGTGCTCTGGGCTCTGGTCACTGTGCTCTGTGCTCTGGACTGTGTTCTGGGCTCTGTTCTCTGTGCTCTGTCCTCTGGTTTCTCTCTCTCTCTCTCTCTCTCTCTCTCTCTCTCTCTCTCTCTCTCTCTCTCTCTCTCTCACCCTACATGCAGACACTCTGTCTGTCCACGTAATAAAATATGTCGTGTGAGTTCCCACATCCACAGTGGTTTCTGGGTGCTTTCACTCAGTTTTGCTCACAAGATTACCAAGGGAAAAGGGCTAGAACTTTGATGCTGGACAATAGGTGTCCATACATGTGGCTGAATCTCTGATTTGACAGACCTTCCATGTAAGGGAAATGTGGCACTCACAAGAGCCACCTGTCTGTGATAGACTTGACATCCAGATGCTGCTCACAGCTTGCAAAACCCCACACCCCACACCCTGATCTGACTGCCCTGCAGCCCTGT
Source organism: Sciurus vulgaris (assembly GCF_902686455.1). Classification (NCBI taxonomy): domain Eukaryota; kingdom Metazoa; phylum Chordata; class Mammalia; order Rodentia; family Sciuridae; genus Sciurus; species Sciurus vulgaris. The sequence continues at coordinate 67,735,721 of NC_136477.1, read as the reverse complement.
GCTCCTTGGAGAAGAAAGCAGCATGCTTCACACTCAGCATGGTACACTGGCATTTCACATCAACCAGTGTGCAAAACCTCCATGTCTGCCCATGACCTTCCTTCTTTCCTGCCAACTGCAGTCCTGGGACACACCTTGCCACTATGCATACCCTCCACACCACACCTCAGGGACAGCAGCATGGTGAGAAAAGAGTCCAGGTTCTCTTGCCCACCATTCACATCCATCACTGTCACTCATCCTCCTGGAGAACCCGGATGGAAGGGCAAGCAAACCCAATGACTGCCATGAATAGGTCTCATGTGCTACAGAGAACCAAGCAACCCTCAAACCCTGGCCTATGACCTAGCCATTTTTCCTGGGCACAAGCTCATGTGACCATGTGCTCATGTGACCAATCCTGTAAAGCAATAGTCTAAGGCTTGGACAGGCCTGCACTAGTCACCCTTCTGAACATCTCCTTGTCCCACAACAAACCCAACCTGTCCTGATCCTCTCTTGAAGCTATTCTTGCACAGCCTGTCTACTATTCACTCCCCATGGCCCATGACCAGCACCAGGGAACAAGGATCATCCACACCCAACACCACCCAGCCTAATAGGCAGATCAAATATCCCTCACAAACATGCTGAGAAGGCCACAGCAGCAGGTGACCAGAACTCTGACTGCTGAGCCATGCCCAGTGATGCTATGAGCATCTAGAAGACCTACTGGAATCTGAGACCTGAGCCCATTAATTTTGAACTACTGAGTATCTGTCTCCTGCTTCCACTAGCTGGTGGGAATTGCACAAGAAAATCTGTCTGGTCTAAAACAGTATCTGTCTCTTCTTTCTGCAACATGAAGCTATGGGACTCAGGAAACTTGGAGAGCACCCCCAAGCAATGGTGACCCTGGGATGAAGAACAGAGGCTCAGCCTCTGGCTGGAAACTTTGCACATCTCTCATGTGAACTCTCAGCAGCTGACTGCACCTTTCTGTACCTCATGCATGAATGGTGATGAAGGTAGTGAACATGCATTAGAATATCCTTCATTTACTTATGATCACATTGACAAGATTCTATTGTAATTATTTAGCACCTGCCCTGTGCCAGGCACCCTTCTGATCCCAACTCATTCTAGTCTTGCCACATGTTTATTCCTATGGCCCTGAGAGCACCCATGGGGCCTAGAAGTGGGACAGCCCCCACTTGCTCATCATGTCCACTGTCCCCATTCCTAGACTCTGTCATCCTGCCAGGCTCAGGAGGCAGATGGGAAGAGATGGTCATGGTGCCCACAGCTGGCATGACCTCAGTCACCCAGCACTGAAGAGACAGGGGGAGCATGTTTGGAGCCTGCTTCACAGTCAGCAAGATACTCTGATGCCATACTGCTGATGGTGTCCTGGCTGTGAAATCCTGCACCCTACCACCAGCCCCTCTGGGGCCCTGATGGTATATCTACCCCTCAGCACCCTGGTGGAACCTCTACAGACACAGGCCTGCACTACCTCTACCTACAGCAGAAGCTCTACTGGCTGGTGAGTGCTGCCATACCCAGGCTCCTGGCAGCAATGCAGTAGTGGAGGTCATTCCAGAGCTGCACCAGTTCCTTGCTTCCTCCTCACACCCAGAAACTCGGGAAACAGAACATGCTGAAACCTGGCTGTCCTCACCAACCCAGGCTACCTCCCAGAAAAAAACAACTTTGGGGAAGGCAATGATGACTGTGTGGAGGGAGGGGGTCTGGGTTTGAACCAAATGATCAGCAAATCCACAGTTTGTTGAAGCAAGGTAAGTTACAGTACTCACCGGGCTCTGAGGAAGGAGCCTGCCATGGAGGCAGTTCACAAGCTGTACCAAGTGCTTCACCTTAGTCACCAAGGGGTCAGACCCAACAACCCCCCTGGACACCTTCCAACCATCCCGTCAGAGCAAGGTTCTCAGCTACACAGGTTAAGAAGATAGGCATGGAGAAACCCAACAACCCATTTTTGGGTGCACAACAAAAGTGACCTCACAGTCAGCGCCACATGGTCATGACCCCAGGGGTCAGCATTTGACCCAAACTCTAAGTGAAGGACTACCATCTCCCACCCAGCAGCACCAGGCCCTCTTGAGTGATGCATGGTCTCAGCTCAGTGGAATAAAGCGGTCCCTGTTGTGTTCAGTGACAGCTCACTCACCCCCAGAATTAAACTAACAAATTCCAAAAAAAGTAAAAAAGTAAAAACACTATTTTGTACACTGTTAATCTACGTGTCTCTCACACCACTTTTTGTAACATTTAATCATTAGAGCAATAGCAGATGATCTAGTTATATGCAATTAATTCTAAAGCTGATTTAAGAATGAATTCTGCTTCAAATCTGCCTTTGTAATCTCCATTTCTTTGTTTTTTGCTTCAAGATCTAATAAGCTCTTTAAATTGCCCTGTTATGCACATCTTTAGTAGAAAGTACATATTATAGGTGCCATAACTGAAAGTCTTAAAACATAAGAAACTGGAAATGACCAGTGGTGTATAAAACAATATCAACTGATATGCACAGAATCTTACATAAGTTAACATTAGGAGATAAGGTACAGCTCCCTGGTAGTTTACCTAGGATTCATGCAGCCCTGAGTCCACTCCCAAGCAGAAAAAAACATGTCTAATGATAAACTGTGCAATATGAAAGACATTGGGTATAAACATTGCCAAAATTCAGTAATAGGTTCTTGAAAGCCAAAGACGAGTTTCAATATTATTTTATCTAGTTTACACATTCGCGTTTGTATTTTCTTCAAAATTTTAAGAAGTAAGGGGGAGATTTCTAATCTTCATAAGATTTGGATTATTTTAATAAGATATGGATGTTGTTATATTATTCCTTTCTTTGTTCAAATTTAATATTGCCCATTTTGAAAAGGTAAAATCTTCAATACCATATTGTTGTCCTCAAATACTCTGATAAGCAGCAAATTATTTTCAATTTCAATAATTTCTTAAGCATGTGAAGAGGCTATAAACATCAAAGCTATATCACTGAACCATAATTATATTTAAATTAATAAACTCTTAACTTAGATCTCAAAGTCACTGTTAAATGATGAAACTTCCACAAGTTAAACAAAGCTTGAACAAGTTGAACATGTTTTAAAAAAAGAATGATTCATAATCCAGAAGCACAGAACAGAAGAGTAGGGGCACAGGATCAGACAGCACTTAGAGAAGAGATTCAAGAGCTCAACTGATTACAAAGTCAGCTTGCAGGTTGCAAATTTTGTTAGTCTCATTTTGTCAGTTGAGAACTCCCTGCTGTGATTGACTGGTACTCTCAATTACAACAGAATTCTCTTAGCTAGACTTTCAGTACTAAAATAGATTGCAAATGGATGTTAATTTCACAGTAGTATTGGGGGAGGGACATCCAGAGAAGGAGTGTATCCAGAAGACATGGAGTCACACTAACTTTCTGTTTCCACATGGAATAGTGAACAACAACCCAGGCCATTTTGCTTAAAGGACTAGGACCTTAAGAAAGTTCTGGCTGAGGGTGACCTACCTTCATCTAACTGCCAGTCTTCTTGACTTGCAAAAATGGCCACAGAAGACCATCCTAACGAAAGATATGCTGGGATCACCTGACTTCATCAAAACACCTAAGCTGCAGCCAAACTGAGGGTATTTCTCAAGTGTTGCAACCATGGGATTCATCTACAGCCATGGGATGTGAGAGAATTCAGCTCTGCTTTCCTTAGGCTGGGATCACCCTCCTGATTTTGCTGAGTAATTGTTTAGATATTTATGTCTCTCAGGGGTTCAGGGGATAGGGAGTCATTCATATATGCAGGATTCACATCCTCATATTCAACCAACCAATCTTAGCTGCAAAACATTTAGAAACAATTCCATCTGTTCTAAATAAACAGGAACATTTTACTTTGTTATTACTTTCTAATTTGTTATATAGTGTTTAGGTTCTATTTGATATTCCATATAATGTCCAGATGACTTATAATCTGCAAGAGGGGGTGCCTGCATTATATGCAAATACTATGCCATTTCCTAGGGAATGTCTAAAGTGTACTTGGATTTTTATATCTATGGGGCACTTGGACCCATGCAAGACAGCACTTTAATATTTCTGTAATGATGTGCCTCTGCAAAACAGGAGATCTCTGGTCCAGGCTGCACCCTCAGATCTCTGGCATTGTCTTGTCTCCAGCCACACAATTGATATAGAAGAAAGTCATCCAAGGGAGCAGAGCTGGAATCCTCCTGAAATGCCTGGTTGAGCCAGGCACAGGATGGGGATTCAGTTTTACAAACCAGTTAGAAAGGGTGAACCTCCCTTGATTGGCTTGGGGCCTTGACCTAGTGGTAGTTAAAATTCTGGGAATGGCCATGAAGCCAAGCAGTCTTCCAACCCCTACCTGTCTACTTTCTATGAAATTTCCATCTGCCATAAAGGAGTGTGTCTCCTCCATTCATTCCTCCCCACCCCTAGTGATGCAGGGGGGCTTTAGCACTGCCCCACCTCCTCCTCAGAGGTGTGGGTTCATTTCTGCAGCTGCCTGGAGTGTCAGGTTGTTAGCAAGTGCATACAGGCCTGGGCGTCAACATTGGAGCCATGTTTTCGAGGTTGTATGCACGCACGTTGTGCATGCCTCCGTCCCCAGTCTCTGCCAGCAACTCTGTAACTCTGCAACTCTGCACAAGAGGTGATCAGACAAACCTCATGGACAGCACTCCTGTGGTGTATCCTGGCTGGCTGAAGAAGTCACCCCCAGAGAAGAAGTTGTGATTCTGTGTGAGTGCGGGCAGGTGCTGAGGAATTCAGGGGCGAGTGGGGGGTAGGTTGGGACAGGACAGGGTGGTGATTGGTAAGGGAGGGGCGCCTTCTATACAGACTCTCCCCAGCCAATCCCCTGCCAACTCAACCCATTTCAAAGATTACATTGAGGATTTGGGAGGAAAAGAGTGCATTTCCAGGGCAGGGGGTGATAGTTGCCTCCTAAATTCATGCTGAGGATCAAGCAGAGAACAGATCTCCCTCCTCACCATGGGAGTCACTGCTGTTGGCTATCAACACTGAGATTCTGCAGATTTAAAGCTGCAGTGAAAGGAAGATGAGCACTACCTTTCCACTCTTGTCCACCAGCTCTTTCTTCCCACATCTCCTTCTTATCTTGAGAAAGGCACCTTGCATGCTGCTCTTTCTCTCCTCTGAACCTCCTAGATGAGAATGATGCCTGTGCCCCAACCATGAGGCTGAAGTTCCTTTAAGTTTCTTTCTGAGGGTTGATTTCTGGCCTCCAACCTGGATAACCAGCTGAGATCTGATGCCTCTAGTGTTTCCCAGTGCACACAAACTCACCACATCCAGAAATAAGCCCTTCTTCCTCCCTCTGCCCTGCATCTCATGTGTGGTAAGCAAATGGTGTCACCAGCAAGCTACTTGTCTGGTGAGAAACATGGGAACCATCCTTGAGCTACTCTCACCCAGTATCTCATGTCTGAACCCACAGGGAACTAAATAACTTGGCTATGCATGGCCCACCCACCTTAAGGCTGAGCATTGCTCATCTCTCACAGCCATCTGGAAGTTCACCTCTCTGCCAGGCTCTGTGCTTGGACCATTTACCTCTTATTCATTCAATATTTTTCTCACTGTGAGCAGGGTCATCTTGTTTTGTCCTGAAGCCTGAACTCTTTAAGCAAAGTAAACATTTTATACAGAGGTAATTGCAGGTGCTCACTGAGACAGAAATGGTGAAGTGAGAACCTGTGCCCTTTACCCAATCTTCCCAGGTGACCTCATCTTGAAACCCTGTGTTGTGTCCTCATCAGGTGCTGACAGCAGCACAATCAGGATGCAGAAGGCCTCCAGTGCTAAGATGAGTGGGCAGATGGTCAGGCCTCCTGTCTCCCTTTCTCTTCACCTCTGCCCCTCCCCAGCCCTGCATATCTTTCACCCCTGACAGTCTTGAGCTCTCCTCTGTGTCTGTGAGCTGGTCATCTCACCAGTGTTGCTTCAGTGGACACAGGTGGTGTGTTAACTTTTGTATGGTTTCAGCAAGAGTCTCCGGGTACTCATCCCAGCTGTTGTGTGTCAACAGTTCATATTCCCTTTGTTAAGTGCTGTCCATTTGGACACCACTGCTGACTTTATCATTTTCCCACTCACCTTATTTCAGGAAACGTTAAGGGTAAGAACATTGAACACCCTTGTTTTTGTTGCATAGTGCCCTCAAGTATTTTGCTGTTTTCTATAAGGAATGTTTTTTTGTTGTTTTTGTTTTATGTTGAGATTTAAGAATACTTTACACACTAAGATAACAGGACTTTGTTCAAAATGTGGTTTATATTTCTTTCCTTATCTTTTTTTTTTTTTTTTTGGTGGTGGGTATTTGAGATTGAACACTGGGATGCTTTACAAATGACCAGCATCACCAGTCCTTTTTATTTTATTTTAATGTTTATTTTTAAGGTGGGGTCTCACTGTGTTGCTGAAACTGGCCTCAAATTGGGGCTGAATCATCCTGTCTCAGCCTCCCAAGATTTTGTGTTTACAGGCATGGACACCACACTCAGCTTGCATTTACATTCAGTCTGTTACTTTTATTTTATCCACTGGACCAGGACTTTCACTGAACAGGAACTTATTAATTTAGTAATCTTTCTTTTTCTAGATTTCACTTTACTGACAAAACTGGGAATGCTTTGCTTAACCCTAGGTTCCCAGGATTTCCACATTTGTTTAGTGTTGTTTTTATAAATGCTATGGTTTGGATCTACAGTATCCCCCAAACCTCAGGTGTCTGTGCTGCAGTGTTTATAGGTGAAAAGACTAGATTACAAGGGCTCTAATCTCATCAATGGGTTAACCCAACTAATGGGTTAATAATTTGAAGGGAGCAGGCTGAGTTACAGCTCAGTGGTAGAACATCTGCACAGCATGAGTGAGGTCTTAGATTCCATCCCCAGTATGAACAGAAACCATAAATTAAATTAATGACTTGAGCTGACTTACTGGGAGATGTTGGAAATAAGAAGCAAGTTGGGTTTGGCTAGGGGAAGTAAGACCCCTCACTGTCTATCTGTCTCTATGTCCCTGCTTTCTGGTTGCCAAAGCTGAGCACTTTTCCTCTTTCCTGCCCATTTTCTATGAGGTTTCTGCAGCAGAGTTGGCTGACCACACTGTAACACCATGAGTCCAATAAACCCTGGCTGCTCAGAGGTCCTTGTCAGGTGTGTTGGTCAAAGTGGAGAGGGGCTGATCAACACACTGTGCATCTTGTAAGGCTGTGCTTTCTTCCCCAGGTCCATGGCCCACTTTAATTTTTGTATATGGTTGAGATATAGCGCATTTACTTTTTCAGTGGATGTTACCTGCTGTCCCTGCATCATCATGGACCAAGTTGCCCATATTTCACTGAATTTCTCCCTTGTCATTGTGCAAAGTCAGCTGGCCCATTCCTCTGGTCTCCTCCTGGGGCTCTGTTCCAGTCTTCTGACCCTTGTTTCTCCCTCTGTCCATCCTCACCATTGGTCTTTCTGACTGTGGACATGAAATGAGTCTGGAAGTCTGGTGGATGAGCTCCTCCAGCTCATTCTTGTTTTCAAACTCTTTCAGTTGTTGCTGTTCCTCTGCCTTTCATTAAAGATTGATGGTGAACTTGTCTGTGTCTAAGAAAGACTTGAAGTGATATTGACAAGCATTTCCTTGTTCTGAGTTTCCTGCTCCTAAGTTTTTTTCCTACATCAGATGGTGCTGTGGCTTTTGCCTTGCTCATCAAATGAGTAAAGAGACTTGAGGAGAAGAGAGCCTTTTGCATGAATAAACACTGTGTTTCCTGGGTGCATTCTTCCTGTCCCTTGGCCCCTTCTCTCATCATTCCATCTGGACAGAGTTCCTCTCTGTTGTGGTGGCAAATCCTCTGTTTGTCCTCACTGGAGAAGGTTTCTCATACCTCTTCATTATGAAGGGTGTTTTCATTGGATGGAAGACTTTGAGAACTCTTCTCTTTTTCAAGCTGAAATATTTGTTCCACTTTCCCCTGGCCTTCATGTTTGTGATGAAAACCTCAATGGCCATCAAAGGACAGGTAGTGTAGAAAAATCTGAGGTTTTGCTGTGAAGAGGAATAGAAAACCTGGTCCATAGCTGGAGAGGACCCCTACATCAAGTCAAGCTGTTGTTTTTTCTATGATAGGAGAGGTTTGGTGCCATGAGCAGCCTGAAGGTTCCACACTCCCCAGTATTATCTCATGAACTGTGAGAAACTTTGAAACACCTGGAATTGTAGATACACCTGTCATCCCAGCAATTCAGAAGGCCAAGACTGAAGGAACACAAACTCCAGCCCAGTCTGTGCAACTTCAGGAAACCCTGTCTGAAAATCAATTTTAGGACAAATACCTTTGAGATAACAAGTTAATTTCTTACCTTTTCTATTTTTTCTTGGTGGGGTTCAGGCTTGGAGAAAACGCTGGTTCATCCTGTGGAGTAGCCAGTACAGTGGTGACCCAGGTGTCCTGGAATATTACAAGCATGACCAGTCCAAAAAGCCCTTTTGGATCATCATCCTGGATCTCTGTGAGCAGGTGAAAGCAAACATGACCTTTCACAAGATGGGGCTGTGAGATCAGGGCTTCAGCGAAGTCAGCCCTTGACCTCTTTCCCTATACACACTTCCTTAGAGACTTCACCCTGCTTTAGCTGGTATCTCCATCAAGGCACAGGGTCCTTCTGTCTCTACTGCCTCTCGCATGCACACAGATCTCCAGCTATCTCAGAGTTATGGAGTCAGTGACAGTAGGAATTTAGGGCCCCTGCTTTCTTATCTGAGTTATTTTCTGAGGAGCACTCACTGTGGGGCAGGCTTTGGGGCACAGCACCTAGAGACCAGGCAGTCAGTACAGAAGGATGGAGCTCTTTCAAAGTTGAGGACTCTCCGGGGAGCACACAGAAGGCCCTGTTGCTCACACCTCATGCCTCCTCCCTCAGGATGAGTGCTAGAGGGATGGGCTTGGGCTCATTTCCACATCCAGGGAGCACAGACAGAACCTGCACCCTGAACCTCATCTGAATGGATGATGTGGGTAGAGATGGTGGCATAAGATTATCCAAACCATGGAAAGGCCCAGTACCTTCAGGCGGGACCTTGAGTTACTTACTCACAGGACCTGTCATCTTGAAATTGGGGACAGTGTGCTTTGAGGTCAGACTGAAGTCCATGCTCAGTAGAAGAGGTCTTCTGAGGCAGGCAGGGCAACCTCCTCTCCCCTTCATCTGGGACCTCCGTGCTCATCCCATCTCTGCCTAACTGGTGACTCAGCCACTTTTTCCTCAGACATCCAGGTCATCTGCTGCTTCTGAGGAAGACAGCTACGTTGAGATGTACTGAGAGAAGATGTAGGCCCTGCAGCACACCATGAAAGAGTGGGCAGCCATGGGATAGTACCCAGTCCTGCCAAGGGCAGCAAGCTATTCCTGGTCTTTGCCCTCCTCCTGCCCACTCAGCTTCAATTTCAGGGACTCAAGCATTTCCCTGGAATGTCAGGGCTCACCCAGGTGCTTCCTTGGCCACTCAAGATAGCTGTGATTTCTGTGAGCAAAGCCAGGCCTCTGCCACCACTCAGTCCATGATCCTCCAGACCTGAATATTGATAAAGGACTAATTTATCAGTCCTTTCTGTCAAACCAGAGAATCTCAATGTTAACCCCTCACTTCCTGATGTCCTTTTCTGAAAATGGCTGCCTTTCTACATCTGCACTTCCTCAGCCTTTACTTCCTCAGTATCTGTTCATGCCCAAGACTGTGCAGTCATCCTGACCAGGGGGCCATGATCAAGTACCACTTGTTTCAGGGATAAAGAGACCAGCAGATGGCCTTTTTGGTGTCCTTGCTTTTAGTGTTGATTGCTGTGTGCCCCCTTTGGCACGTAGAATAAACTTCTTGCCCTACTTGCAGAGCCAATTAGTCTCAAGTGTTATTTTTGTTTCCTGTGGTGCCCAGGACCATGGATACTTCCAACTAGCTCCTGGGCTCTGGGTCAGGATTCACATCCAAGTTTCCTCTAAGACTCAACACTCTTCCCTCAGTATTCAGTCCCAGAATAGTATCAGTTGGCCCTCTGGTTCAGAAGCAAGGACCTTCAGACCAGGTCACTGTGAACATTTCATCCCAGTTGTTAGTAGGATGAGCAGGGTCACCTATGAAAAGAACAGTTAAGGAAAAAGTCAGAGAATGAAGGACAGGATCCCAGAAGAACAGGAGCAGCTGACACCCACCAAGTCCTTTCAATCCAAGACCATGGCAGGGCAACTGCAGCTACCATCACAAGGCAGCAGCAGGAGAGTCAGGAGGTAGGAACAGCATGGCACATAGCTCAGAGGAAGGCTCCAGAAATTGGTTGGTACAGACCTTTGGAATTTCCTATCTTCTGCTCCTGGGGGGCTATTCTTTTCCCAGCCCTTTGGGGCCCCAACCCACCTGTAGCATCAAAGTGCCAGCATCGTGGGCTGTGGGAAGGAGTATGTGGATGGAGCTGATGCAGGGCTGGGGACTAGGGACAGCAGAGCAGGTTGGGCAGGCAGTGCAGTGAAGGCCTCCTGGTGGGCTGTGAGACAGATGAGGCCACAGCAGATGCAGGCACACTGCCACAGGACTGGTGGAAGCTGAGCATGGTGCAGGGTGCAGCAGAGGGAGGAGTGACAAGTATAGGGAACCATATGTGTGTGGCAGTGGGACCAGAGATCAGGCACAGCTGTGGTCAGGTTGAGTTTACCCCAGGGTGTGGACCAGTGTTTCTCAGCTCTTCTCACCTCTATTGAACCCAGCATTCCAGGTGCAATGCTGGACTTAGTCCGCCTCTCCTGCTTGCAAGGTCATCCAAGTTCAGGCCTCATCTGAGGCTCTTCCTCTCAATTTATGAGGGAATCTTCTTTTTTCTCACTGAGCTCCTGACCGGCATGCTACAGATGTGTCCAGATACTGATGCCTTCTATCCTCTACTGATGCCCCTTGTCCCAAGGTGCCATGAGTATCTCCCTGCTCTCAGCATGTCAGGAGGGGAAGGAAACTGAACAGAATCAAGTGGGTTGTGTTTTCCTGGTGGCATATCACATTGGCCAGCAGCATGCAGGGAATTGTACACCATTACAAATGTTTTGCCTACCTTAACAGAGGGACTGAAAGTGGCATGCACACTCACTGGTTCCCACTGTAGGTGAGGCTGAGTGGTGATGGTGCCATATTGTGGCTCACGCATTCTCAACAGGGTGTCACCTCAGAGTCCTCTTCCAGATGACCCCAGGAAGGCCAGTGTGCCATGCCAGGCTGAAGTCACTCTAACAGGAGTCAGGCACTCTTCTTGGCTGGAAGCAAGAATAAGTCTTCTATTTTAGAGTCTGTTTCTCTGATCCATTCAATGGAAGTGCACTAGTGTCTGCCAGCTCAGGTCTCTTGACATAGCAGAAGGGAGTCCTCTGACATCTCCAGGGATGGGTGGGTGACATTGGAGCCAAAACACAACTCCAACCATAGCAAGAGCAGTTAGCCCCTCATGCCAGGCTGGTGACCCCTCTTTCCCTGCTTCCCACTGCTCTGCTGCCCCATAGTTGATGGCCAGGCTTGTGGTCAGGGTTGTTCCAGGGCCTCCTGGACTTCCTCTACAGCTCCAGGGATGGGATGGTGCTAAAGGGAGGACTGAATTGCAGCACCCAGAGCCACAGGGAGCTCTCTTCCCAGTCAGCCACTGGCCTGTGCCCATGTGCATCCCAGTGGAGGTCACCATTCACCCTCCAGTTCTCCAAGATGTCACAGAGAAGGAAGTAAGTAGGTATTGGCAGCAGGAGTTCTGGGCAGCCCAGAGTTCTCAGGGCCTGACAGTCTCCACCTTGCAGGGAAGCATGCACAGTGTGTAGTGGGCCTGTCTTTGCCTGAGACCCTTTCCCCTTCCTCCCCCTTAGCATGCACCTTGACTCTGTCCTCCCTGCCATTCAGCTCTGCTGTCCAGGTCCTCCCATCCAGGCACGAGGCTGGTCATGCTTTTATTCACAGGTAGGAAATCTTTGAGGCTGGTAGGGAGAAATCTCAGTCTATACTACCCAGAAAAGAGTACACCAAGCTCTCCAGACCAGCACCATCCAGCAGGCAGAGAATACACTTAGGTGGTGCTGGAGTCAACCTGAACCCAAGAAAGTAAAACAGAGGTTAGATTTCAGACTCATTAATAATGTATATGTTACACACATGTTGAAGAAGTATAGTGCATCCAAACGGAGCCAGTGAGCAAAAATGTGAAACAGTAGCTGTCTTAAGTATCCATGTGAAGTGTGAAGGGAAATGGAATGTCATAAGAACCAAGTCAGGAAGCAGGAGGTGCCCACGTGCTGGGAAGGCACAGTCACTGAGGAGAGTTGGTCCACCCACACCTCACATAACCTGGCCATTTGCAATCCTCCTGTGCACCAGGGGAGCTGAAGTGAGGCTACAGAGCATTCATGTGTAGGCAACCTCCAGCAGCCTTCTCCATAACTGCCCAACCACAACACCCAAGTGTACTCCACAGAAGGCCACCCACCCATATCACACAACACAGCTCAGCAAGTCCAATGAACTCCTGGTGCAGTGTTTATGTAGAGTAAATGGAGTCAAAGAAAACATGCAAAATGAAACCTGATTTCATATTGGGTGTGCATTATATTCTAGAAAGAGCTAGTGACAAGCAAATACATGGTTCTGGGGTGGGAGTTGTGGGGAAGGTGGGAAAGGGTACATTTGTGACCTTCATTAGGGTGGTGGCTTCATGAAGGACACAGAAGCTACCCTGAGAAACTCCATTCAAACACCTGCATGTCACTGTGCCAGTCACACTGCACTGAAGGAGTCCAGGTCCTCAGGTCCCATAAAGGATGGCAGAAGGCACTGGAGTCAGAGGAGCAAGAGGGTCAAGACTGCTCCATGAGGCTGAGCAAGCCATGAAGATGATGTTGAGTGCATTTCTGTGACCTAGAATTTAAACTCTGGGGTGTTTCTGCCAGCAGAGCATGTAAAGTGAGTTCTGCTACCCCTTTCTCATGTGTCCCCTGCATTTCTGCCCTCACTGAGCACCTGCCTTGTGTCCCCTGAACTTCAGTTCCAAGATTAGGGAGACTACTCCACCCTGGGGACCTGGTCCTCATCTCCCCTGCTGTGGGTAAGTCAGATGTCCACTGGAATAGGATGAGTGCTGGTGAGTCCCTCCCCTCCAGTGGACCTCAGACCACCCATCACAATTTGTCAACCCCCCTCTGTCTCTGCAGTCCCCCAGACTGTTCCCCAGCCTGGAGGCCTTGGTCATATTCTCTCCATCTCTGACAGTCCACAGCATAGATGCCATCAACCATAACCTCTCACCCTCTCATCAGGATGCTCATTGGCCCCTTCAAAACCAGAATGTGACTGGGCAGGGTGGCACATGCCTATAATCACAGTGGCTCAGGAGAATGAGGAAGGAGAAGCAAAAGTTAAAGGACAGCCTCAGCCAAAGTAAGTGTTGAGCAAATCAGTGAGACCTTGTCCATAAAGAAAATTTTAAAGAGGGCAGGGGACATGGCTCGGTGGTTGAGTGCCCTGGAGTTCAATCCCTGGTACCACAAACAAAACAGAAAAATATGAAACAAAACTACAACAACAAAAATGCACAACTTGGATATGATGCTGCTCAAAAACACCACCACATCTCTCTGGGAAATAAAAGACAGGAAGAGGCTGCTGGGCCCTGGCCTGATCACAGGCAAGGGTGAGCCCTGAACCTAGAATCAGGATAAAAGGACAGGATACCCACATCTACTCTGGTTCTTGGAATGTTCTTCTGTTTGTGTGGAAAACTGCAGATTTTCAGCCAGATACACTAATGCACACCTTTAATCCATGCAGCATGAGAGGCTGGGGAGGAGGATGGAAACTTTGATGCCAGTCTCACTGACCCTGACTGAAAATCAAAAATGAAATGGGGTGGGCAGGTAGATCAGACCTATAGTGCCCCTGGGAATTAATACTCAAAACCCAGTACCAAAAGAAAACCACAAAAGAAAGAAAAAATACTGCTGTTTTTGAAGACGCAGGCTGGAGAAACCGTTAAGTTTTCAGAAATCCATAAAAATGGGCCCGTATCTGCAGATTCTGAGGTGGCAATGCTATAAAGCAGTTACTGCCCTACCTCATGCTTCACAGAAGGGAGCATGAAAGACAGTGCCTCTCAGGGTTTACCTCTCCATGAGGAAGAGATCAGGAGCCTGTGGTGGGGGCTGTTTCACCAAGAAGCTGCCCACCTCTTCTGACCCAACACTTAAGCCTGGACCCTCATCTGGATACATGTGCTGGTGACTGCTGCTGGGTGAGTTGGTCAATCCTGCAAGTAAAGAAAGACCACAGCCCACTGGTGGGAGCAGGATTGCTGTCCTTGTGTAGCATAATACAGCCTCAAATGGGGAGACAGATAATCATCCAGTTCACCATATTGAACAAGTTCAGCACCCCTGGCCTCTGCCTCCAACTCTGGAAGGACCTGTGCCAACATTGATTTCAACTACCTCCTCAGACTTCCAGAGAACAAGTGAAGTGATCTGTGCTGACTTTTATCTGAGCTTTGCCATCCATATTGTTCCACCTGGTGCCACATCCTGTGCTGGGCTCTGCTGTGCTCCCTTTCAGTTCTGTGAAGATGCACAGGCCATCTTTGGCAAGTGCACAGACCCCAGCCACAAGCCAACTAGGATTCTATTTTCTCCACTTACCTTTGTTCTCCCTGAGGTGAAACCTAGCAATACCTCACCCTGCCATTTGTCTGTCTCTCTATGTAACATGTGTCTGAGAATATCTCAGGATTTGCTTCTCTCTTAAAGACAAGTTGTCACTTCATCAGCTTGGAGTGGACATAGACATAAGAGGGATGGGCTGGAGAACGCATGAGGATAATGAGGAGGGTAGATACAGAACAGGATCCTCCACATGCTCCCTGCTCAGGACTCAGCCCTCTGAGGAAGTCGATGCTTGTGTTCCTGAACCCCCATCCATTGGCTTCCTCCTATGGGACACCTCTTTTGTGGACAGCCTCTCGCACAGGGATAAAAACACTTCACTGCAAGGAGTCTGGCTGAGGAGGGCCCCTGGGCCAAGCTCTGTGGGCATCTCAGCCTACACACCACATCTGAGGGCACCCCTCCTGTACTGCTCAGTTCAGGCTCCTTAGAGACTGACCCCCACCCCACATACACTTTCTGTGCTGTGCTTTGTGCACCCTTGTCCAGGTTGGGGCCTCCCAAGCAGAAGTCTTCTCTCTCCCATGCCTCCCCTTGCTGCCCCTCTAGCTCCTCCCAGCAAGACACGTCACCTCTGATGGCTGCTCCTCATTTCACTGAGATGGCACAACTGTTCCACCACACACCTCAAACCCAGGAGGCCTCCTCATGCCCAGACATGTGGGACAGATTGTTCCCCACCACCCTTCCTCCCTGAGCCTCACTCGCTACTCACCAATGTCTCCATAGGGACAGGCCTGTGAGCAGGTGAACACTGCAACCTGTCTCATCTTCCCTTACCTTCCACTGTTGCCTTGGGTGACTTGGGTGCAGCAAGCTTGATCCCTGCTGGAACCAGCTCACCCATGCCCATCTTCTGGTCAAAACCAATGTCACCCAGCCTATTGTTTCTACCCTGTGTGATTCTGAAATCTTCTCCACACATCTTACTGCATCTCTCCCTTCCTTTGGCCTCAAAGCCTCAGAGCTCCATCCTCTGACCCAGGAGGGACCCAGGTGGTCAATCAGCCTCTCCTCTATGCACCCTGAGGGATTTCATGACAACTCACCAGATGACCAAAGGGCACAGTGCTGTATCTGCTGAGGCTAGGCGAGGGGTATCCAGAGAGTTGGTTCTATCTCTGGTGTGACTGAATTTATTTTAAGGGAAATATGTCACACAGAAGAGCCACCTGTCTGTGGAAGAATCCACATTTAGACTATGATCACAGCTTGCACACTCCAATAATCCTTGCAGGATTCTGACTGACATGCAGCCCTGTGCACCCTGGAGAAGAAAGCTCCTGGGTGTTCACATTCAGCATGGTATCCTGGCATCTCACATCAACCAGTTTGCATAACCTCCATGTCTGGTCATCACATTAGTTCTCTCCAGCCAACTGGGGTCCTGGGACACAACCTGCTGCCATTCATCCCCTCTACACCACCCTCAGGGACAGCAGCACAGTGAGGGCAGAGCCAAGGTTCTCCTGTCTACCACCCACATCCCCCACTGTCATTCATCCTCCTGGGGTATCCTGATGAATGGAAGGGTAAGCAGACCCAATCATTGCCTGTTTCTATCCTTGTCCAGGGTTGCCACACACTCAGATCCTCCAGATGTTTTCCATGTGCTTCAGGGCACCAAGTGCCCCTTGACCTTGACCTTGACCTTCTGCCTCGGTACTTGCTCACATGGTCTGTTGCTCCATCCTGTTCAGGACTCTTCCAAGGCTTGGATAGGTCTGCAGCAGACACCATTCTAAATAGCTCCTTATCCCACAACAAACCCTCCCCATCCTGATCCTCCCTTGAAGCTGTTCTTGTCCACTGCCCATGGTCCAAGGCCAGCACCAGGGAAGATGGACTGTCCACACCCAGGAACTCCCAACACCAGAGAGAGAAGGCAAATCACACCTCAAAACACACAGAGAAGTCCATAGGAGCTGGTGCCCAGTTCTCTGACTGTTGAACCAGGCCCTGGCAGGCAGAGAGCATCAAAAGGACCTACTGGCATCTGAGACCTGAGCCCATGAAATGTGGACTTCTGAGGATCTGTCTTCTGCTTCCACTAGCTGGTTGGAATCACACAAGAAAATCTCTCTGATCCAAAACAGCATTCATCTCTTCTTCCTGAAACATGAAGCCCTGGGACTAAGTAACCTTGGAGTGAGACATTCAGTGCACCCCCAAGAAGCATTGACCCTGGGATACAGGACAAAGACTTCAAGCTGTAAGTGTGGCTGGAAAATTGTGTACATCTCTCATATAAATCCACAGCGGCTGACTGCACCATTCTCTGTCTCATTAGTGGATGGTTATGAAGGTAGTGAATGCTCATTAGAACAGAATTCATTTACTGAAGATGACATTGACAAGATGCCTTTTCAATTACTTGGCACCTGCTCCTGTGCCAGGCACTCTTCCAACCCCATCACACTTTACTTATTCTAGCCCTTGCCACATGTTTATTTCTATGGCCCTGAGAAGCCCCCTGGGGCCTAGACACAGGGCACAGGCCCAGCAGCCCCCACCTGCCCTTCATGTCCACTGTCCCCATTCATGGGCTCTGTCATCCTGCCAGGTTCAAGAGGCAGATGGGAAGAGATGGTCATGGTGCCCACAGCTGCCATGGCTTCAGTCACCCAGCACTGAGGAGGCAGGGGGCATGTGTTTGGAACCTGCCTTACAGTTAGCAAGAAACTCTGATGCCATACTGCTGATGGTGTCCTGGCTGTGACCTCCTGCACCTACCATCAGCCCCTCTGGGACCCTAGGGTATATCCACCCCTCAGAAACCTGGTGGAACCTCTACAGACACAGGCTTGCACTACCTCTTCCTACAGCAGAAGCTCTGCAGGCTGGTGAGTGCTACCACACCCACCCTCCTGGCAGCAATGCAGTAGTGGAGGTCATTCCAGAGCTGCACCAGCTACTTGCTTCTTACTTGCACTCAGAAACTTGGGAAACAGAACATGATGAGACCTGATTTTCCTTGCCAACGCAGGTTGCCTCCCACTAATACCAACTTTGGGGAAGGCAGTGATGACTGTGGGGAGGAAGGGGGTCTGAGTTTGAACTGAAAGATCAGCAAATCCACAGTTTGTTGATGCAAGGTGAGTTACAGTACCCACAAGGCTCTGAGTAAGGGTCCTGCCATGGAGGCAGTTCTCAAGCTGTACCAAGTGTTTCACCTTAGTCACCAAGGAGTCAGACCCAACAACTCCCCTGGACACCTTCCGACCATCCCATCAGGGCAAGGTTCTTGGATGCACAGGTGAAGAAGATAGGCAAGGAGAAGCCCAACAACCCATTTTGGGTTACACATCAATGGTGAACCCACAGTCATGGCCAAAGTATTCTGAGCCCAGGGGCTTTGTTTGATCCACACCTTAAGTGAAGGACCCTCATCTCCCACCCAGCAGGACCAGGCCCTCATGATTGAGGCATGTTCAGAGCTAAGTGGGATGAAGGGGTCCCTGTTGTGTTCAGTGACAGCTAACTCACCCCCAGAATTAAACTAACAACAAGCTCCATAAAGTGGAAAGAAGCAAGAACACTGTTGTGTACACTATTAATCTAGATGTCTCTCAAACCACTTTGTGTAACATTTTAAACATTACAGCATTAAGCAAATAATCTTATTATGTGCAATTAATACTAAAGCTGAATTAAGAATGAATTCTTCAAGTCTGCCCTTGCAATCTCCATTTCTTCTGTGTTTGGTGGACGAGCTTCTAAGTTGTTTCAATTACACTGTTGGTGCATATGCTAAGTAAACACACATTTTTTGAAGTGGTATAACTTAAAGTCTTAAAACACAAACTGGAAACTACCAGTGATGCATAAAACAACATTAGCTGAAATGCACAAAGTCCTTTAAGAGCTAATATTAGAGCTGAGGTACAGCTCATTGGTTCTCTACCTAAGATGCTTGCAGCCCATCCCAAGCACAAAAAACATGTGAAATGATAAATCATGCAATGTGAATGCTGGGATAATAGAACACAATGCTAAAACACAAGACAAGGGATAAATAAGGGAGGGGAATGGTGAAGTTGGGGAATTCATGACTCAGTACACGTTCTCACCTTGAAAATGAATCCATGATTGCTCTGAGGCTTCTAGAGTTCAAGTGCAAACAGAAAACTCCCCAAGCAGTGAATGTAGGTGAGTAGGGGAGGAGGCAGGTATAAATCACAGTCCACATGCTTATCTGTGCCAGAGAGGGAACAAACATGCTGAACTTATTAGGTTCAGTATTGAGGCCCCTCCCACTCAGGATCAACCCCTCCCTGCCTAGGCGTTCAGCCATGCAGTAGGCAGATGCACAGTGCTGGGGGTAGGTGGGGGTCCTCATCCACTCAGAGAGGTCACCTGTGTCACCCTACTTTGGTGGCTCCTGCGGTCCCCTGTCACAAGGAATTATAGGTTCCTATCTTACAACTCTGTAGCCCCGGGTGACCATTCAGTTGCTTACTCCCAGGCTGAGGAGCAGAGGGCAATGGGAGAGTTTGGAGTTCAGACTGTACCAGCCAAGTCCCTCCAGGCTGTGCAAAACAGCATGCCCAGCCCTGAGCTACCCTGTTTTGTATAGTGGGGGCAGTGTGCCTTGAGCTACCCCCTTCTGAGTGCAAGTGCTGAGAATCCTTGCCTGGACAGGTGGATGATCACCAGACACTGGGCATACAGAACTGACCAGGAGGAGTGACCCCAACAGGGCACAGTGGTGCACAACTGTACCCCAGTCTCATGGGAGGCTGAGGTAGAAGGATCACAGGTTCTAGGTCAGCCTGGGCAACTTAGTGAGCTCCTGTCTCAAAATGGAAAATATAGATCTGAGGTGCAGCTCAGTGGAAAGGTGCCCAGCTACTGGGTTCAACCTGAGTACCACACACTGAGAAATAAGAAAGAAAAGAATAACCCCTGCTGTGCAGCACAAGAATAAGGCACAAATCCATGGATAAATTAATCATGTTCATAAAAAATCACCACCTGTTAATTTATTAAGTTATCAGATGCACATGGACACATGGGTGTATCAGACCCACATCTGGGAAACCAGGACTGTGAGCTTATCAGACACTGCAGACCACCTAACCATGCAGCCCCCTCACCTGAACACCAGGAGAGGCTCCTGAGACAGTGGCAGAGATTTGCACACTGACCCACCATCTTATCATACTCCCCAGTGGATGCATCAGGGGTCAACTGACCAGGAACTCAGGAGGTGAACAGCTGAACTATTGAGGGGCCCTGGGACTTCAGCTAATTCACACTTCCTGCTTAACCCATCCTTGTGAAGCTACCTGCCATCAGGACCCTGGCCTTGATCCCATGCCATGGGCTGCTTTTCTCCGTGCTCCTGAGAAACCTGCATTTGTAACTGCTCCAACTTTGATCTCTCTGTGAACTCTAAACTCTGTGGCCATTGTTAACCCTTCCTCAGCCATTTTCTGATATATCTATCTTTGTATGATGTGTGGTGTGTTCCTTGAGTGTTATTAGTAAGTAAGATTGGAATAGAGTAAAAGAACATGTGATTGTTGCATCATGACTCCCTGTGAACCCTGAGTACTTAGTGAATTAAAGCCAAGGGAATTGGTGTAGCTTGTGAATTTATTGTTACACACCAACTTCTGACATCCCAGAAAGACACAAGCATGTACCTCTGTGTTAATGGCACAGATCACTCACAACAGATGGTAAAGCCTGGAAAGCATCTGGTTTCAGCAGCCTGTGGCTTTTGTTTTAGGGGTAGCTTCCATCTCCCCACAGGGCCAAGGCACACTGTCACTGTTGCCCAGGCCTTTGAGACATCTCTGAGGTCTGCCATCTCCAGGGTGCAGGCTTCATCCTGGGATGCCCCAGTGACTAGGTAATCCCTGATCCTTCTTGAAATTCCCTTTCCCACTATGTCTGGGACTCCAAGACTTGCAAATGGATTCCAGGTTATCTGTACTCCAATGCTTTACTTTGAATTTGACAGCAACATTCTTCCCTGGAGTAATGTCAGAGACTGGAGATGCAGGTGAGGGGATGCAGAAGATACAGCAGGGAGAAGGTTCATCCCCCAAGATGGAACAGGACTTATACCCTAGATGTGGAGATGGAGGCAGTTGAAGGAGTCATGCCAGGTGCAGATCCAGTGGGAGGAGCCTGGGGAGAACTCTGGCCTCCTGGGGTTCCAGAGACCAAAGGATCTGAAATTCTTCTATTGTAGGTTCATCCTTTTGGGTGGCTAGGTCTTTAAAAACACCAGTGTCCCGAGGTGGCAAGAAAGCTATTACCACCTCAGCCACTGATGACCTCTGGAACCCCAGGTGTGGGTGGACCTCACAGCTTGGAGGAAAGCTGCCTTGTTTGCCTGGGAGCTTGCTGGAGTCACCACTGACATGGAGAGGGGGAAAGTCTTCACACTCACCATTCCCTCCTTGTTGGGTGAAGCATCAGATGTCCCCATTGTGGCTTGTTCTTGGGAGTCAGTGTCAAATGCTTTCCATCTAGATCCATGCGTAAGTTACTTGCTTTGATCACACCCTGGGATTTATCAATGAAGAAGGAAAGTGAGACACTGAGATTGCTGGATGTGAAATTCCTTGGACACCAAGGAACCTGTTCTTGTCTGTTCTAGAGCTCTAAGTTCCTTGAGGTCTCCCATTAGTGCTCATCCCAGGAAACAGAGATGAGACCCCTTGGACATGTGGGTTTATTTCTGGCAGAGCAGTGAGCTATGCCACTGCACTTGGAGGCTTCTTTGGTCTCCAGGAGGCAGCAGCTCAGGGGTCTGGTAGAGGTCCACCTTCTGTAAGCCTTGGGAATCTTCCACAGTCAGGGCAGTCAGAGGTACAGCCAAAGTCACCCCTGTCTTCTGCCCTGAGGTAAGTGGAAGGTTTCACTTTGCTAAACCTTAATTTATTTGCTATGGAGTCAGATGAAAATGGTCTTGCTTCATAGGGATCATGGCTCGGTCCCTGCAAAGTGTTTTTCAGTGTGCCTGGGGCATACACCATCCATACTCAGGCAGCATGCTCTGTCTGCATTCTCTGGGCATTGTCTGCATTTTTCTTCACAACAGTGCATTCCAGAGCCACAAGGATAAGTGTCCACCTTTGGGCAGTAACTAAAAATGTGAGGTCTGACCACCTCAAACTGCTACTTTGTCCCTCAAGAGTCAGGTGGCAATGTCTACAGATATTTTGGTTTTCATAACTAGGGCATGGCATGGACTGACCATCAGGGGTTGAGGCCAAGAGTGCTGTTTCACACCCCAGGGTGCTCAGGAGCTCCCCATGACACAGAGTAACAGACCCAGACATCAATAGGGCTGGGGTGGAGAAAATCTACCATTAATCAATAAGGTCATTGTTTGGGCAAGGACTTCAACAACACTTGGTTGCCCAAGGGATATTTTCAGGATTGTCCTTGGAGCTATTCTTCTTCTTTCCTATCCCTCATGCTGTTGTACTCAGCTAACAGGTAAGGTAGACACAAGTGTGTAAGTTTCAGGCCAGTGTTTTCATTGTGCCCAAATGGACCTGGATGACTTATATTCCATACATTAAAGTGTATATAAAAGATGTGCCCATGGAAAGCATATACATGTGCTTAGTCAAACTTTAAAGTGTATTTGGGAAATTTCAAATTTCATTTAATATTGAAAATGTTTAGTTCAAGAGGTCCCAGAAAGAACAGGGATAGTGGAAAGAGTGGCTGACAGGATGGTACCCAGCCAGGGAAGAAGATTCAATTTGATTCTTCTTAGCTCAGTGATGTTGGCAACACTTCCCCCATGAATCTCAGCCTACTTGCTCTTAAGATCACTTCTTCACCTCATAGGAGGTTATTGTAGAGATCAAGACAGCATGCCTACCAAGAAACATAGTCAAATGAATAAAGGAATATGCATGGAAACTGGCATAGGATTACACAGTTGTTCTTAAAAATTGGTCCAGCTTTACTTGGACATTCCTCTGCTCTTCCAATGCTTCACACACATGCTGTCTGACTAGGTTGTCAGTGTTGAGGTGTCTCATTCTTCCATGTGCTCATGCCCTAGCTGGTCCTTGTCTATGAGCAGGTCTTGCCTACTTGATTATTGCTGTATCACTGTGCACAGGACACTGGCCTGCACTTCCCAGGGGCATGCTTCTCCAACTCCAAGAGTCATGGCCACAGGGCAGGCTGCTGAATGAAGAAGGATATGGTTACCTGTATGGAATATGAGGCATGAGGCTCAATTTTGAGGGTTTTCTTATTTTCACAAAAAAACTTTGTTTTTGTGAGCTTTCCATATGCTTATGCACAAGACCCTTCCATGTGGGTTTTGAAATGGCTGCCAGTCACAGCATTTCACCCTGTGGATTGGGTCAAATTTGAGGCTTCATTAGACATTTGTCACAACCCCCAGAAGTAGCAGAATGGGAACATCTTAATTCCCAGTTATTTCTGGAATGAACTGATTAAAATATTTTCCTAGTTAGGTCAGAATTGTAGGGGCATGTGCCAGGCTAGCTCAGGCACAGGTAAGAGCCAGCAGAGTCATAACCCTGACCCCAGGAGTTGGGAAAATGCAGGTTTGTGGAGAGCAACCTGCACGCTTGTTTATTGCAGGAGAAACCATACATTTTATAGACATTTAATCCAATCACATTGTGCCACAGGGGATCAGACCACCAGGCCCCTATACAGGTTGCCTTGGTAACACTAGGTTAATTTGGGGACAGTTGTTTACTTTTCTAAGTGACCAGAGCAGAATGCTCCTCTCTGTAGGTATTCCTGACGGGTGTGAATGTGTGAAGGTTTTCCTTACACACTTGAGACATTCACAGCTGCTAGCCAAGACTTAGGATTTCTCCCAACATTTCCCCCATTTTTATTAATTTGGACAAGGGATTCCTTCAGGAGGATCAGATTGACCTGGACCCTCATGAGTTGCTTGTTGAAAATGGACCACAAACATTTAAGAACTGCAAGAATTACAAGGAAGAGTATACAGACTAGTCCTAACATTATCAGATTTGTAGGATTCAGCATGTTTTTTATCTTTGATCATATTTGTTGTATTGTAGTTGTATCAAATTGATTTTTGTCATGTTTGTGATTTCCTGTTTAATGAGACAT
The DNA here is from genome assembly GCF_902686455.1 of Sciurus vulgaris. Taxonomy (NCBI): domain Eukaryota; kingdom Metazoa; phylum Chordata; class Mammalia; order Rodentia; family Sciuridae; genus Sciurus; species Sciurus vulgaris. Next base: position 67,711,838 of record NC_136477.1, on the reverse strand, counting down.
GTTACATTGAGAAATTTTTGTGATCATTCAGCCTTTGGTTGTTGCTCAAGTAAATCTCTGGCATGTGTAAGGTTATGAACAGTAACATCTGTTATACAAACAGATGAAGGCTGAGCAATAATGGCTCACTGGAAATCTTTTGTTGCCATTAATAATCTATTTGCTGTTGTTGTATGTCTATTTGGGCTTGTAACTTGTGTATGCCATCAAAAGTAAGTGTGGTTAATGATGTAAGGCCATAGAACAAATCAGAGGAGGTGTGTATAGTTTGTTGAAGGGCAGTAGCAATGGATTCAGACTGTATTAAGGCAGCAGTGTAGGCAGCTGTAGTAGTAGTGGAGGCAATCAAGGTGGCAGCTATGGCAGCAAAGATTCTGAAGTCTTGTCATCTGCGGGATCCAGTTGATGGTTGTGATGAGAGTGATTCTGTTAACATGACAGGAAACATTAGATCCATGTAAGTAAACATGGTATACAGAAATGAGGGGGTATGAACCATGATATGAAGTGGGATGTTAATATCCAAATGGTTAGCAAGAGCACAGCTTAATTGTGCACAGTTAATCATGCTGCCTGTGAGGGTGGTCGAATTGAAGTTTGAAACTTCAATAACATAAAATGGAGGATGTACAAACACTTTATCTTGCCAGTGGTAATGGCCTTTATCTCCATCTACAGTGGCATTCAGGAATTTCAGAGGATAAAGGTCTGTGCAAGTGTACTTGTTGCATAGGATTCTTATGCCAAAAGGATTACTAGCACTATCAGCCTCAATGTGAAATACTGTGGCTGCAGATGAATCATTGAATAATAGATCAGTGAAGACAACAGGAATGACTGCATCATGATAAGTCAGTGTTCCACTAATTCCAGTCAAGTAGGGTCAATGGCATAGAACACGAGGCAGAGGGTAATTAAATGTGTTAAGTTTGGAGCAATCAGGAAGGGTACATTGGGGATTGGGGGGCTTCATTGTCTTTGTGGGCATCTGGATAGAGATCTGTCTCCTCAATATTGTCTAGTCATCCCTGAAAGTAAATGGGATTAGCCAATGTAGGACCACAAAGGCCTGATTTGTTGGCCTTTTGGTGACTTAAGTCACTCACCTTGCATCTTTCTAGGGATTCTATATCATTCAGGAGATAAAGGATGTTATTAGTCCAGCAATACTGTAGAAAATCACCTCCATTATTCAGATAATTTAAATGGATGTGATCATCAGTATGAAGTGATATATTTGTAAAAGTTGTGTTTATAAGCAAGAAACTTAGAGAAGTCTTTATATCAATGCTGATGTTAATGTGTGACTTTGTTGGGGCATTTGGCATAGTGGAAAATCTAGGGAATGAAGGAACCTGATTTTGGATAATCTGAAGTATGGGGGGTTACTGAAGAAGTGTCCAAAGGTGGGGGTGAGAACTTACCTGTGTGGTACATACCTGAGAGTTAGCAGTTAAAATAGCACACACGAGTAAGAATAGAGTGCCTGGGCTATGGTCCCCAGATGGTGATATCTCCATGGCTTGGGTGGCTAATGCCTTTATGGCACGCCATGTTATCTTGTGCACTCTCTGATGTGGGGCCATTGGTGTCATTTCTTGTCCAATAGGCTTAATCTTTGGAACTTGGCTAGTGGTGGTTGGCTTGACATTTCTGGCTGGTATCCAAATGGGGTTAGGAGTTGACTCTGGAAAAATACAAGCAAATCCTCATCCCTGGGTGATAAGAGGGTGTGGTCCTTGCCATGTGCCTGTGAGTGGGTCTTTCCAGTATACCAGGTGTCAGGGGGTCAGAGAAGGAAAGGAGCCCCAATGTTTATATGCGGGGCTTACATCATTGCTATCAAATGTGAGAGAATTAAGTGTAAATAGAATGTGTGTGAGTGTGAGGTTAGGGTCCATGCATATATGAATATCATTTTGTTTTTGCAATGTTTCCTTTAATGTGCAATTGGTCCTTTCAATTATTCCTTGCCCTTGTGGGTTATATGGAATGCCAGTTGTGTGGGCCATACCCCATGATGTTAAGAACTGTTTGAAGCTGGAAGAGGTGTAGGCAGGCCCATTATCAATTTTTATGGCCCAAGGAACTCCAAACATTAACATAACCATTTTTATAGCCTTTATTACATTTGAGGTTTTTTCTCCAGACTGTGCAAAACAAAAGTGAGCTTGGAATAGGTGTCCACAATGGCATTTACATATATTAATTTACCAAAGGAAGGAATATGGGTAAAATCCATTTGCCAGAGCTTGTTACGGGACAGGCCTCTAGAATTAACTCCATGAGGTTGTAAGGGACCAAGTGGTGCCGTAGGGACACAATATTTACAAGCTTGCACCATGTGTTTACATTGTGCCAAAGTGAGTTCAGGAAACAAAACCCTCAAATTGCTAGCTGATATGTGAAACTTAGTATGTAGTATGAGTGCCTGCTCTAAGGCACTCAATGAAATGGATTAACATGAGATAAGTTTGTCTATTTTATCATTACCCTGAGCCATGATCCCTGGCAGATTTGTGTGGGATCATACATGGGTTATATACCATGAAAACTGTCTGCTTTCAGTAAGTTCCTTTAAGGTGTGGAGGGCTTGATCAATTGGTTTATTGGTTAGTCTGAACACAGAAAAGGGGAGTGTTTTTGCCACTTCTACAGTGTATTTGCTGTCAGAAAATATATTAATGGGGGTTTCTGGGCATAGAAGAAATACTTGAATTACAGCCCTCTATTCACCTAGTTGAACAGACCCTGTATGGTTTTCTAGATGTGTGATGTCTGGTTCATTTACTGTTTTTATAAGTACCCCAAACATTTGTTTATTGGCATCAGTAAATGCACATGGGGCATTGGGTATGGGTTGTGAAAAAGGGAAGGCGTTTTTTGGAGGAGAAATATCTAGGGATTGTAGCATCTGAAGCATCTTGTTAGGAGGAAGGTGATTAGTTGTCCTGGAAAGTCCTGGAAAGAGATTAAGGTTTGGAATTGAGTGTTATTCTGTATGAGGTGTAAGATTTCAATTTGTATTAATGGAAGTACCAGAGTATCTGGCTCAGCATTGAAGACCTTATTACAATAATATCTTATCTTAAGGACTGTAAGAATAATGCTCTCCAGTCTGTTGATGATTTTGTGGCAGTGACTCCACACAAGATGTACCCAGAACAGAGGGCCATCCTGCTGCTAAATGACACCAAGGGGTGCCTCTGGGGACAACAAGACAATCCCTAGAAGGGGATGACTTTCATCATAACATTGTGTTTGGAGTCAGCAGGACAGTTATTGATGTGCTTAACTGTTAGCAGGGCTTATGGAGTTAGGGTAATTTTCTTTGAAGGGCAGAAGTCTTGCCTGACCAAGTCGAACAAGGGGTCTAGTACTTTAGAGGGATGGGCAGAAAGTGTTTGAGCCAATTAACATGTTCACAAAGCTGTTGTAATTCATTTATGGTATATTGAGGTTTTACAAGTATAGTTGGTCTGAGGGGCCTAATTTTTGATGAAATTTTATATCCTAAAATCTCAAAGGGTGTTTGGTACTGAACCTTGTCAGTTGCCACATGTAACCCCAATGTAGTGAGGTTGGCCAAAAGTTGCTTAAGGCAAGTTAATAATGTGGCACTATCTCTGTGGGCAAGTAAGATATCATCCATATTGTGCATTATTAAACATTGTTTAATGAGAGGCCTGGTTACATGTGAAACAAAGTGTTGACACGGGGGGGCTATTCTTCATTCCTTGGGGCAGTACTGTCCATTGGTACCTTTGTGCTGGGAACCCAGTATTAGTTTCCCAAACTGTGAAAGCGAAATATGGTTTGTCCTATTGTGCAATAGGAATTGAGAAAAAACCATCTTTTATGTCAAAGGTAATTATATGATAATTGTTTGGAATACTAGCGGGGTGGGGCAGTCCTGACTAAAAGGATCCCATCTTTTTCATGTGTTTATTAATAGGCCTATGCTATTGCAGGAGTCTATGTTTACCATTTCTTTTTGGGATGACAGAGACAGGAGTATTGTGGGGGCTAGTGGAAGGCTGTATGAGTCTGAGTTTTAACTGTTCTTCCACCAGCATTTTTAGGATGGTAAGTTTAGGCTCTAGAATGGGCCACTGTTCTACCCATATGTCATCTTGGGTGTCCCACTGTATGGGAATGGGTTTGGGCTTCAAGAGGGGCAGAACAATGGCCTTTAGAATTGGGAGGGTTGTGTACATGAAAGACCTATTTTGTCATGTACTATTATCTTATCACAAAAGGCCTTATCATCTGTTGTCAAAACAGTATCCATCATTCCTAATATAGCTCATTGGGAACATCAGCAATTAGGGGGCGTAAAGCGCCATTTTCACCATCTAGGTCTTGCCAAATCACAGAGAAGGACACTTGACAAGTGGATTGGAGACCACCCACTCCTTGAATGTTAGGACCAGCAATTGTTTTTCATTGCATTTTTGAGGTGGTAGCAGAGTCAATGATGGTAATATCTGCTGCCGTATCCACTAGACCCTTAATGGGAACTCCATCTAAGTGGATGATCATTCGAGATTTTGTGTCCAGGATTGGCAATGTCCAGTGTACCTGGGGACGTGTAGTGGTTCATCTTACTTGCAGGGCTGAAGGTTGCCCCCCTTTTAAGTATAAATTGTTGCTTTTGCAATCCTTTACCCAGTGATATCCTTGCTTACATTTAGGGCAAAGAGTTTTTGGTTTTGAAGGCTTATTATCTCATGGACAATGTTTTGCTACATGTCCTTTTTTTATTAAAATCCCAGTATATAGGCCCCAGCTTGTCATGCGAGAATTTTTCTCCGTGCTGAAGGGTCAATTTATTGATTGCAGCTACTAGTGCAAGTATGGGGCTTGCCGTAGGAGTAACCTCCTTTGTAGTTGAAACCCATTTTGAGATTGACTCATTTCTGACAGAGACTAGGGCAATTTTTGTTTCAGTATTTGCCCCTTCCCAAGCCAATTGTTTTATCAAGGAATACTGAGCATGGCCAGATGGAACTCTCTTTACTACAGCCTCTGTAACCCATGATAAGAAGTCAGGAAACCATTCATTATGGAATTGCATTAAATTTCTAAATAGTTCCTCTGCTTTTGGTGGTGCAATGTTTTTTAAGGCTTTTTATGGTCAAGCTTTTAACTTGGTTGAAAAACATAAGGTTACCAATTTGTGACTGGGTTTGTGGGCTAATATAATTCCCATGTCCAGTAAGCATGTCCAATGTTAAGGGGATATTATAAGCCAAATTATTCCATGCTGTTTATTCTACTTCCTCCTCACAGGAGGCTTTCCATTGCAAGAATTGTGGGTGAGTTAAATAGGATTTGAGGGCAGTAAGCCAAGTGAAGGGAGTTTGAAGATTAGCTAACCATTGATTAAGTATTTCTTCAAAGTAAGGGGAGTTGGGACCAGAATCCTGAGATGCCTTCCTAAGAAGGGCAAGGTCTGGAAGTGAGGTGGGGTCCAAGGCCTTTCACCCCCCTCTGGACCCAAATTGATGGGGTACACTGCAAATGGATTCTTGGGAGAAAAAGATCCTTTTAAAGTTTCCTGCTTAGAGGAGGCAACTCCAGAGACAACTCTGGAGGGGGTGGGAGAGGGCAATTCACTCAAAGGTTACAGAGGGGGAGGGGCAGATGGTGGGAGGTCTTTTTTTTTTTTTTCTTTCTTTTTTTTATTGTAAACAAATGGGATACATGTTGTTTCTCTGTTTGTACATGGCGTAAAGGCATACCATTTGTGTAATCATAAATTTACATGGAGCAATGTTGTTTGATTCATTCTGTTATTTTTTTCCCTTCCCCCCACCCCTCCCACCCCTCTTTACCCTCTATACAGTAGTTCCTTCCTCCATACTTGCCCCCCTCCCTAACCCTAACTCTAACCCTTCCCTCCCCCCCATTATGTGTCAACCTCCACTTATTAGCGATATCATTCGTCCTTTGGCTTTTTGAGATTGGCTTATCTCACTTAGCATGATATTCTCCAATTTCATCCATTTGCCTGCAAATGTCATAATTTTATCATTCTTTATGGCTGAGTAATATTCCATAGTATATATATACCACAGTTTCTTTATCCACTCATCAATTGAAGGGCATCTAGGTTGGTTCCACAGTCTGGCTATTGTGAATTGAGCAGCTATGAACATTGATGTGGCTGTATTTCTGTAGTATGCAGATTTTAAGTCCTTTGGGTATAGGCCAAGGAGTGGGATAGCTGGGTCAAATGGTGGTTCCATTCCAAGTTTTCTAAGGAATCTCCACACAGCTTTCCATAGCGGCTACACTAATTTGCAGCCCCACCAGCAGTGTATGAGTGTACCTTTCTCCCCACATCCTCGCCAACACCTGTTGTTGCTCGTATTCTTGATAATCGCCATTCTAATTGGGGTGAGATGGAACCTTAGGGTGGTTTTGATTTGCATTTCTCTAATTACTAGAGATGTTGAACATTTTTCCATATGTTTGTTGATTGCTTGTAGATCTTCTTCTGTGAAGTGTCTATTCATTTCCTTAGCCCATTTGTTGACTGGACTGTTTGAATTCTTGGAGTAGAGTTTTTTGAGTTCTTTATAGATTCTGGAGATTAGTGCTCTATCTGAAGTATGATTGGCAAAGATATTCTCCCACTCTGTAGGCTCTTTCTTCGCGTTGCTGATAGTTCCCTTTGCTGAGAGAAAGCTTTTTAGTTTGAATCTATCCCAGTGGTTGATTCTAGCTTTTATTTCTTGTGCTATGGGAGTCCTGTTAAGGAAGTCTGGTCCTAGACCAACAAGATGAAGATTTGGACCTACTTTTTCTTCTATAATCTGCAGGGTCTCTGGTCTGATTCCGAGGTCCTTAATCCATTTTGAGTTTAGTTTCGTGCATGGTGAGAGATATGGGTTTAGTTTCATTCTGTTGCATATGGATTTCCAATTCTCCCAGCACCATTTGTTGAAGAGGCTATCTTTTCTCCATTGCATATTTTTGGCCCCTTTGTCTAGTATGAGAAAATTGTATTTATTTGGGTTTGTGTCCGTGTCCTCTATTCTGTACCATTGATCTACCTTTCTATTTTGGTACCAATACCATGCCGTTTTTGTTACTATTGCTTTGTAGTAGAGTTGAAGTTCTGGTATTGCAATACCCCCTGTTTCACTCTTCCTGCTAAGGATTGCTTTAGCTATTCTGGGTTTCTTATTCTTCCAGATGAATTTCATAATTGCCTGCTCTATTTCTGTAAGGTACGTCATTGGGATTTTAATTGGAATTGCATTGAATTTGTATAGCACTTTAGGTAGTATGGCCATTTTGACAATATTAATTCTTCCTATCCAAGAACATGGAAGATCTTTCCATCTTCTAAGGTGTTCTTTAATTTCTTTCTTTAGTGTTGTATAGTTCTCATTGTAGAGGTCTTTCACCTCTTTTGTGAGCTTGATTCCCAAGTATTTTATTTTTTTCGAGGCTATTGTGAATGGGGTAGTTTTCCTAATTTCTCTTTCTGAAGATTCATCACTTATGTATAAAAATGCGTTGGATTTATGGGCATTGATCTTGTAACCTGCTACTTTACTGAAATCACTTATGAGTTCTAAGAGTTTTCTGGTGGAATTTCCAGGTTCCTCTAAATATATAATCATGTCATCAGCGAACAGGGATAGTTTGAGTTCTTCTTTTCCAATTCGTATCCCTTTAATTTCTTTGGTTTGTCTAATTGCTCTGGCCAGAGTCTCAAGAACGATGTTGAATAGAAGTGGTGAAAGAGGGCATCCCTGCCTTGTTCCAGTTTTTAGGGGGAATGTTTTCAGTTTTTCACCATTTAGAATGATATTAGCCATGGGCTTAGCATAAATGGCCTTTACAATATTAAGGAATGTTCCCACTATCCCTATTTTTTCTAGTGTTTTGAGCATGAAGGGGTGCTGTATTTTATCAAATGCTTTTTCTGCATCTATTGAAATAATCATGTGATTCTTGACTTTAAGTCTATTAATATGGTGAATTACATTTATTGATTTCCTGATGTTGAACCAACCTTGCATCCCTGGGATGAAACCCACTTGATCATGGTGCACTATCTTTTTAATATGTTTTTGTATGCGATTTGCTAAAATTTTGTTGAGAATTTTTGCATCGATGTTCATTAAGGATATTGGTCTGAAATTTTCTTTCCTTGATGAGTCTCTGTCTGGTTTAGGTATCAGTGTGATATTGGCTTCATAGAATGAGTTTGGGAGGGTTCCCTCCTCTTCTATTTTATGGAATACTTTGAGAAGTATTGGAATGAGCTCTTCCTTAAAGGTTTTGTAGAACTCGGCTGAGAACCCATCTGGTCCCGGACTTTTCTTTGTTGGTAGGCTTTTGATGACTTCTTCTATTTCAGTACTTGAAATTGGTCTATTTAAATTGTTTATGTCCTCCTCATTCAGTTTAGGCAATTCATATGTCTCTAGAAACCTGTTGATGTCTTCGAAATTTTCTATTTTGTTGGAGTATAGATTTTCAAAATAGCTTCTAATTATGTTTTATATTTCCATCCTGTCTGTAGTGATATTTCCTTGTTCATTCCGAATTTTAGTGATTTGGGTTTTCTCTCGTCTTCTCTTTGTTAGTGTGGCTAAAGGTTTATCAATTTTGTTTATTTTTTCGAAGAACCAACTATTTATTTTGTCAATTTTTTGTATTGTTTCTTTTGTTTCAATTTCATTGATTTCAGCTCTGAGTTTAACAATTTCCTGTCTTCTACTACTTTTGGTGCTGTTCTGTTCTTCTTTTTCTAGGGCTTTGAGCTGTAGTGTTAGGTTGTTTATTTGTTGAGTTTTACTTCTTTTATTAAATGCGCTCCATGAAATAAATTTCCCTCTAAGTACTGCTTTCATAGTGTCCCAGAGGTTTTGATATGATGTTTCTTTGTTCTCATTTACCTCTAAGAATTTTTTAATTTCCTTCCTAATATCTTCTGTTATCCATTCATCATATAATAGCATATTGTTTAATCTCCAGATGTTGGAATAGTTTCTGTGTTTTACTCTTTCATTTATTTCTAACTTCAATCCATTATGATCTGATAGAATACATGCTAGTGTCTCTATCTTCTTGTATTTGCTAACATTAGCTTTGTGGCATAATATATGGTCTATTTTAGAGAAGGATCCATGTGCTGCTGAGAAGAAAGTGTATTCACTCTTGGTTGGATGGAATATTCTATAAATGTCCGTTAAGTCTAAATTATTGATTGTGTTGTTGAGATCTATGGTTTCTTTGCTCAATTTTTGTTTGGAAGATCTGTCCAGTGGTGAGAGCGGCGTGTTAAAATCACCTAGTATTATTGTGTTGTGGTCTATTTGGTTTCTGAAATTGAGAAGGATTTGTTTGACATACATAGATGAGCCACTGTTTGGGGCATAGATGTTTATGATTGTTATATCTTGCTGATTTATGCTTCCCTTAAGCAGTATGAAATGACCTTCTTTATCCCTTCTGACTAACTTTGGCTTGAAGTCCACATTATCGGAAATGAGGATGGATACTCCAGCTTTTTTGCTGAGTCCATGTGCATGGTATGTTTTTCCCCATCCTTTCACCTTTAATCTATGGGTATCTTTTTCTATGAGGTGAGTCTCTTGCAGGCAACATATTGTTGGATCTTTCTTTTTAATCCAGTCTGCCAGTCTATGTCTTTTGATTGATGAATTCAGGCCATTAACGTTCAGGTTTATTATAGAGAAATGATTTGGTTTCCCGGTCATTTGGTTCATTTTTAAAATTTTGTTTATTTATTTGTTTGACCCAACTTGTTTCCTCCTTTATTTGACAATTCCTTTAGGATAGTTCCTCCCTTTGCTGATTTGCTTCTTTGTTTTTCATCTCTTCCTCATGGAATATTTTGTTGAGAATGTTCTGTAATGCTGGCTTTCTTTTTTAAATTCTTTTAGCTTTTGTTTATCATGGAAGGATTTTATTTCATCGTCAAATTTGAAGGTAAGTTTTGCTGGGTATAAGATTCTTGGTTGGCATCCATTTTCTTTCAGGGCTTGAAAAATGTTGTTCCAGGACCTTCTAGCTTTTAGGGTCTGGATTGAAAAATCTGCTGATATGCGTATTGGTTTCCCCCTGAATGTAATTTGGTTCTTTTCTCTCACAGCCTTTAAAATTCTGTCTTTATTTTGTATGTTAGGTATTTTCATTATAATGTGCCTTGGTGTGGGTCTGTTGTAATTTTGTGTATTTGGAGTCCTGTAAGCCTCTTGAACTTGATTTTCCATTTCATTCTTCAGATTTGGGAAATTTTCTGATATTATTTCATTGAATAGGTTGTTCATTCCTTTGGCTTGTTTCTCTAGGCCTTCCTCAATCCCAATAATTCTTAAATTTGGCCTTTTCATGATATCCCATAGTTCTTGTAGATTCTGCTCATGATTTCTTACCATCTTCTCTGTTTGTTCAGCTTTGTTTTCAAGGTTAAATATTTTGTCTTCAATGTCTGAGGTTCTGTCTTCCAGGTGTTCTATCCTATTGGATATGCTTTCTATGGAGTTCTTAATTTGGTTTATTGTTTCCTTCATGTCAAGGATTTCTGTTTGGTTTTTTTTCAATATCTCTAACTCTTTATTGAAATGATCTTTTGCTTCCTGTATTTGCTTTTTAACTGTCGATTGGTGCGATCAATCAATGCTTGCATTTGCTCTTTCATCTCATCATTCAATGCTTGCATTTGCTCTTTCATCTCCTCGTTTGCTTCTCTGATCATTTTAATTATGTACATTCTGAACTCCTTTTCTGTCATTTCTTCTGCCATGCTGTCATTGGGTTTTATTGATGTAACATCGAGATTTGTTTGCAGCATTTTCTTTCCTTGTTTTCTCATGTTGTTCAGATATCAGTGGACCGCTGAGATATTGCAGATTTCCTCTGTTGATTTACAATGACCCTGAAGATTTCTATATATATATCCCCTCTTAGCCTTCAGTAGGCTGAAGTCTTGGAGGAGGTTGATAATGCGGTGCTCCACAAGGAAGCTGCCTCTCTAGGAGTGGTGGCCTTCAGGTGGGGTATATTCCCTGCTAGTGGGCAGAGGTGCCTCCACTTGTTGACCTATGGTCATCCAAAGGGGACCTAGGCTGTGGGCTGAGGCAAGGCCTGTTTGGGCCTGAGCCTCTGGTTTTACCGTCCTTGTGGGAAACCTCACCCAGCAGGGAAGACTTACCTGGTGGGGAGGTCTCGCTGGTCAGTTTCCTCCTAGAGGTTCCCCTCAATTTACAGCTACTGCCTGGGCTGGGCTGCCTTCCTCTGCAAAGTTTCCAGGGGCCCGGCCCTACCTCCTGGGCCTGGGAGCCTCACCCTTCGCAGATGAATCTCCTTAGGCTGCCCCTCCTCAGAGAATTTGCCCATAGGCCTGGAACCTTCGCTCCGCCCTAAGCCTGTCTCTGTGGGGCTCTTCCACCCAGAAGCCTCCTAGATCCTGGGACCCTGTTCTGCACCTAATCGCCTGGCTGCGTGGCCCCTCCTCTGAGCAGCCACCTGTGGCCCCGAACAATCGCTCTGAGTCCCAGAGACCCGCCACAGGTCTCTTCCTCCAGACAGCCGCCCAGTATGCCGGTGCGGTCACTAGGAGTCCAAGAAACTCACTTCGTGCCTCCTCCTCCCACCAACCACCCGTAGCCCGGGGCAATCAATCACTCCGAGTCAAAGTGACCCTGCCCGTTCCTCCTCCTTCTCCAGATAACCCCCCGGGTGTTCAGGAGCAGTCCCTCTGAGTGGCTCTGAATCCACGTGACCCGCTGCACGGGTCCTCTGGGCAACCGCCCGGAGCTCTGGTGTGGTCCCTCAAGACCAAGCGTCCCACCACGCTTCTCCTCCAGGCAGCCCCCCTGTGTTCAGGAGCTGTCACTTTAAGACCATACAACTCACCACTCGCCTTCTCCTCTGAGCAGCCGCCTGGAGCGCTAATGCAGTCACTGCGAGTCCAAAGGACCCGCTGAGCTCCTTCTCCTCCTTCTCCTACTCCTCCGGGCAGGCCCCGGGGTTCAGAAGTGGTCAGGGTCCAAACAGCTCGCCACGCAGCCCCTTCTCTGGCAACCGCCTGTAGTTCCCGTATAGTTACCCGAATCCAAGTGGCTGCTCCTCTTCCTCCTTGTCCTCAGGGCAGGCCCCGGGGTTCAGAAGCGTCGTTCTGATTCCAAACAGCTCGCCGCGCGGCTTCTCCTCTGGCAACCGCCTGCAGCTCTGGCGCAGTCTCTCGGAATCCAAGTGGCCACGCTCCTCTCCTCCTCCTCAGGGCAGGCCCCGGTGTCCTGAGTCCACACAGTTCTCCCCGCCACTCCTCCCCCGGGCAGCCGCCAGAGCCCCAGTGGCTGCTCCGAGTCCCAGCGCTGTGCCAAGCTGCCTCCTCTATGGCGCTCCAGCAGGGGGAGGGGCGTCTCGCCGGCAGTTCTACTTCACAAAGTTTCCTGCGTTCCGGGACCCCCGTCCCATCCGGGATGCCCCCCCAGGGGGTGAGAGTCACCCGGCTACTTTGAGTTGGTCCCAAGCGTCTCAATATCTCCTCTCTTGAATCCTGAGTTCTGGAGCAACACGTAATGCAGCCACCCTCTAGGCCGCCATCTTGAAAACCGGTGGGAGGTCTTTATTACTCCAGGGGTGGCCTTTGTCAGTATAGGAGTCTGTCTCCTCCTCCTCAGAGGTCACAACGCTTGAAGTGGAGGTTTGCAAAATCATGTTCTTGTCATCTAGAGAATCATTGTGATTTTTAATGCTATCTTCTGCTGAGGAGCCCTGAAGGCTTGCAAAAATCGCTAGGAGAATTGGAATGAAATTTGCTGGTGGGAAGTAGCCCTCATGAACTTCTCTTTTCCTAGCTAGGTATAGAACCCTCATCCAAATTTGGGAGTCCCAAATGTTCTCAGGGCTAATCCATGGTGCGATGATTACCAATTCACCCCCAAAACAGTTTATATCTTTTCGTTTCACCTTAAGCCCATGCTGTGCAAGAAGCGCCTTTAAAGCAGCAAGCTGCAGATCTCTCTGTGTAGGGGGAAAGGTTTCTCATTGTTATGGAGTGGAGTCCCATGAAAGGGTGGTGTTGAGTTGTGGATTAGTGTAAACAAATCTCTCCAGAACAAAGAGAATAACTGAGAGGCAACCTGCAATGAGTATCCCTAAGCCTAAGATAGGTACCCAGTGGGAAGACAAAGGGAGACTATCTTCAGACATACAGAGAAGTGTGTTTAGGATCCAAAATATTTTGGTGCTTCATGGGGGAACTTCTGTGAGTCGTTACATCACAACTGTGTGTCCTGCACAGTGTCTCTGGTAAAAATCTCCACAGAGGGAGACCTGGTTCTGAATTGGGGGGATCAATCCCTTATGTGAATTCTCCAGGAGAACCAAAGGGGAAGGTAGGGCCTCTGGTGGGGGGGACACATAACTCGAGCCAGTGGCGGTGTGTGCCTTTTCTTGGGGATTAGGACAATTAGGAAGAACAGGGAAGAAAGGGGAAGAGAGGGGTCCTGTGCTTACCCTCACAGGACCGTCAGCGTGCACAACACGGAGGGACTCTTACTGAATCAGCAATCAGGTGGGACTCACCAATCCTGAGGAGCCGTGAGCAATGAGTTACATTGGTGCCAAATGTAGGGGTGTGTGCCAGGCTAGTTCAGGCACAGGTAAAAGCTGAAGGAGTCATAACCCAGACCCTGGGAGTTGGGTAAATGCAGGTTCGTGACGAGCAACCTGCAAACTTGTTTATTGCAGGAGAAACCATACATTTTATAGGCTTTTTGTAATGTACAAAGCTGCTCCTCCTGACCTTTCTGGTGCAGTCATTTTCCTCTCCTCCCAACCACTTGTCAATCTGTGAACATCCTACCTAGCTATTGGTTCATCAGTCAGCTTACAAGTATCCTTCTCCGATATTGGTCCCCTGTTAGCCTGGTGGAATTCAACTGCTTTAGTGTAGCTACCCCACAATCTTTTCTCTCTTGCTTCTCTCTCCTACACACTTGCTTTTTCTCCTCCTCACTTTCCACTCTCTCTAGAGTGTGCCCTTTCTCTTTCCTATCTCTTTTCCTCTGATTTTCTCTCTCACCCAGCAGGGAGACTCTCTGTTTGCTTAATAAATTCCCTTATGTGATTTCCCATGTCCAGCGTGGTTTCATGGGATTTCCTTACATTTTTAACCCAATAACAATATGCCACGGGGGATCAGAACACCAGGCCCCTACACAGGTTCCCTTGGTTACACTATGTAAATTTGGGGATAGTTGTTTACTTTCCTAAGTGACCAGAGTGGAATACTCCTCTCCGTGGGTATTCCTGACGGGAGTGAATGTGTGACATTCACAGCTGCTAGCCAAGACTTAGGATTTCTCCAAACACAAAATATTCCTTTTAACAATTTCACAAGACAAAGAGAAAGTCTTCATGGTGATGACATTAAATCTGCTTGGATGACTCAGAATGTATGTTGGCACAGCAACATGCTGTGTGGTGGGCAGCAGACATATCAGATGGTAGCAGTGGTGTGATTGAAAGGGCTGGCTTCAGCAAGTCATGCAGGGCTGGCTTCTTGTCAACCTTTCACAGAAAAAGCTTTGGAAGCCCATCTTTTCATTCTCTTTCACAGGGCCCTATGACATGATCACTTATCCCCACCATCCCACTCTGTGGGTCATGGTTCAAAATGTTGGTTGTGTTATGGGCTCACTGTAATGAGAATTTGAATTTCATGCAGATCCTGAAGTGTGAGTGAATAATCACCAGTTCCCTAGCTATGTGGCCAATGAATGCCTTTCCTGGATATTTATTCTTGACTTGATCCCAAATCCATTTCACTAGGGCCGGGCTGGTTCCTAGACCCTGGTGCGGTCAGAAAGCCTGTGGTTAATTGTGCGAATGACCATGGATTACAGGCGTGACTTTGATGTCTACTTTCTATTTCTTACATAATAGTGCATAGTAACCCAGGTGCAGTGGTGGATGCCTGTAGTCCCCAATACTCAAGATGTGGAAGCAGGAGGATCCTAGATTCCATTCTAGCTGGACAACTTAGGTATACCCTGTCTCAAAATCAAAAATAAAAAGGGGTGGGGATTTAGCTTATTAATAGAGAATTCCAGGGTTCAATCCCCAGAATGGCAAAAACAAGACAAGAATGCTCAGAAACAGGCTGATTGCTACAAAATTTCAGCTTTAGGCATGAGCCCATGTAATTTTTAGCCTAGATGTACCAAGGAGGTCACAGGGAAATGCTGGGTACCTGGTGCAGCACAGGGCACCTCCGGGTGTCCGCTTACAAGTATTGCTCCTTTCAGGATGGTGCTGGTGGGTATCCATGACTGTGGATGTGCCTGATCTGGAGTCTTGGCAGAACATAAATAGAGTCCAGTTCCCAAATGGTCCAACTGGATCCCTAGCATGCTCAGCTCTGGTGTCCAGGATAAGTCCCTTGGCCACTGGTGCATGAGGACATGATTGGTATAGGGAGTCTGATCCTTCTTGGGATTCCTAGGGGACTTGAAGTGGAAACCAAGGAGGAAGGAAAAGGCCACACAGAAACATCTTGCTCCTTTCAAGATTCCACCACAACATGCCTAGACTGGTGGCTTATAAACAATAAACTAATTTCTCACAGTTCTGGAGGTGAAAGCCCAAGTTCAAGGCAAGGGCAGGTTTAGTGTCTGCTGAGATCTCCCTTCCTAGTACACAGGAGGGATCTTTTATTCCTGTTTCCTACCATGGCAGAAGAGGCACTTTTTTCCATTAACTTATTCAACCAACCACACATTTGTCCACTCAGTCACTGGTCAGTCAAGCTTTTTTGAGTGTCACTGTGTCCTGTGCACTCTGTTTATTTGTCTTTAAATGTCTGCAATGATTGGGACTTCGAGAATGCCTTTGGGTTTCTTGGATGGGGAGAAGGGCAATGAACATGGAGAAATCACCATGGGCAGCCTGGTGAGACAGTCCTGGAAATCAGAACAAGAAGAAAATAGTTATTTAGTTGGGAGGAATCCAGAAGTTTTATGAAAACATGGTCTCCATGGGACAAAGCATGGCTCCACAGTCCTTATCTCTTGAGATGCTCTCTCCTTTAGAAGCATATGATTTAGGTATCAGAGGGTGTCCAGATGTCTTGAACCCTGATGTTGTTCATCATTGCACACTGAAGCAAATCACTGGGTGGGACTCACAGGTTGTAGTGACCACCCTTCTCTGGGGACAGAAAGTGAGGCTCAGAACAAGGATGTTGGGGAGTGGACAGAGTGGCCTCAGGCCTTATGGTTTGATGGTGGCAGCCTCCTTTGGCTTCCCTGTTCCTGTGCATCCTGAGGCTCTCTCCCCCTCTCTACAAAGAATGCAGAAACCTGGAGTTCAGAATTTCCTGGGCATCCTATTCATGCACAGATGTCATATGTCAGGTTGGTCTTCCTTTCTCCCTAAGGCAAGAGAAAGAACTAGTTGTTCACGAGGGCCACTTGACACTGACATACCCTGGGACCATGATTCTGCTACAGACTGCTGTCATGCAGGACTTGTGCAGCCAAGTCCTAGAGCCCAAGCCTAGCTGGACCAGAGGGGCAGGCACTTTCCACCCCAGCATCATGGGCAAGGAGATGTTGGTGATATACATAGATTGGTGTGAGTGGATCTAATAGGAATAGAAAATTTTAAGTACACAATGGCTCTCAGTTCTCACCAAGAGCAGAATATCACCATCCCACTGAACACAGGTTTCTGAAAAGCACAGGTTGTCTCTGTGAGCATGAGCTCTCCTGATTCTCCTCATTGGCACATGCTGCAGGCTCACCTGGTCTGCCAGTATCTGCAGTAAGAGAGACAGAGGTCAAATTCTAAAGGCTGGAATCTCATGGCCACACCTGGCCAGTTGAGACTCAGTGTCTCTTTACATTCCTTCTCTTCTCAACCCAGTTTTTACAGGAGTTTTGAATTATCTACCACATACCAAGCACAACACCTCTGACCCTGTCACTCACTCCCAGACTGGCCATTGCCCACCTGGCCTGTATGCTTAGTTATTAAAGACTTGATTCACCCTCCTCACGCTGTCCTTGAGCACTGGAAGAATCTAGAAATTCCCTTAGCTCTTGTGGTCAGATCTGGAGGTGCAGTGGTAGAAGGACCCAGCTCCTGTGCATCACTGCAGGGCCAACTTCAGGGCACAAGTCCTGCTCCAAATCTCCAGTTGAATTTCAAAATCCCTCATTTCCCCTCTCCCACCCTGCCTCCCATGCTCTCTGACTCAGGGTAAGAGAACTGAGGTGTGCCAGCCTAGCAGTCTATTTGGGCTGCTATAACTAAATGGTACAGATTGGGTGGCATGAGCATCAGAAATGCTTTCCCACAGTCCTAGAGACTGAGAAGTACATGGTCTTCTGGCAAAACAGTTTTGACCCCAGGCCTTCTATCTTGGCCTGCAGGTGGCCACCAGCTCTGGGTGTGCTCACATGGCTTCTGAGTCTCTTCTTCAACAGACATTAATCTTGCTGCATCAGAGCCCTGCCCCCATGATTGCACTGAACCTTAATTACTTCCTCAGGTATTTAGATCTCTATTGTCAGGTCTGCCATGGTGGTGGGATATTAGAAGGTGAGTCAGTTATTCCTCCTATGGTTCATAATCCTTTACACTGAGCTTCCTGCTTTGTGTCTGTCTCCTGTGGGGAACATTCTGACAATGCGGTGGGGCAGGGACAAGCCAGTGAGTCCACCTGTCTCTAACAGGAGGCTTCCCTGCCTGGTCTACCATGGACCCCACCACCTACCCCCTGGCTCTTCCTCACCTCTTCCATTTCTAAGTCTCCTCTGCTTTCCCTGTCATGTCTCTGTCCCTGACCTACCCTTCACACAGCATCCTGGTGCATTTCCCAGGATGTGACTTCTCCTGCTGGGCCAGTGCTCCTTCTGTGTTTGGTTTGCAGGGTCACAGCCACATGGCCTGCAGGGCTTATAGGCAGAATTCTAGCATGGAGCTCATCTCCTGGCCTACAAAGAAAGACACAGGAAAATGAACAGAGGCAGCTGCTCCTGCAGTTTAATAGGCATGGTGATGATGAAAGCTCACCACCTTGAGAGAGCTGCCTGTGGTTGCTTCGCATGTATATGTGTGTGTGTGTGTATGTGTGTGTGTATGCTGAATATGTGCAATGAGCATGTATGTGTTGTGTGCTGTGTGTGATGTGCATGAATGTGGGGTGTGAAAAATGTGAGTGCTATGTGAATTTTGTGGTATGTGTGTTGTGTGCTTATGGGTGCATGGGTGTGATGTGTACATAGTATATGCTATGTGTTGTGTGTGATGTGTGGTAAGTACATGGTGATGTGTGTTTAGTGTGTTTATGGTATGTATGATTTGGTCATATATGGTGTGTATTATGCAAATGTGGTGTGATGTGTGTTATGTGTGTAGTATGTATGTGGTGTAATATATATGTATAGTGTGTTTGGTGTGTATAGTATGCATGTGGTATGTGTGTAGTGTGTAGTTTGCATGTAGTTTGCTGCATATGTGTAGCATGTATGGTGTGTCATGTGTTTTTGTGTCATACTTGGCATGTGTCTTGCATGTCACTTGTGTGGCATGTGTTCTATATATTTGGTGGACAGTATGTTGTGTATGTGTAGTATGAGTAGTGTGACTTGTGTTTTGTTTGTCATATGTGATGTGTATATTGTGTTTGTGGTGCATTGCGTGCACACACATGAAGTATGTGTACAATGTGTTGCATATTTGTAATGTGCATGGTGGGTGTGTTTGTATTATTTGTGTTGTATGTGGTATATTACATGTGTAGTGTGTGTGGTATGTATGTGGTATGTGGCATATTGTGTTTGTGTACTATGTGCGATGTCTACTTCCTTTTATGTGGTATGTGCTATGTTATTTGTGTGTTATGCATGTGGCATGTCATATACATGTAGTGTGAATGGTCTGAGTTTTGCATTTTTCATGCTGTGTGTGGCATGAGTTGTGTGTGTTATGTCTGGAAGGTGAGAGGCTACCTGGTGGTCTTGTGTTCCTGCCCAGTTCCCACTCTCTTGGGGCCACCCAGGCACCCCTCAGCTCACACCGTTTGCTCTGGCACCAGGGCCTGATGCCTCCAGGCTGTTCCGGGGCCTGCCTCACTGTCAGCAAAAAATGCTGATGCCATACTGCTGATGGTGTCCTGGCTGTGACCTCCTATCCCACCACCAGCACCTCAGGGGTTGTCAGTGCTATATCCAACCCTCAAACACCCTGGTGGAACCTGTACAGACACATGGCTTCAGTACCTCTTCCTACAGCGCAATCTCTGCAAGCTGGTTAGCACCTCCAAAATCAGCCTCCTCACAGCCATGCAGTAGTGGATGTCATTCCAGAACTGCACCAGCTCCTTGTTTCTTCCTGGCAATTGGCAACTCTGGAAGAAGAACATGCTGAGACCTGGCTGCCTCAGCAACCCTGGATGTTATTCCCCCAAACCAACCTTGGTGTAGGCAGTAAGGAGTGTAGGGAGGAATTAGGTGTGGATTTGAACAAAATAATCAGCAAATCTTCAGTGTGTTGAAGCAGGGCAGTGGCTACACTGCCAACTAAGCTGTAAACAGTGACCCTGAAAAGCAGGCAGTTCTCAAGCTGTACCAAGCAGCTCAGCTTTGTCACCAAGTGATCAGACCCCCAAACACACCTTGACTCCTTTAGAGCATCCAAAGAAATCATGGTTCTCAGTTGTACAGGTGAAGAATAGAAGGCCTTGAGAGGCCCAGCAATCCAACTTTGGGTGCACAGCAAAGGTGACATCACAGTCAGGGCCACAGCATTCTGACCCTAGGAACCAGTGTTTGACAAACACCTTAAGTGAACAAATATAATTTCCTACCCAGCAAGTCTAGGCCCTCAGATGTGAGGCATGTACTGAGCTGAGTGTGATAAAGGGGTCCCTTTTGTGTTCAGTGACAGCTCACTCACCCCCAGAATTAAACTAGTTACAAGCTCCAGAAAGTGGAAAAAAGCAAGAACACTTTGTGTACACTGTTAATCTAGCTGTCTTTCAAACCACTTTGTCTAACATTTTAATCATTAGAGCATTAAGAAATTAATCTTATTATGTGCAAAAGCTGATTTAAGAAAAACTTCTTCAAGTCTGCCTTTGTAATCTCTATTTCTTCTGTTTTTGATTCATGAGTTTAAGTTGTTTCATTTGTACTGTTGGTGCATATGCTAAGTAAACACATGTTTGTTGAAGTGCTACAACTTAAAGACTTAAAACAAGAAATGGGAAACTACCAGTGATGTATAAAACAACATTAGCTGAAATGCACAGAATCTTTTAAAAGTTGATATTAGGCTTTTCAGTTGGGTGCTGAGTGGTTCATCGGTTCATGTCTGGTGGCTCCACGGATTGTAACAGAGAACATGGAGGCTCAGAGGGAATGGACCCCAATGGTGTCATCGAAAGCAACTGAAATGAGACTGTTGATAACTTTGATGATATGAATTTACGGAGTCTCTTCTTCGGGGCATCTATGCTTATGGTTTTGAGAAGCCTTCAGCTATTCAGCAGAGAGATATTATTCTCTGCATTAATGACCCAAAAGGTGATTCTGGCACTTGGAGACTATATGGGAACAACTTGTCATGTCTGCATTGGTGGAGCAAATGTTAAAAATGAAATGCAAAAACTGCAGGCCGAAGCACCACATATTGTTTTTGGTACACCAGGGAGAGTGTTTGATATGTTAAATAGAAGATACCTTTCTCCAAAATGGATCAAAATGTTTGTTTTGGATGAAGCAGATGAAATGTTGAGCCGAGGGTTTAAGGATCAAATCTATGAGATTTTTCAAAAATTAAATACAAGTATTCAGGTTGTGTTGGTTTTTGCCACAATGCCAATTGATGTGTTGGAAGTGGCCAAAGAATTTATGAGAGATCCAATTCAAATTCTGGTGAAGAAGGAAGAATTGACCCTTGAAGAAATCAAACAATTTTCCATTAATGTTGAAAAGAGGAATGGAAGTTGGACACACTTTGTGACTTGTATGAGACACTGACCATTACACAGGCTGTTATTTTTCTCAACACAAGGTACAAAGTGGACTGGCTCACAGAGAAAATGCATGCCAGGGACTTCACAGTTTCTGCTCTGCATGGTGACATGGACCAGAAAGAGAGAGATGATATCATGAGAGAATTCCGATCAGTGTCAAGCCGAGTTCTGATCACTACTGACTTGTTGGCTAATGGGATTGATGTACAAGTGTCTTTGGTTATAAACTATGATCTACCTACCAATTGTGAAAAGTATATTCACAGAACTGGCAGAGAGGGTTGATTTGGGAGGAAAGATGTGGCTATAAACTTTGTTACTGAAGAAGACAAGAGGATTCTTAATGACATTGAGACTTTCTACAATACTACAGTGGAGGAAATGCCCATGAATGTGGCTGACCTTATTTAATTACTGGGATGAGATAGATTTGAATGCAGTGCTCACTGTTGCTGAATAGGTGATCACAACATGCATTGTGCTTCTTTGGGAATATTTGACTCTTGTCTCAATGCTCATAACGGATCAGAAATACAGATTTTGATATCAAAGTGACATTAGTCATGAGTTCTTGTGTGGAAAGTCATTGGCTTTATCCTCTTTAGATTTAGACTGTCGGGGTGGGTATAAAAATATGGGCTCTGTAAAATCTTTCTTTCCTAGAAATTTATTTCCTAGTTCTATAGAAATGATTGTATTAGATGTTCTCTATCATTTAATAATATACTTGTGGACTAAAAGATGTAAGTGCTGTATAAAATCAGCCAATTATGTTAAACTAGCATATCTGCCTTTATTGTGTTTGTCATTAGCGTGAATACAAAGACTTTTAAAATTGATTTTTTTAGAAAGCATTTGAATGCATTTTGTTTGGTATTGTATTTATTCAATAAAATATTTAATTAGTGCTAAGTGTGAACGGAACCCTGTTGCTAAGCCCCAGCAATCATATCCTAAGTAGCGTGAAACCCCCAGTAAAATTGACATATTGCACATGTCTTAATGAAGTTTGAATGTTAAATAAATTGTACATTTACTTTAGAAAAAAGTTGATATTCGGAGCTGAGGTATAGCTCATTGGTAGTTTACCTAGCATGCAGCACTGGGTACACTCCCAAACAAAAAAAAAAAAAAAAAAAAAAAAAAAAAAAAAAAAAAAAAAAAAAAAAGAAAAAAAAAAAAAAAAAAAAAATGATAAATCATGCAATGTGAATGCTACCAGCATGACATTTGGCATAAACCTTGCCAAAATTCCATAATAGATTCTTGAAAGTTAAAGACTGGTTCCAACATTAATTACTCTAGTTTACACTTTTAAGTTTATTTTTCCTTCAAAATTGCAAAAAGTAATACTGAGATTTTTAATCTCCTTAACATTTGGATTATTATTTTTTTAAATTTAATTTTATTGTAAACAAATGGAATACATGTTTGTACATGGAGTAAAGGCATTGTGTAATCATACATTTATATAGGGTAATGTTGTTTGATTCATTCTGTTATTTTTCCCTTCCCCCCACCCCTCCCACCCCTTTTTTTTCTCTATACAGTCCCTCCTTCCTCCATTCTTTCCCCCTCCCCCCCATTATGTGTCGTCATCTGCTTATCAGCAAGATCATTCTTCCTTTGGATTTTGAGATTGACTTATCTCACTTAGCATGATATTCTCCAATTTCATCCATTTGCCTGCAAATTCCAAAATTTTATTGTTCTGTATGGCTGAGTAATATTCCATTGTATAAATATACAACAGTTTCTTTATCCATTCATCAATTGAAGGGCATCTAGGTTGGTTCCACAATCTGGATATTGTGAAGTGAGCAGCTATGAACATTGATGTGGCTGCATCTTTGTACTGTGCTCATTTTTAGTCATTTGGGTATATGCTGAGGAGTGGGATAGTTGGGTCAAATGGTGGTTCCATTCCAAAATTTCTGAGGAAACTCCACATTGCTTTCCAGATTGGCTGCACTAATTTGAAACCCCACCAGCAATGTATGAGTGTACCTTTTTCCCCACATACACGCCAATACCTATTGTTGCTTGTATTCTTGATAATCACCATTCTAATTTGAGTGAGATGGAATTATAGAGTAGTTTTGATTCACATTTCTCTTATTACTAGAGAAGCTGAATATTTTTTGGTATGTCTGTTGATTGCTTGTAGATCTTCTTTGAAGTGTCTGTTCCTTTCCTTAGCCCATTTGTTGTTTGGATTATTTGTATTCATGGTGTACAGTTTTTTGAATTCTTTATAGATTCTGACAATTAGTGCTGCATCTGAAGTATGAGTGGCAAAATTTTCTCCCACTCTGTAGGATCTCTCTTCACATTGCTGATAGTTTTCTTTGCTGAGAGGAAGTTATTTAGTTTGAATCTATCCCAGTTATTGATTCTTGCTTTTATTTCTTGTGCTATAGGTGTCCTGTTAAAAAAGTCTAATCTTGGACCGACATGTTGAAGATTTGGACCTAATTTCTCTTCTATAAGATGAAGGGCCTCTGGTCTGATTCCGAGGTCCTTGATCCATTGTGAGTTGATTTTTGTGCAGGGTGAGAGATAGGGGTTTATTTTCATTCTGTTGCATATGGATTTCCAGTTTTCCCAGCACCATTTATTGAAGAGGCTATCTTTTCTCCATTGCATATTTTTGGCACCTTTGTCTAGTATGAGAAAATTGTATTTATTTGGGTTTGTGTCCATGCCCACTATTCTGTACCATTGATTACCTGTCTATTTTGGTATCAATACCATGGCATTTTTGTTACTGTTGCTTTGTAGTATAGTTGAAAATCTGGTATTGCTATACCCCCTGCTTCACTCTTCCTGTTAAGGATTACTTTAGCTATTCTGGGTTTCTTATTCTTCCAAATGAATTTCATCATTGCTTGCTCTATTTCTGAATGGTATGCCATTGAGATTTAAATTGGAATTGCATTGAATCTGTATAGCACTTTGGTAGTATGGCCATTTTATTAATTCTGCCTATCCAAGAACATGAGAGATTTTTCCATCTTCCAAGGTTTTCTATAATTTCTTTCTTTAGTGTTCTGTAGTTCTCATTGTAGAGGTCTTTCACCTCTTTTATTAGATGATTCCCAAGTATTTTATTTTTTTCAAGGCTATTGTGAATGGGGTAATTTTCCTAACTTCGATTTCTGAAGATTCATCACTTTGTATAAAAATGCATTGGGTTTATGAGCATTGATCTTATATTCTTCTACTTTACTGAATTCACTTATGAGTTCTAAAAGTTTTCTGGTGGAATTTCCTGTTTCCTCTAAATATATAATCATGTTATCAGCAAATAGGGATAGTTTGAGTTCTTTTCCTATTCATATCTATTTAAATTCTTTGGTCTTTCTAACTGCTCTGGCTAGAGTTTCTAGGACAATGTTGAATAGAAATGGTGAAAGAGGGCATCCCTGCCTTATTCCAGTTTTTAGGGAGAACACTTTCAGTTTTTCACCATTTAGAATGATATTGGCCATGGGCTTAGCATAGATGGCCTTTATAATATTAAGGACTGTTCCCACTATCCCTATTTTTTCTAGTGTTTTGAGCATGAAGGAATGTTGTATTTTATCAAATGCTTTTTCTGCATCTATCAAAATAATCATGTGATTCTTGACTTTAAGTCTGTTGATATGATGAATTATGTATATTGGTTTCCGAATGTTGAACCAAACTTGCATCCCTGGGATAAAACCTACTTGATCTTGGTGCACTATCTTTTTAACATATTTTTGTATGTGATTTGCTAAAATTTTGTTGAGAATTTCTGCATCATGTTCATTAAGAATATTGGTCTGAAATTTTCTTTCCTTGATGTGTCTCTGTCTGATTTAAGTATCAGGGTGATATTGGCTTCATAGAATGAGTTTGGGAGGGTTCCCTCCTCTTCTATTTCATGGAATACTTTGAGGAGTATTGGAACAAGCTCTTCTTTAAAGGTTTTGTAGAACTTGGCTGAGAACCCATCTGGTCCTGGACTTTTCTTTGTTGGTAGGCTTTTGATGTCTTCTTCTATTTCATTACCTAAAATTGATCTATTTTAGTTATGTATGTCCTCCTCATTCTTCATATGTCTCTAGAAACCTGTTGATGTCTTTGAGATTTTCTCATTTTTTGGAGTATAGATTTTCAAAATAGCTTCTAATTATATTTTGTATTTCACTCGTGTCTGTAGTGATATTTCCTTGTTCTTTTAAATTTTAGTAATTTGAGTTTTCTCTCTCATTCTCTTTGTTAGTGTGGCTAAGGGTTTATCAATTTTGTTTATTTTTTTCAAAGAACCAACCATTTATTTGATTAATTTTTTCTATTGATTCCTTTGTTTCAATTTCATTGATTTTAACTATTTCCTGTCTTCTACTACTTTTGGTGTTAGTCTGTCCTTCTTTTTCTAGGGCTTTAAACTGTATTGTTAAGGCATTATTTGTTGATTTTTTTCTTCTTTTATTCAATATGCTCCATGAAATAAATATTCCTCAAGTACTGCTTTCATAGTCTCTCAGAGATTTTGATATGATGTGTCTTTGTTCTCGTTTACTTCTAAGAATATTTTTTATTTCCTCCTGATAGCTTCTGTTATCCATTCATCATCG
Organism: Sciurus vulgaris; assembly: GCF_902686455.1. NCBI lineage: Eukaryota > Metazoa > Chordata > Mammalia > Rodentia > Sciuridae > Sciurus > Sciurus vulgaris. Next base: position 67,686,188 of record NC_136477.1, on the reverse strand, counting down.
AATAGCATATTATATAATCTCCAGGTGTTGGAGTAGTTTCTGTTTTTTTTTTTTTTTTTTGTCATTTATTTCTAGTTTCAATCCATTATCATCAGATAGCATACAAGGTAGCATCTCTATCTCCTTGTATTTGCTAAAATTAGCTTTATGGCATGAAATATGATCTATTTTAGAGAAGGATCCATGTGCTGCTGAGAAGAAGGTATACTGAGTCTTGGTTGGATGGTATATTCTATATATGCCCGTGAAGTCTAAATTATTGATTGTGTTATTGAGATCTATGATTTCTTTACTGAATTTTTTTTTGGAAGACCTGTCTGGTGGTGAAAGAGATGTGTTAAAATTGCCTAGTATTATTGTGTTCTAGTCTATTTGATTTCTGGAATTGAGAAGGATTTGTTTGACATACATGGGTGAGCCAATGTTTGGGGCATGGATATTTATGATTGTTATGTCTTGCTGATTTATGCTTCCCTTAAGCAGTATGAAATGTCCTTCTTCATCCCTTCTGACTAGTTTTGGCTTGAAGTCCATATTATCTGAAATGAGGATGGACACTTCACCTTTTTTCCGTATCCATGTGCATGGTATGTTTTTTCCCATCTTTTCACCTTTAGTCTGTGGGTAAATCTTTCTATGAGATGAGTCTCTTGTAGGCAGCATATTGTTGGATTTTTCTTTTTAATCCAATCTGCTAGTCTATGTCTTTCAATTGAAGAGTTCAGGCCATTAACATTAAAGGTTATTACTGAAATATGATTTGTATTTCCAGTCATTTGGCTCATTTTTGTTCTTTGACACAACTTGGTTTCTCCTTTATTTGGCTATTCCTTTAGGATAGTTCCTCCCTTTACTGATTTGCATCATTGATTTTCATCTCTTCCTCATGGAATATTTTCCTTAGAATATTCTGTAATGCTGGCTTTCTTTTTGTAAATTCTTTTAGTTTTTGTTTATCATGGAAGGATTTTATTTTGTCATCAAATCTGAAGATAAGTTTTGCTGGGTATATGATTCTTGGTTGGCATCTGTTTTCTTTCAGAGCTTGATAAATATTCCAGGCCCTTCTAGCTTTTAGGGTCTGGATTGAAAAATCTGCTGATATCCTTATTGCTTTCCCCCTGAATATAATTTGATTCATTTTTCTCACAGCCTTTAAAATTCTGTCTTTATTTTGTATGTTAGGTATTTTCATAATAATGTGCCTTGTTGTGGGTCTGTTGTAATTTTGTGTATTTGGAGTTCTATTAGCCTCTCGTACTTGATTTTCCATTTCATTCTTCAGATTTGGAAATTTTCTGATATTATTTTATTGAAAAGATTGTTCATTCATTTGCTTTGTTTTTCTAAGCCTTCCCTCATCCCAATAATTCTTAAATTTGGCCTTTTCATGATATCCCATAATTCTTGTAGATTCTGTTCATGATTTCTTATGATCTTTTCTGTTTGGTCAACTTTGTTTTCAAGATTAAATATTTTGTCTTCAATGTCTGAGGTTTTGTCTTCCAGGTGTTCTATCCTATTGGTTATGCTTTCTATGGAGTTTTTAATTTGGTTTATTGTTTCCTTCATTTCAGGGATTTCAGTTTGTTTGTTTTTTTTTTTTTTTTCAGTATCTCTAATGCTTTATTGAAATGATCTCTTGCTTTCCGTATTTGCTCTTTTAACTGTTGATTGGTGCAATCATTTAATGCCTGCATTTGCTCTTTCATCTCCTCGTTTGCTTCTCTGATCATTTTAATTATGTACATTCTGAACTCCCTTTCTGACATTTCTACTGCAATGCTGTCATTGTGTTTTATTGATATAGGATCTAGGTTTATTTGGGACATTTTCTTTCCTTGTTTTCTCATCTGCAATATCTCAGTGGGAATCTGAGATATTGCAGATTTCCTCTATTGGCTTATAGTGTCCCTGTAGATGTCCAGTATATCACCTCCTAGCCTTCAGTAACCTAAAGTCTTGGAGGAACTTGATAATGCAGTCCTTCCGAAGAAAGCTGCCTCTGGCCTGCTGCTGGGCTTGGAACTGGGGGATGGGTGTGCTCAGAAAGCCTCTCACTAGGTGGGTCTTCTCCGAGTAGGTGGCTGTGGACCGGACCTAGAACTGGATGGAGCTGCACTGCTCGGGAAAGCCTTTGGCTCCCTGCCCTTGTCCCAGAAACTAACCACAGACTGGACTGGGGCCCGTTGCTGTGGGCTGGGTGTGCATGGAAAGCCTCTCACTGCACAGGTCTGCTCCAAAAAACTGGCTGTGGACTGGGCCTGCCACAGAATGGAGCCAGGCTGCTCAGGATAGCCTCTTTCCACCCTGCCCTGCTCCGAGAAGCTGCCCACTGTCCAGGCCTGCTGCCCGGGCCAAGCTATACCCACTGGGAGCAACTAGCTCAGCGTCTCTGGGCTGACCCAAGTCTCTCAATACCTCCCCTTCTTGAATCCGGAGTTCTGGAGCAATAGGAGATGCAGTCACCCTCTAGCCTGCCATATGGAAAAAATTGGATTTTTTTTTAAGGTTTGAATGTTGTTAGATTTTTCTATTCTTTGCTAAAATTTTGCTAATTTTGAAAAGGTAAAAATCTTCAAAACCATATTATGGTTCTCAAACATTCTGAAAAGCAGAAGTTTTATTTTAAATATTAATAACTTCTTGAGCATGCAAATAGATTATAAACATCAAAGGTATATCACTGAAGTGTAATTATATTTAAATTGATAAACTTTTAGGTTAGATCCCATAGTCACTGTTAAATGAAGAAACTTCAACAAGTTGAACAAGTTTAAAATAATGATTCATAATCCAGGAGCACAAAGTAGAAGAGTAGGCCAGAAGATGAGGCAGGACTTAGAGACAGAAAAGGGATGCAAGGTTCAACAAGACCTCAACTGATTACCGTCAGTTTTCAGTTTGCCAATTTTGTTTGTCTCTTTTGGTCAGTTGAGACCTTGCTATTGTGATTGGCTGGGATTCACTGTTAGTTACAATAGAATTCTCTTAGCTAGGCTTTCAATACTACAATAGATTGCAGATGGATATTTCTTTCACAATAACATTGGGGGTGGGAGAGCCAGAGAAGGAGGAGTGTGTCCAGAAGACATGGAGCCATACTAATCATTCAAGACTCTCTGTTTCCACATGGAATTTGTAAACAACCACTCAGGGCATTTTGCATAAGGGAGTAGAACCAGAAGGAGCTTCTGGCTGAAGGTGACCTACCCCCAACATCCTGCCAGCTTTGTGGAGTTGCAAAAATGTCTGTGGGTATACAAAAATCATCCTCTAGAGAAAGATGGGCTAGGTGCACCTGACTTCATCACACACCTCAGCTGCAGCCAAACTGAGCATATTTCTCAGTTGCTACAACCATGGAACTTAGCTCCAGCCCTGGGATGTGAGAGAAGTCAGTTCTGCTTTCCTTAGTTTGAAATCCCCCTGTTGATTTGCTGAATAAATGTTCAGATATTTATGTCTCTCAGGGATTTAGCGGGTAGTTGATTCTCTGTATATGCATTTCCATGTCCTCATATTCAACCAACCTTAGCTGAAAAACATTTAGAAATGATTGCATCTGTAATAAATAAACAGAAACATTTTTCAGTTATTACTCCCTTACTTGTTACAACGTGTTTATGTTGTACACTGTCTTTCATTTAATGTCCAGGTGGTTTATAAAATGCAAATGTGTGCATGCATTATATGCAAATACTGTACTATTTTCTAGGAATGAAATAAGCATTCCTGGATTTGGGTATCTATGGGGCTCCTGGAACCCATCCAATTTAGCAATTAAACAATTTCTGTGATGATGTGCCTCTGCAAAACTTAGGTGATCTCTGGTTCAGGATACACCCTCAGAACTCTGGCATTGTCTCCAGCCACACACTTGATATAGAAGGAAGTCATCTAAGGGAGCAGAGCTGGAATCCATCCAAAGTGCCTGCTAGAGTCAGGCATGGGATGAGGATTCAGTTTTATGAACAGGTTAGAAAGGTTGAACCTCCCTTGATTGGAGGGGTCCTTGACCTGCTAGTAGTTAAAATTCTGGGAATGGACATGAAGCCAGGAAGTCCTCTGACCCATACCTGTCTACATTCTATGAAATCCATCTGCCATAAAGGGGCATGGCTCCTCCCTTCACTCCTTACCCCTCATTATGCAGGTGTCCTTCAGTATTGTTCCACCTCCTTTTCAGAGGTGCTGCTTCATTTCCACAGCAGCCTGCTGGTGTTGGGTTGTTAGCAAGGTTTTGCAAGCCTGAGTGTTACAGTGTGGAGGCCACATCTTTTTGCTTGTGCACATGTGGGTATGTGCATGCCTAGGTCCCCAGGTTCTGGTCCCAACTCTGCCCACCAGGAGTACCAGACTGTCCACATGGATAGCGGCCTGGTGGTGCTGAGAAAATCGCCCCCACAGAACAAGTTGCAACTCTGTGTGAGTGTGGGTCTGTGAAGAAACGGAGTCCATAGGGTGCATGGGCACTAGGTGTGGACAGTGAAAGGAGTTGTGGGGAGGGATATCATCTCTAAAGACTCTCCCCAATCAGTCTCCCTATAAATTCAACCCATTTCAGATTATATAAAAGATTTGGGAGAAAGGGGGTGAATTTTCAGGGCTTGGGGCCATAGATGCACCTTAAGTTCATGCTGAGGATCAAGCAGGGACTGGAGCTGCCCCTCCTCCCACCCCCTACCCTTGTGGTCACTTTCAGTGGTCCACAGATGCTATTGGCCAGTAATGTTTATTGTTCTACTTACTTAAAGCTGTAGTGAAAGGAAGATGAGCAGCACCTTTCCACTCTTGTCACCTGGCTCTTTCTTGTGATGTCTCTGTCTTCTCTTGAAAAAGGCAGCTTGCATGCTGCTGTTTTTCATCTCTGAGTTTCCTGGAAGTGACTGACCTATATACCCCAACCATGAGGATGAGACTGCACTAAATTTCTCTGCCAGGGTTGATTTCTGAACACCTGCCCTGCATATCCATCTGAGAAGTAATGCCTGTATTGTTTCCCAGAGCACACAAATTCACCTCACCTAGAACTAATCTCCTCTTTATCCCTCTGCCCTTCACCTCATACCTGCTCAGCAAAAGGTGCCACGAACTAGCCACTTGTCTGCTGAGAAATGCGGAAACCATCTTTGAGCTCCTATCACCCAGTAATCCATGTTAGACCCCCACCAGACTAAATACTTTGGCTACGAATGCCCTAAGACTGAGCATTGCTTATCTCTGACAGCCACATGGGAGCTCACTCATGTGTGAAACTCTATGCTAGACCATTCACTTCACATTAACTTAGTATTGTTCACCCTGTGATCAGGGCCATCTAGTTTTGTCCCAAAGGTGGAGCACTGTAAAAGAAGCAAATATTTTACACTGAGGTAGTTGAAGATGCCCTTTACCCAGTGTTCCCATGTGACCTGATTTGAAACCCTGTGTTGTGGCCTCATCAGGTGCTGACAGCAGCATAATCAGGATGAAGAAGGCCTCCAGTGCTGAGAGCCCCTCCTGTCTCTCCTTCTTCATTTCTGCCCCTCCCCAGCCCTGTCAAACCCTTAATCCCAGACATTCCTGAGCTGTCCTCTGTTTCTGTAACCTGGTCATCTCACCTATGCTGCTTCGTTAGACTCAGGTAGTATATTACTTTTTGAATATTTTCAGTTTGGGTCTCTATGAACTTGTCCAAGTTATTGTGTGTCAACAGTTCATTTTCTCTTTGTTAAGTGGTATCCAGGTCTATGGTTGTAACAATCTCTTGGTTTGACCATTTGCCCTCATTAGATTTCAAGAATGCTTATGACTAAGAGCACTGTACACCTTCATATGATAGCATAGTGCCTTCAAATATTTTTGTTTTCTTTAAGGACTGTTTGCTTTTATTTTATGTTGACATTTAGAATACCTCACACACTCAAGATAGTAATCCTTTGGTCAGAGTGTGGTTAATATTTTTTTTTTTTGGTGGTGGATACTGGAGATTGAACAATGGAACATTTTCAAATGATATACATTCCCAATTCTTTGTATTTTGTTTTTATTTGTAAGATGGGTTCTCACTAAGTTGCTGAGACTGTCCTCAAATTGAGGCTGAAGTAATCCTCCTGTCTCAGCCTCCCATGTTTTCATGTTGACAGATATAGACACCACACACAGCTTGCATTTTCTTTCAGTCTGTTTCTTGTATTTTTATCCACTAAACCAGGGCATTCACTGAACAGGAGCTTATCAATTGTTCAATATTTCCTTTTCTAGATTGCTCTTTATTGTCAAATCTTGGAATTCTTTGTTCAACCCTAGATTCTGATGTTTTCCTCATTTTTATTAGTTTTGTTTTAATAATTGATATGGTTTGGAACCACAATAACCTCCAAACCTCAGGTGTCTGTGCTGCAGTGTTCAGAGGTGAAAATACTGGATTACAAGGAATCTAACCTTATCAGTGGGTTAACCCATCTAATAATTTGTTTGGAGCAGACTGGGTTATAGCTCAGTGGTAAAACATCTGCACAGCATGAGTGGGGCCTTGTATTCCTTCCCCACGTGGCCAAAATAGTATAAATTAAATTAATGAATTGAGTGGACTTACTCGGATGTGTTGAAAATGAGAAGCAAGTCAAGTTTGACTAGGAGAAGTGGGTTCCTGGGTGTGGCCTGGGGTAATGTAAGGTCCTTTATTACCTGTTTGTCTCTCTGTCCCTGATTTCTGGTTGCCAGAGCTGAGAGCTTTTTCACTTCCCTGCCCATTGTCTATGAGGTTTCTGCAGCAAAGTTTCCTGGCCTCACTCTTGATACCATGAGTCAAATAAACCCTGGCTCCTCAGAGGTGCCCTTATCAGGTGTATTGGTCACAGTGGTGAGGAGCTGACCAATGCACTGTGCATCTTATAGGGTTGTGTTTTCTCTCAGGTCCATGACCCATTCTAAGTTTTGTATATGATTTGAGACAGAGTTCATTTCCTTTTTCCAGTGGATGTTACCTGCTGTCCCTGAACCATTATGGACCAAGCTGCCCTTTTTTCACTGAATTGCTCCCTTGTCTTTGTGCAGAGTCAGCTGGCCCATTTCTCTGGCCCCCTTCTAGGGCTATGTTCCAAACTGTTTATCCTGTTTCTCTCCCTCTGTCTACCTCACTCTTGTTCTTTCTGACTGTGGTCATGTGATGAGTCTGTAAGTCCGGTAGATCATTGTCCATCAGCTCATTCTCATTTTCAAATTATTTTAGCTCTCCCAATTCCTCTACCTTTCAATACAAGATGATGGTGACCTTGTTTGTGTCTAAGAAAGTCTTGATGTGATACTGACAAGCATTTCCTTCTCCATATTTCTTGGTCCTAAGTTTTTTCCTGAAATGAAATGGTGCTGTGGCTTTTGCCTCAATCATCAAACAAGGGTTATGAGCTTTGAGAGGAGAGCCTGTTGTATCAACATACTCTTCTGTTTAATGGGTGTTTTCTTTATCCTGATGTCACATAGACACTCTTCTCATCATTCCTTTTTGGACAGACACTTACTCTGGCCCTTCCACAGGGCAGGTTTGCTGGCAGCAAGTCTTCTATTTGCCTTCTCTGGAGAGTGTCTCCCTTACCTCTTCATTCTGAAGGGTGTTTCCCTTGGATGGAGAATTTTGAGAAAAATTGACCTCAGAAAATACAGGTCAAGTAGGAGTGCTAATTTACTTTTTTTAATTAAAATTTTTATTTATTCTAATTAGTTATACATGACAGTAGAATGCATTTATATATTTCATTAAATCATACATAAATGGAGCTGAAATTCTCATTTTTCTGGTTGTACATATTGTAGCATCACACCATTCAGGCATTTATATATGTATATGAGGTTATAATGTCTGTATCACTCTACTGTCCTTCCTACCCTCATATCCCTTCCCCTCCCTTCACTCCAATCTACTTAATATGATGTAATTTTATTCTTCCCTAGCACCCTGCACTCTTATTGTGAATTAGCCTCCACATATCAGAGAAAAATATTCAGGCCTTGCTTTTTTGGATTTGGCTTATTTTGTTTTGCATGATATTCTCTACCTCCATCCATTTCCTGGAAATGCCATAATTTTATTCATCTTTAAAACTGAATAATACTCCATTAGGTGTGTGTGTTTGTTGTATGTGTATGTATTTCACATTTTATTTCTCTATTCATCCATTGAAAGGCACCTAGCTTGCTTACATAGTTTAACTATTGTGAGTTGAGCTGCTGTAAACACTGATGTAGCTGCATCTGTTTAGTATGCTGATTTTAAATCATTTGGGTATGAACCAAGGAGCAGGGTAGCTGGATCAAATTGTGGTTCCATTCCATGTTTTCTGAGGAATCTCCATACTGCTTTCCATAATGGTTGCACTAATTTGCATTCCCACCAACAATGTATGAGTGTACTTTTTTCCCCACATTCTCAACATTTACTGTTACTTGTGTTCTGGATAATTACCATTCTGATTGGAATGAGGTAAAATCTTAGAGTAGTTTTCATTTGCACATCTCTTATTGCTAGAGATGTTGAACATTTTTTCATATATTTATTGATTCATGTATCCTAGAGATTAATGCTTTATCTGAGGTGCATGTGGTAAAGATTTTCTCCCAGGTTGTAGACTCTCTTTATATTATGATTGTTTCTTTTGCTGAAAAAAGCTTTTTAGTTCAAGTCCATCTCATTAATTGATTATTGATTTAACTTCTTGCACTTTAAGGGTCTTATTAAGGAAGTCAGATCCTAGGCCAACATGGTGAAGATTTGGGCCTACTTTTTCTTCTAGTAGATGCAGGTTCTCTGTCTAATGTGTAAGTTTAACATCTACTTTGAGCTGTTTTTTGTGTGTATACAGAGTCAGAGATAAAATATATATTCATTTTTGTGTGTGTGTGTGTGTGTGTGTGTTGCTGGGTATTGAACCCTGGGTCTTGTGTTTGTAAGGCAAGCACTCTGCCGACTGATCTCCCCAGCCCACTATATTCATTTTTGAAAAAAATAAGAAACCCTGAATAACAAAAGCAATTATTTACCAAGAATAGTGAAGCAGGAGTCATCACAATACCAGACCCCAAACACTTCTACAGAGCTATAGTAATGAAAACAGCCTGGTATTTGCACCAACACAGACACTTAGCCTAGGGGTATAGATAGAATACACAGAGACACACCCACATAAATACAGTTGTCTTGTACTAGACAAAGGTGCCAAAAACATTAACTAGAGAAAAGATAGGCTATTCAACAATAGTGCTGGAGAAAATGGGAAGCCACATGTAACAAAATGAAATTAAACTTTTAGCTCTCACCCTGCCTTTGGGTTTGATTACAAAATTCTCTTTGGTGTAGTCAGAAAGTCTGGACTTCAAGATAATATTAGTACAGCTGTGTGAATGTACTAAAATCAATAGGAATTTGCATTTTGAAATGGTGGCATTTATAGCATACTGATTATTTCTCAATTTTCTTAAAAAAAAGAAATTCCTTGGGTTATGGGGGACCAACCTTTTTCAGGTCACCTGGACTTGGGAAGAGCTGTGTAGGCTGTGCCCTAGGTTGTCACACAGGCCCAGAAAGGCTGTGCTCATGACAGTGCTTTTTGCTATGGTCCGGAGGTCCTGTAACTTTTAAACAAAGGACACTGTGTTTGGATGTTACACCAGGTCCTATAAAGTGTGTGACTAGTTTTGCTTGAGTGAAGTGCTACTGTGGAACTCTGATTTTCTCCTGCATGGAAGGATAATGGGCCCATTTCCTCTCACATTTTGTGAAGAGTAGCTCAGCTTTTCAATGTGAGTTTTAACTTGCCTTGTGTGCCCTCTCTGGTGGGAAGCTCCTTGGTTCTCCATGCATGTATTCCACTCTTGTAGCTGGTGATGCTGCAGATCTGAGTAAGCGATGCCAGGATCAATTGATGTGGGGGTAGCATGGTGTATGGACAGGCATCAATCAGGCAATCTTGGGGGGTCTCTCACAATGCCAGGTATGCTGGCTTAGGCACCAACGGCTAAGCAAGAGGATGTTTTGAATGACTAGGAAGATTGTTACTGGAACAATCAAGGAGTTGGTCAGTTTCTTTGTCTCCTAAACAATATGCCCCCTTGGGCCCTTGACATCTTGTTTATAAGGGATGTTCTCTTAGCTATTTGGCAGTTCATGTTCTAGATGGAGGACATTAGTTGATGTGAGAGTTTCAGTACTCTGAGGTATTTCTGAAGAGGGAAAGAGGCTTGCCTTCCTTATCAGTGAAGAATCCAGTGTTTCAAGTTAGGAGCTTTCATAAAAAGTACAAAGTGATTACAAAACCCTCCATATGAGAGTCAGAGAATAGGGGCTGGTGTTGTGGCTCAGTGGTATAGCACTGATCTGGCATGTGTGATGCCCTGGTTCAATCCTTGGAACTGCATATAAATAAACAAATTAAATTAAATTAAGGATCATTGATGACTTGGAAAATATAAAGAAAAAGAGTCAGAAATTAGTCATCAATGAAGTTACCCAGCTAGGGTGGGAACTATGAGGGAACAAAGGTTCAGCATCTGACAAGTGCTCATGAAAGAACCTGTTGCAGTAATGACTCTGTCAAAGTGTTTGTTTTTCTAGTAAGGAAACAGCCTAACACTGAAACTTTGCAGAAGGGAAGAACTTTCTGTTGACCTTGACTGTGTTTGCATATGAACTCAACTTTCATTGCCTAAAACTCTTTCAATAAACACTTTTCCATGGCCAGACCTGTCAAGAACCTTCCCCCAACTTGGCTCACATTCTACCCATGTCATCAGTGAGAAGATGTCTGCCCTCACACCTGCCCTCCACAGCCACAGAAGGATGTGATAGCAACTCTGCTTTGAGTTTCTGCCCTGAAAGCAGAGACATAGTATAAATCCAACTAATAACTCACCTTAGACCTAACCAGAACTGACTACAGGTCTCAGGTGGGTGACAGCAGAATACTGTAACAGCCAGGTCTGATTTTGTGTTGTGATGCCTGGCCTCTTTTTCCATGCCTCTGATTCTTTGGACAGGAAGTTCCCCTTACCTCTTCCTCCAGGTCCTTCCTTGGCCCTGGCTCACTTGTCACTGATCCATATGACCCCATGTTCTGAGATGAACATGCCTAAATCCACATAACTTCCCATTTTATGTGATCCAAGTCTTTGTCAAAGGTTATGATTTGTTCCGTGAATTTGATCAAACGCTTTCTGCTTTCATCCAGTGCTTCATGGGTGCATCATGGAGATTTTGGGAGCCAGTGTTGGTATTCCTGAAAGATGGTTCAGTGGAGGGGGAATCCCTGCATCTCTTAGTCCCAAGGGAAAAATCCTGCAGGGCTCCCAGTTGACACAACCTACTATTTTTCATTTGTCAAGGGATGCATAAGGAACCTTTGCAACACTTGTGGCTTGTTCAGCTGAAAAGAGTTTTTTGGCAAATGGAGTTTTTTTCTTTATAAAAATTTTGTCTTTTCTGCTTTTGTAGTGGGTTCTCCAGGTGTAATTCAGGTTCGCCTGAGTATCTGGGCTCCAGGCATCCTCCCACCTGAGAGCTGAGAAAAGAACTTATGCCTCCATACCCAACTATCTTTTTAACCCTTCTTGCAACACCTGAGTATTTATTTCATTTGCAAAATTCTAGTTCCTTACATAATCCACACAAACATACCCAGGATAAAGCCTACACGATCAATAGAAGTGTTGAGGGACACTGTTTGAATATTGACTTCAGGTGGCATGAAATATCTTCCTGAACACTCTTTCATAAAGGGATCAGGGGAAACAAAAGGGAAACAGTTCCCAGAAGAAATATGAAGATTTGGTATTGCATATGGAGTTTGTTTCTGTGATTGTTTTTGAGGGTGCTTTCCTGTCCCTGGGGTATTTCTGGGGCAGGCAGGAGGAATCCGGGTCACATACACAGCAGGGGACATACTACATAGTTTGGCCTGCCTTATTCAGCAAAGCTGACATCAGAATTCGAGTCCTCCTTGCTCAAGATCTGACCACACACCACATGAGTCACTCTCCTTCAGGCTACTCCAGAGCAGTAAGAGCTAGATTACTAGAGACCCACCCTGTTTTCATGGAGGGCAAAGAGATAGCAGTGATGTGCAAGGTGGGAAGGTGCTGCTGGGTCTCACAATGATGTTTTAATATCTGTCCTTCCTTTGATGACACACTTCAGGATGGGTCCACTTTCCCACATGTTCTTACTTTTTGTCCACACACTCCCTAAGAAATACTTCCTTAGCCATCAGGATCCCTGGTCATATAGAGCTGAGCTGAGTTGCTCACATCAGCAGAAACTTGAAGAACAAATACACTCTACACAAGAGTGAGCCTGCACAGCTCACATACAATGCCTCTTTAGGGGACGAATCGCAGTATACCTGGTCCTTCAGAGGACTGCTGTAACACTTCCACCAGTACCTCCACTTGGACCAGTGCAGGAGACATGGAGCAGAGAATACAAGATAACAATAAATGCAGCCCATTGACCACAGAGCGCCAGCAGTTCCTGTGCCCCTTCTTTAGAGATATAAGATGGGACTAGCATGGTTCCATGACCACAATGGACCAGGGGCTCCTGTGCCCCTTCTTCAAAGGTCTAAAATGGGACAAGCATGGTCTTGTGACCACACCAGAACAGGGGCAACAGTGCTCCTGCTTTAGAACTGTAAGATGGGATTAGCATGACTCTGTGATAACACCAGACCAGGGGCTCCTGTTTTCCTGCTTTTGGGTTGTAAAGGTGGAAATGAGGACCTCACTTCAGGTAAGCACAGAACAGAAGGTGATCTAATATAACCCTCACAGTTCCTTGGCAGTAGCAAGTGATTATTGGGTTCCAGTGAAACTTTCCTTTGTCAAGAATCACAAACAGGCATCAGGGTCTCAAGTTTCAGATCTGGAAGCAAAACTTGGCTGATGGCCCTGTGCTGTGGAGCCACACTTTGCTTCTGCTTCAAAGTTGTGACATTCCTTGTGCTGACTGCTGTCCGTGTGCTGATCAGATGTAAACTGGTAAAAATTAAATGACATTTTAAAATCCAGGGTATCTCTAGGCACAATAGCATGTATCTGACTTACCAGAGATTTAGCTGGATAAGGTAGGAGGATGGTGAGTTTGAAGCTAGCCTCAGCAACTTTGCAAGCCCTTAAGCAACTTAGAGAGACAATGTCTCAAAATAAAATATAAACTAAGGTCTAGGGAATGTAGCTCTATGGGTGCAATCCATGGTACCACCAAATAAAATACGAGAACATAAAATGATATAATATTGTTGCCACCCACAGCAACAATCCTGCAGGAATTTATCGGAGGTGGACTGGGAATGAACTACTTCTATTACTTTATCTGGACTACTTCCTTGCTTGCTTACTTATTCGCTAGTTTATAGAGGAAGAGGGCTTTGCTTAGAGGAAGAGAGGCTTTGAGAGGAAGAGAGGCTTTGCTTAGAGGAAGAGAGACTGTGCTTAGAGGAAGAGAGACTTTGCTTAATTTTAGAGGTGCTACTCTTTCAGAGAGGCTACACTTTCAGTGGTCTGCTTCTTAGAGGTGAGTCGCTTCTTGGAAGTACAGGAGAGTGTGGCGTACAGTGTGCAGCCTGCGTCCTGCAACCTGTGACCAGAAGTGCATGCTAGAGGTGCAATCTAGAGGAGTGTCTCCTCAGTCCTCCATACTGCCATCTGTGACCTGCGACCTAGAGGTGTGTCCTTAGCTCTGTTCTGCAATCTGCAATCTGCAACCTTGAGGTGTCTGCTTAGTCCTGCATTCTGCAATCTCCTCCCAGGTGAAGAGAATGTCTTATATACCCTTAGGCAGTCAATCAGCTTAGAATTAAGTGGCACAATTGGAGCATGCACCACTGTACCAATCGAGAAAGAATGAGGAACATCTGTTGACCACTAGCACAAAGGAGAAATTAACTAATTAGGCAAAAGGTCATAAGAGATCATGCCATATTAACACTAATTATGCACCACCTCTTGGCTCAAATCCAGCTGCCATCTTAGGGCTACTTAAACATGTCTCTGCATAATATACCATAAAATAAAATAAAATCCAGAGCCTCAGTTGACCAGCCACACATGAAGCACCCAGTGTCACATGAGGCTTGTACCATCTTCATAGACCCTCTGGAGCAAGGACTCAGCCAGGAACAGGCATCTGTTTTCCAGTCCCATCTGCCTCTCATAGGACTGCACCTGTAGCCTGCACACACTTAGTTTGCTTTTATTCCTATTGTTTGGGCAAACAACAACATGGAACTGCTTGGCTCTGCCCCAGCTAGTTCCGCTTTGCTCCAAGGGCCAGCAGATCACAAGTCATGCTCATTTCTAGAAATGATCCTTAATTTAGAAATATCTAATTTCTGTTACAAAGACAAATAGAGGTGGCTCACTTCATGATGTGTGTGGAATATTTTCAAACACAATCTTGATTGAGTCAGCCAAATCCTGGGCCTTGGTCTCACTTTACAGTCAGCAGTGGCCAGGTTGGGACAGGCTCTGCTGCAGCTTGGCCTCAGATTGTGGTTGCTGGCTTTCACAGCTGGGGCTGCAGCTCCTAACTGTTCTGATTTTACTAATTTCTTTTGAGACATGGGCTCATTGTTGCCAAGGTTGGCCAGGGATTTGCTGTCTTCTGTCTCATTCTCTTGAGTAACTGGGTTGAAAGAACACATCACTGAGTCTGGCTCAGACCTTTTCTCTCAAGGCTGCCTGATTCCCTGGTACAGCCTAGTACCTTCCTTCCAAGGGTCCACAGCTTAACCTTTACAGGGAAAGGGGTTGATTCCTGGAGGAAAAGGCCTGCAAGTCAGGGGCCCTGAATGATATAGGTGCAGGAATGAAAGGACATAGCTCGCCAGTTCTCTGCAGTGGCTCAGTGGGGCTTCTGTCATTCACAGTGTGTTCTAGATTGAGGTTCTGATACTGTCTGCCATCTCCTTCACTTTGTTAACTCCTTGACCTCCTGTAGACTCTTCTTGAGAATGGGAACAGCTAATGCAATGCTTTCAAGGAACATCCAGGGGTCTGTGACTGATCAGTAATGTTTTCTGTTGTCCTCTTCAGCCTGTAGCCCCTCCCAATAATTGGCAAGGAATGGAGAGTACCAGGTCTTAAAATCACATTTCTATACAAGGTTCTTAAAATTTGTGACTCAAAACTAATGTGCATGTGATGCATCTCTGGCTCTTGTGTGATGTTCCTTCTGACACAGACAGCTGGGGCTCCTGAGAACCCACCTTCCTGGAGACCTGTAGATAGCCCTGTTCAGCTTGCTGCAGTTCACACCTGGCACAGAGGCTAAATACAATGTTGGTACTGCACCACCTAACTTCTGAGACACTGCTCATGAGACGTGCCTGTGACCCTGTTGGAGTGGGCAGTCCCTCTATTTCATCTCCCTCTGAAAACCTCTGTCAATCTTTCCAGTTGGAATTTGCCTTCTTGCTGGATTACCATAGTTAGATTTCCTAAGACATTCGTGATCAAACCCAAGGTCCTGTTGATCCTGTTCAAGCTCTTTATTACTGAGACTTACCCCAAGGTTTTTGTTTGTTTGTTTGTTTTAGTAAGAGAGAGGTTCTCATTATGTTGCTGAGGTTGGCCTTGAATTTGAAATCTTCCTCCTCCAGCCCCTTCAGTAACTGGAAATACTGTCTTGGCCTCCACACTAGCCACTTCTGTGATCTCACAGAGAAACTAAAAATTCTTTGTAGTGTTATGGGTTTTAAGTTATTTATACTGCTCTGGGAAGACAGAACCCAGAACACATGAAAGGTGAATGGTAGACTTTTGGACAGGCTATGCCTGAAAGAGAGTATGACAGAGGACCTACAGTTACCCACATCTGGGCAGCATTGCTGGGTCTAAGCTCTCAGTCTTATAGGGTGTACAGATATACCAGTAAGCTGGGAGTTAGAAAGAGAGTCTTCAAGGCTATAAAGTTCAAATATCACATCAAGATACAAGTGATTGAGAAGCTAGCTTGTCTTTGAAAACTATTTGTTCAACTGAGTTACCAGGAAGCCAGAGCCAGAAAGAGCAAGATCACAAAAACCTAACTCTCTGAGGCAGGGCAGCAATACATCTTCCTCCAGAACCCAGTGAGGATACTTCCCCGATGGCAGGGGCAGATTCCAGGTACATGTGCAGTAGAGTCACTAAATATAGTTAACTCTACTTAATGAGTAAAATGTCACATTCTGGGGTGGAGACTTTGTGGATGGTGAGACGTGTCACAGAGGGAGACCGATGAAGAGTGCAGCATGTCCAAAATCCACCTTTGTGTGGAGGAACAACAGAAAGCAGATCTCTGCCTGCACCATGGAAGTTCCTTTTTTTTCTGCCCTGGCACCTGTGTCCTGAGTGTTGCCTCCCTTACACTCAACATGAGTGTGCAGAGTCTTTGTATTGATGTACTTGTGATTTTCTGTGATTCAGCTCTTTGAGAACTGAAGAACCACTGGGGTTAGTAACAAAAATCACAAAACAAAGTTTGTGAAACTGATTAACTGCCGCACACAGGGTACACAGGAACAGGATGGTTTCCTGAAGAAAAAAAAAAAAGTGTTTATTCTCCAAAGGATTATAACAATCCAGAATCCACACAACATGCCAGTCGCAGCATTCAGAGAGAATCCAGACTTTCTTGACCTACAGAGAACCAGCAAAATGAAAAAAAGTTCTTAAAGGAATGGACAGAGGCCAACCTGAATACAACAGAGAACACTGGAGTTTTCAGATACTGACTCTAAAGCCCTGTTTAACAACACTCCACATGAGAAATAAAACACTCTCAAAAGTAATGGAAAGGTGGAGAAATTCGCAGTATTCTGTCCTATGACAGGACCCTTCATGAATTTGTAAACAAAGATATTCTCAGGATAAAGAAGAGGAGGACAGTTTCCAGGATATCTGCCTTGATGGCCTGGGCAGGGAATTCTTCAGGCAGAAGCAGGGGACCAGAAAGAAAGGTTGATCACAGAAGTGTGCATGTTACAAGACTGAGAGAGACTGGCTCCCCCAGGACATGCAAAACATATGATCCATTTTCTACATACAGGACCCCTATACAAATTGATCAATATGTACACAATTTAAAGTCAATTTCAGATAAATCCTGCATTATTAGAGTTCTCTTCCTTTGATAAAAGTAAGAGGTGAATAGTTGGAGAATTTGAAAATATACATATATATTTTCATATATATCTGGAAAATACATATATGTTGCGTATATCTCCAGAGTCTGTGTGTAATGCACCTATGCCAATTTCATTGAGATACAAGATTTAAAATCAGGGACTTAATGGATTAAAACATGTATGAAAAGGAAAAGTTAAAAGTTGTCTAGTGAGTCTTCCCCTTGTTTCCTTTCTTCTTGACTTTTTCACCTTCTTCTGCCAGGAGAGGCCCCTGTGACTCCTTGCCCATTTAACTCAGGTATGTTCATGTCACCTTAATTGCTTTAGTATTGGGGATTGAGCACAAGTGTGCTTGACCTAAATTATACCCCAAATCCTTGTTCTTAGTGACTTTTATTTGTTCTTATGAGAGTAGAATGCACTTTAATATATTATACTTATGTGGAGATGAATTTCTCATTCTACTGATGATGTAGATTTATATCAGTCTTGTAATTATGTAAGAACATAGGACAACAATTGTTTTTCAAAATTTGAGACTGTTTCACTATGTTGCTTACTGGGGTTCAATATCAACTGATCCCCAGAGAGTGAACATGCACACACAGCAATGCAAATCACACAATGAGGTTTTTTTGCAAGCTCGAGCCTGAACCACAACCAGCCTCTCAGACCACTACCATGGCTGAGTGGGGAGTGGCCCCTAGGGATGAGAAAGCACTCTACTTAAGAAATTCCCAATCATTCACATACAAAGACCTGTACATTATTGGTTAACATTGGAACAACTAAACATTTGTTCTTTTGGTTGGGTCCTGTCAATTTATTTGAATCTCACTGGGTCCTGCCAAAACTGAGTGGTCCTGGAGGAAGAAGGGAGGAAGGAGGGGGTGAACTATGCAGGAAATGAGTCAGGGCTAGGCCCCCTCCCCTGTCCTTGATAGATAAGGTTTCCAGGCAGCTGCCCTTTTCTCGGACAGATATCTCTTAACAGCCTTGATAAAACCTGGGGGCCCAGTACATCCTGTTTGTCCTGTATTGGCTTTTGAGGGTAGTACCTGTGCACCTTTTCCTGTGGGGAGGTTTTATGGGCCAGTTCCCAAAATGGCTTGTACATATGACATGGCTACACAGATGTCACTTTGTTCTCGACATTACCTCCTTCAGTTGTTCATAATGAGGAATCATGCTCATTCAGGTGTCATGCATATTCATTCTCTGGGGCCGGTATTCTCTCATATTATTGCCTTAGCACCATCAGTTGGACCATACTTACATGGTCCTTAACAAAAGGTATTCCAACTTCCAGAGGCAGATGGCTTTCATGGCCTTCATTTCCTTGATTTGACCTGATCCTGTATTTCTACACTAACTGCCTGTCCCCAATTCTGGCATCATTCCCACCTTTTTGATTTAGGAACTCCTTACTGTTCTGAGGAAAGGGGGCACTGATAATTCTGGCTTCATTGAAGCTGAAAGGGGGCAGCAGTTTGGAGTTCCCTTTTAAAAATTGGGTCAATCGAGGGGTCCAATGTAGAAGTCTGATTGGGGAAGAGCAGATTGTAAAGTTATCTGGGGATGGGTGCTTCTATGAGAAAAGAACAAAAAGACATGAGTACAAAATTGGGATTAGTACAAAGTAAATGTTGCAGCATCTGGAACATGCCAATGAATATCAGGAAGATGACAGAAGTCAACATCTCACCAGGAGGTGAAAGAACTGGGAAATTGTTCCCATAATAAGGCCTAACATAGGCTGGAGAGGACAAGGCCTTTATTTGGGAAGTTTAACATTGTACAGGTTATCAGGAATGTAAACACAACATTTAATTCTTAATGTCATTGATGTCCCCAGAAAATGTAGTTAAGCTAGTTAATGTCATCTGATTTTTGTAAAATGTCTCTTGATTGGTATAATCTGTGTTTAGTAGAGATCTCTATACTTCTGTTACTTTGGGCTAGATAAGCAGCGAATAGAATTATGCTTACCTGTGTAAACTGACTAAAAATTTCTGACTGTCAGTTTCTTCTGACAGTTATCAGGCACATTTGCTTAAGAATCTTCCACCTTGTAGCTTCCAGTGTTTATTCCAGTGAGTTAACATAAGTGTACATCTTAAGTTACATTTAACTATTATTTCTTTTAAATGCCCAAGAATGGCTGTATTTTGGTTTTAACTGTTTTCTTGGGTTTCTAAGATCAAGCTGGTCAAACTGACCTGTTCCCGTCTTGTTAAAGAGTCAGCTGAGTTCCCACAGGGGTCACTAGTAGAGAACTTAAGAGTTCCTTCTTAGCTCCATTAGTGTCCTTGGTTAGGTAGGGTCTCCTCCATGAGGGGGCTTCCTTTGGAAGCTTCAAGGGATGTCTCCATTTTTCCATGACCCTCCTTTGCAGCAGGTGCACTGATTGACTTTTCATCCTCTATTGACCTCATTAATCTCCTTGATCAGGGGATTGTGTGACCCAGAGTTACAATGCTCCTTAGAGAAGTCCTCTTGTTCCCTGGGTTCAGGCTGACTGAGGGTGAAAGGTCCAAATACTAGTCTATCTTGCCCTCTGTATTTAATCTCAATCCCTAATTTGATTTTAACCATCCAGCAAGCCAGTCTCACCAGTCATAAAGAGTACTGGGCTTTAACTTCAATATCTATAACTTTACAGTTATTACTCTTTTATTTAACTGGAATCTGTATTAGTACTGGAAGTTACCACTATCTGTTCTATAGGTGATGGTTTATTATCACAAGTTACCTAGGTTGTGTGTTCTTGAAGCAGCTACTTGTGCAAAACTTAACAGGTAACAGTTTTAAAAAATGAAATTAGCAAGAGTAAAAATATATTCAGCTTGTATAATTGCTATCTTAATCTTTGGCTGAGCTGTATATTATATCCCCTATTTGAGATCACAGTAATTTTACAACAAAAACCAATCTCTTGACTATAACTAAATAAGCTGAAGTCTGACTTATTTTGTAGTCATTCTAACATGCAGTAAGGAGGGAGGCAGAGCCTTATCTCAGGTAAGGCATGGCTCTTTACAAATCTTAACTGTTCTAATTCTGATGTTGATCTTTTTTTCTTTCTTAAATGTCATTTTAAGAAGTTTACATATATTGATTCCTGAGGCTATATGAACACTAGTTAAAACAATTTAACTTTATATCTAAAACATGAATTAAAGAAAGGCTGAGAGAGCTTTTAACATTTCTTTTGTGTGGCAAAGTGGCAAAATGCTTTTATGTTTCACAATATTAACCTTTAAACAAATCAGACTCTAAATTTTAGAAATAAATTTACATTTGAAATTCTTTATCTCAATGTAAAAAGTAACAGATTTTACATATACCATATTAATAACAGATTCTATAATAGAACATTAAATGATAGAAATAAATCCACAATTAAATTTACTCTTTATAAGTTAGAATTAACATTACAGACAAGTTTAATCTGGAGAATAGAAGCTTGATAAATTCCCTGCTTTAAAAACTTGTATACCTGGAAAATATGAACACATTTTAATATACAAAGAGTGACCATTTCACAATTACCTTGACACTTTTATATTACCAAATTTAGTTTTTAAAGAAAAATTTAAAATGTATCATAGTACAATACTCTTAACAGTTGTTTAACCATAATTGTATAAACCCCAATTTTCAAGACTAATTGTTCTAAAGAATAAAACTTAATAGACAGAAAGTTAAGAGTAAATTAGTGTTTCTAAGAAATCCTTGTCATTTTACCATGTCATTTTACCATATAGATTAAACTTTGGTTCATATCAAAACATTAGTATTTCACCTTAGGAAAAACCTTAAATAGCTTTAGCTGTCTCACATACATACAACCAACTTAGTTACACGCAAAATTGTTGAAACTTGCCCTTTACTTACACACAGACTTTCTTAGCACTTACTTAGACCCTCATGTATTTCATTATACAAGCACTTCTTACCCAGAAAGATTTTGTTCTTCACAAAATATATTTCCATATCTAGAACCTTTTATTTTCTCTTTTCTATCTGTTGACCCCTTTTTGTTCACATTCTGAAACAACTCTTAAGATATTTCTGAATTTAGATAAATTATTTCATTTTAACAAGATCAAATATTTTGTTATTTATAGTACTCTAATTGAAACACAGTTGAAAATTTTGGAACTCTTTGTATATAGAATTGTACCTGTTAGGACATAACTCTAAGTAACCTTGTTTTTGGTAATGATGCAAAGCAATTTTAGACCCTTTTTATTTACCAATCTATGAAAACACCAATAATGTTTAAGTATGTTACCCCATGGAATTTAAGGAGTTAAAGAATATTCGATGTGATTTAACAATTAGCATTTTAACTCTGTAAATTAATCAGATATCTCTAACACATTTGAGTAATCCCATACATGTTAACTCTAATTCACTTACTTTGTAAAAAAACAAGATATCAGGCAAGTGTCCTGAACAGTATTTGCCATCTCTTTCCTGTTGAAGGAAAGTCCTAGAAACAATTGATATTAGACATTTTATTAACATCAGCATTTCATTAATTTGACCACCTAGAGACTTGCGAGTTATTTTCAAAGACATTTTACATTTTATTAGATTACCAAATTTAAATTTAACCCTTTTAAATCACATGAATTAAAAGTATCTGGATCCATTTTTAAAATTTTAGTTTTAGGAGAGCTCAATTTTGATACAGACAAAACATAACATCAGATAGCATGACATACAAATAACACAAAATCAAAGGCCTTGTAACTTTATAGGTGAATCTCCATTGCAATGTAACAGATGTTCAAAAACTCTAGTTGAATAAAAAACTAGAACTGATCAAAAAGTCATGAGCTCAAAAAAATTCAATTAACAAAAAACAAGAATTCTGAAAAAAATGATACAGCCATTAATTACTTTAGTAAAGTACCATAAAATTTACTTTTGCTGGAGTTCAAGTAAGACTCTTTTTACTTTTTTTTTTTTTTGTCCTCTTGCGTTTGAGACTTTTCTCCTACTCAGACTTCAGGCTTCCTCTATTTACATTTCAATGTAAGCCTTGACTGACATATGGAAGGAGCTAACAGGTTTTAGCAGAAACTTTGTGTCTAGGACATTTTAGCCATTTATATCTGGACAGGCTTGAATTTTGAAGAAAATTATGAGACCTTATTTTCCATTACTTTTGAGAATGAAGCTACTATGCTAAGCTCCTCAATGAGATATGCCATTGATTATTGAGCTGCCTATGGCTGCCTATCCAGGATTTATTTTCCCCTCAGTGACAAACAGGATAAATCTTGCTCCATAGGTAAGCTGAGGACAGGAGCTTGAAGTAAGGCCCCTTTTTGATATTCCTGGGGCAGAATACTGTTCTATGGTGGCTATCTTTTGTAGTATTGAACCTATTGATGGCATAATTAAGCTTTGTCTTTGAGATCTTATAATTCCTATCAGCTAAGAAGTTTAGGAGCTCTGTAATGGCCTTTTGATATTCCTCCTGGGTGGAGGCACATAAAGGATGTCATTTACATACTGGAGAACAGTTACAGATGTTTTATCTCTGAACTTTGTTAAGTCCTTAGCAAAGGTTTTTTCGAACAGGTGAGGACCATCTCTAGGTTAGTTGAGATACATTATCTGGTTCCTCAAAGGCAAACAGAAATTACTGGTCAGAGTCTAGCATACACAGAAAAAGCTGTCTTTTAAATCTAACTTAGTAAACCAAGAAGCAGCTGGAATTTCAGATAACAGTAAGAACTACGGTGGGGGGGGGGGGATTGCTGCTTCATTACTCTAAGGTTTTGGACTAGGAAGTTTACTTTTTAACTCCTAAAATTCGTAAATTGCATAGGTTGAAGGCATTAAAATTTCTGTCATTTTGAATAATCTTTAATAAGCCCTTTTTCTTGTCTTTATGCTCCCTTTTCTTTCTTTTTGATCTCTATTAAGAAATGGAAGATGCAAGCTGGAGAAGATCATCTAAGGATTGATCAGGGTCACATGCCAATTTTTGTAATTTCCTCTAAATGTTTGGGACTGACTGAATGATAAATTTATACTTTAAAAGTAGGTGGCCCTTCATGGATTCAGGGTGGTATGTTTTCTTATTGCCTTCCTGAGTCTCTCCATGAAAATAGCAGGGTTTTCCTGAAGGCCTCATATAGTTCTCTGGGCAACCTACTCATTATTTGAATCCCAGTTAGAATGGTTTCTGAATCCCAGTTAGGATGGTTTCTGGGAACTGCCTGTGCTCTAGATGGTTAATAGCATAATTTCCTAGGTGAAGTCAAATACCTGGCATAAGTTTTGAAACATGTCAATATTTATTAGTATACTCTGAAAACCTCCCTGAATTTTTTCATTTGTCTTAAATTGGGAGGGTCCCCTTGGTCTTCCACCCTTAGTCTCTGGAGGGCAAGGGGACATCTTTTGGTTATTAGACGATAATGCCCTTTGCTTGGAGGGTCTCATGGGAGGGTTTTTTAAAATGCCTCCATCTTGAGCTTAAAGAGAACAGAGTGAGCACATTTAAGCACAGGAACAGTAATGAGGAGATTCTAGATAGACTAGTGACAGGTTAACTATGCGAACAAAAGGAACCTGGGCATTTTCATACTAATCATTCCAGGCCTTAATCCTACAGTTTGAATTTCTAATGTCTGACCCGAAATGGAAGGGGAACATCCAGGAGGGAGTGAATGTGCTGGGGAGTGCTGTACGGCCCATATGGAGGCAAAGGCAATTGGCACTTTCCCTCAGTGCCATTTGTCAACCAATCATCCTGGATACTCCTTAGGGTGGTCAGGAGGGGAAGTCCGGAGAAGGAGCCTTTGGGGTTCACCCAAGAGTAGCCTGGGCCACAGAACCCCACAGTTGTTCCAACCTCTCCTCCACTTCCACACATCCTGGGTGGGTCAGGACTAGGGACACTGTGTACTGGCGACAATTGCACTCTGGGCCTGGACAGAAAAGTAGGAAATGGCTTTGGCAGATTCCAACATGCCTTATCTGTACAGAGCAGGTGATTGAAAGCTGCCTAGGCCAGGAACCTCACCTGAATCTTGAAGAATGGCGGCTGCACTATTTGCCTTTAAGTAGCTGACAGGTGCCCATTGTGCCCTAGAAAAATAAAGAGACAGAAAGATGCACCTCAAACAGATGTGGGGTGCGTGGAGAGAGAAGATTACTTACCTCACTCAGCATGGATCTCGGTGAAGATTGGCCACTCCACGGAGCAGAGTGTAGCAAACATACCCTTCTTTAGGTGGTCCACACCAAAGTTCCGTCCCCTGGCATGGACCTCTGAGAAGTGATTCAGGAGGAAAGTCTCAGGAGTTACCTGAGCCTGTCCCATAATAATGAGGAGAAAATGTCCAAATAGACCAAGAAGAAAAAGGGAGGCAATGAACTGAGTAAAACAAATTTTCACAGGACTCTCCAACATTCACATGCCAGTCAACCACACCAATCTTACAGGCTCTTCTCATTCACACTGTCAAAATCAGACTAAGGATCCTTTACCAAATAGCCACCCAGACAGCATCCACTGGGGATGTCGGTGTGACTCCTGATTGTCGGGGACCTCTCCCACAACTTCCAACAGTGGAACCTCCAGGGTCACTCGCAACCCTTTCCTTCCACCAAATGAGAATTCTCAACCAAACTCAAATGGGGACCAGTGTCCCACTAAATGGAGGTGGCCACTCTTCCTTCCATGGCAAATTTCCTTAGAAACCTTGGTACCATGGGCTGTTTGTCTCTCCTGGGGCAGAGTCGGACAATCCTATCCAGAACGAGCCCTCAAATATTGGGGTTCAATATCGACTGATCCCCAGAGAGTCAAAGTGCACACAGGACAATGTAAATCACACAACGAGGTTTTTTTGCAAGCTCAAGCCTGGACTGCAACCAGCCTCTCAGACCACTACCATGGCTGAGTGGGGAGTGGTCCCAAGGGATGAGAAAGCACTCTACTTAAGAAATTCCCAATCATTCACATACAAAGACCTGTACATTATTGGTTAACATTGGAACAACTAAACATTTGTTCTTTTGGTTGGTTCCTGCCAATTTATTTGAATCTCACTGGGTCCTGCCAAAACTGAATGATCCTGGAGGAAGAAGGGAGGAGGGAGGGGGTGAACTATGCAGGAGATGAGTCAGGGCTAGGCCCCCTCCCCTGTCCTTGATAGATAAGGTTTCCAGGCAGCTGCCCTTTTCTCGGACAGATATCTCTTAACAGCCTTGATAAAACCTGGGGGCCCAGTACATCCTGTTTGTCCTGTATTGGCTCTTGAGGGTAGTACCTGTGCGCCCTTTCCTGTGGGGAGGTTTTACGGCCACTTCCCAAAATGGCTTGTTCATTGGACCTGGCTGCACAGATGTCACCTTGTTCTCAACATGCTGAGGCAGGCATTGAGTTTACAATTCAGCCTCCTGAATCACTGGGATTACAGGTATGGCCACCATGCCCAGCTTTGGGATCTTCATTTTCAGAGAGACTTTAGTGGCTTTAAATTTAATAACTACAGTTCTCTTTCTGCATGTAAAGTATGCCATTCTATAGCCTCCTGAACACATTTGTTTCTGATGGAAAATGGGCATTATTTTGATTCTTCTTCCTCTTCCTCCTTTGGAATGCCTTTTGCTTCTTTATGAAAAGTAATCTGCGAAGAACACAACATAAAATTTACCGTCATAACCACCCACCTATATTAATCTGGTGTCTGGGACAGTTGGAATGCACAGATCTAGGGAGGCCTGTAAAGCCTGGGGATGGACATGGAATTCGCAAACATCAGGGCTCATGTTGACACAAAGCAGAACTGGTCTGCTCACCTGCCTATCTTCCTTCTAGCTCACTGGTGGCTTCTTTTCCATGTGACCTCCTGAGATCTGAGGAGCTTTCATGAGGCACTTGTCCCCATGGTTTGGTCTGAGAAGCCATGGCCCTCTAGAAACAGCTGTTCTTTTGGTATGCATCATTTGATCTCCTCAAATGCATCAAGACTCCTGAGGCCTCAAACCTGAGGGGATTGAATATTGACACTTTCTCCCAAATAAAATCCTTAAAAAATCCTAACAGAAAGGATTAAAAATCAGAACCTAACCCTCCAATATCCCAGAACACCACACAGAACAATAACTCTAGTGAAGCAGGAGATATCATGCGGGTGAGCCAGGTGAACCTTATCAATAGAGACCCAGTGGGTGCTGTCCAGGAGAGGGAGCTGGACTCTGGAGTCTGACAGAGCCCTGCCTCTTTGTTCCTCTTTACCACTTGACTTACTTTAAAAAATAATGATCAATCCATTTTCTAGCCTGAATAGAGTTCTCAAATAAAAAAAACTTGGCTACAGATTTTTCTATTTTACAGAGAGGTATTTCTGGCTCTGTGTGCCTCTCAATAAATAGGCTGTAACACAAGGTATAAAACAGATCTATGGCAGCTATCTCCGCCTAGCTTTCCAAACTCTAGCCCATAAGTTGATTCATGTGAACACTTAGAGGAGGCAGAGCTTGCTGGCTGATCTCTGACAGCATCACAGGCTGCTTTCATCCTCTCAGTGTTTGCATTACAATGTGTGTCCTCTGAGGGGTCTGACACAGAGAGGAAGGAAGCAGTGTGAGGGGCCTGTCTAAACCTGCTGGGTGCAGCAATAACTGGCCAAGAGTGAGGCAGTGTGAGGGACATAGGACAACCTGCTGAGAACAGGGAAGATTGATCCAGAGTGAGAATCCAGTGTGTGGGTCTTATTTACACCTGCTGAGGTGCAGAAAAGACTGACCCACAGTAAGAAGCAGGCAGTGAGAGGGGCTTAGGCAAACTGGCTAGGGTGCAGGGAAGATGAACACAGCTGAGCAAGCAGGGGCATGGTGAAAGTTGCTGGCATGCAGAGATGACAGATACACAGTGAACAGACATGCAGTATGAGCATTGTGCAGACATCTGCTGGGGTGCATTGAAGACTGACCCACAGTGTTCTAGCAGGCATGCACACAACTTCTGGTGTGCAGGAAAGACTGACCCAGATAAGCCAATGCACATAGGTTGGTGTCAACTGAAGCAAACAGAGGTTGAGTGTCCAGATAGTAGTTCAGCAGAAATGTCCAGTGTGAATTTGTTTTATTTTTAATTTTTTTTAGTCATAGACACACACAATACCTTTATTTTATTTGCTTATTTACTTTTATGTGACACAGAGGATCAAACGCACTGCATCATACATACTAGGCAAGTACTCAACAACTGAGCCACAATCCCAGTCTATTCCAACATGTTTATATTCATGGATTTGTAGTTGTATCCCAGGTTGAGAGAAGGTCACAGCTGGGAAATGCAGATTCCAGGTATACTTCAGAGCTTCCAAGCCTCAGCTAACGTTTTCTACCGCAGTAGTCCATGGGGCTTCCACAACCCCAGCTTCCTTTCTTTCCCAGCACTGCCCTTCCCTCTTTCTCTTTCAGGAGTGATTGCTTCTCTCAAGATTCAAGGCACTTGTTGCTTGTAAGGAGTGCCATCACCACTCAGAAGTTTGCCCGGGGTTATGGTCCCAATGTTCGCAGGCTCCATGATCAAGCCCAAGGCCTCTGTATCGCATCTAAGCTATACTGGCACAGCACAGGGTGTGGACATTGTAGCTGCAGCTTCTTCCAGCACATGGCCTCCAAGAGCCACACCAGAGGCAGCCCCAGAGGCTCTGAGACAGTGATGATCCACACATCTTCATGGCAGACACAAAAACACCACTCTAAGCCTTCCAGATTCCCAAGACATTTACGATGGATAAAAACCAAAGCACTGTGGTGGCAGCAGCTCCAGGTAACAAAGCCATGGCTACCCCCTACCATCCCCACAAACCAAGTCATGTAGAAACACCTCCACAAAGCTACCTTTCACAAGACCCTGTGGTGATGAAGAAGGGTACATCAGTATGTTTTTCTGTCACTATGCCCTGGTGCAGAGACTTCTCTGCAGTGGACAGCAGCCATCATCACCAAGGACAGTGCTAACCTCATCTAAGGCCAGGGGAGAGGGAGGTAGCATAGAGCCCTCAGTTTGCTGGCCTTCATCACCCAGGTCCAAGGGAGATTTTGAACACCCTGTGGTCACAGGTATATGAAATGCAGGCCTCTGACATTCCAGCTGATTCCTGGAGAAGTCCCTGCTCACTGAGGGATTTGAACCTTCCTGGTTAATGACAGTACAGTGTGTCAGAGGCTTTAATGTGCCTCATATCCTAGCTTTTTATAAAGTATAAATCAAACCAAAGAAGTCAAATGAAATCTACTTCAGTCCAAATTGCCGGAAAACATATAGGTAATAACAGACTGCTAAAATAATAAGAATTTAAGGGTATTTTCTATGGCATACTTGCATGTTTGTGGATGAAGTCTGAAATTCCATTTGAGTTCCTTCCTTCCACTATCACTGGTTTTCACTGAGTGCACTCCAGCTCTGTGGTCACCTCTTCTGCTTGATACAGGAACATTTTCTGTCTCACTCATTGGGACTCCACTTCAGGACCTGCACAGCCTTTTTTATCCATCCTGCTGCTCAGGGAATTTGGACATGACATACCTTCGTCTCTCTTTCATGTAATGCCCAAAGTTAGGAGATTCACTCAGCATACTTGGAGGCAGAGATGACTCAGAACAGGGTCCTGGCATCTGGTTTAGGGCTCTGTGCTCATCCCCCTGGCCTGCAACTAAGATGTAGACATTTGTAAATATGCTCCTGCCCTCCAAATCTCCCCTCCAGGTGGGAAGATAGATTCCACATACATAATCTAGTGCCAGCATTTTCATTGCAGCTTGTGGGGGTAGCAAAGTTATCAAGTTGTCATTGACCACAGTGCTGATCATGCTGGGTGAAAAGTACAGTAGTGTGAAAGGTCAGGTGAAAGAGAGATGGTAGAAGTCTTGATGCCACCTAGGGCAATGCCTGTACCTTGGGGGATTTTCCAAGCTCCCTGTGCTGGGGTGGATGTGTCAAAGGAACTCTGTGCTGGAGGAGCAAGGCTTGTGTCCTCTGGAGGACTAGTAAGACCCAGAGTGACTGTAAAGGGCATGAGGAATGTCCAAGTAGGACCAGCTTGGGTCATGTGGGTCTGACTTTCTCTGTTATAGCTTTCTTCCCTGAGACCTGCAAGCATTCCCTGAGGGCACTGAGAGTGCAGCCACTCCACTCAGTCCAGGAGCCTTGAGAAAGCTTTCACCAGGTGAGTGGGTGTTGATTGGCTCTGCAGACACTTTTGACAGGATTAAAGCCACACCCCAAGAGCTATCTGCACATCCCCAGTGATGTTAACTCCCTTGATGAATACTGCCTGGGCTCTTATATCAGTTCAGAGACATGGGTCAATGCAGAGCCCCTAGTCTGGAAGAGGTGAATATGTTGAAGTAGACTGGGTCACAAGCTCCCTGATTCAGCTGGTGGACAGAGTGATTAAGACTGGGTGGTGGTCTTCCCTACAGCAGGCTCATACACAGAGTCTCAACTAGAAGAAGAATGGTAAAGCAAGGGATGAAACATTTCAGAGAGGATGGACACTCAAATGCAAAAGCCCAGGTCTTTGTGGAAGGCTCTGATGGCTATCAAGGTATCAGCAATCAGACTGGTGGACTGAGAACTGTGAAATGCAGCTGAGAAACATCTCAGATGTGTGTCTGGCTATGGGCCCAGGACTGAGCAGACAGCTGAGCTGTTCACCTCCACTGCAGAATGTAACCTGCACTGAAAGTTTCTGAGCATGCGCCATAACCCTAGGCCCATCTTCCCGGCCCAGGGCTGCCCATATGTTACTTCCCATAGTGAGCTCTGAGAAGCTGACCTGGCATGGTGATGCTGAAGGCACATTAAGCCATTGAAGTTTGCAGTCAAGGCTCTCCCTTCCCATTAGACTTCTTGGGTGGTTGGACCAACTCACCAGGAGCATTTTACACCAGACTTGCCCCTTATGATGTTCAAATCCAAGAAATCTGGATGAGGCCATCTTACTGCCTCTCTTCCCATTCCTGCTTTCCCTTCCTATCTGATCTCTACAGACTCCATAGTCACAATGTGGCCAACACAGTTTGCTAACTTGACTTGAATACATGTTTTCATCCTTCATCTTGTTTCTTGTGGTCAGTGATGGTTGTTTCCTTCCTTGTCCTCTCATTAGGCAGCAGAAAGTGATGTGAGTCATCTGGATGAATCTGGTTCTGAAGTTGAGTACATGCCCATGAGCACACTTCCCTCCATCCTGCTGGCCATGGAGAGAGCAGGGGGAAATGCATAGATTATCCATAACCCCAGGAGCCCAGGGAGTCCTCACTTTGTTCCTCCTAGCTGCTCACCTGCAGCTCTTCTTTCACACAAAGACCTTATGAGAGGAAGCAAGATCCAGCCACCCACTGTTGACCATAGCCTGAAGCCAGGTTGGAAAGGTAAGTGCACTCATTCCCTGTCCCATCTCTTGATAATATCCAGGCTGTGTTCGCTTTATCAGTTATCAGATGGGTCCTGTCTTGGGTTTAAGTTATTGGGTAAATCATTGAAGCTTAGTTGTTTCTTATCTGTGAAATGAGGAAAGTGCCTGCCCCTAGATTTGTGGAGGAGAGCGCCAGGGAGAGAACTGGGACACTGTAGGTGTTCACTGCAGTCAGATGTGGCCCTTATATAGGCCTGGAGGAAGGGCTCTAAGGCCCAAGTTTGCAATTCCCAGCATTTTTGGCCAAGGCCCAGTGACAGGGCTAAAGTGAAGGAACAGAAGGAGCAGCACCAGGAGAAAGAGACTTGAATCTGGCTAACAGGTACTCAGTCCCTGCATTTGGAACTCATGATACAGGGCCTGTGGAGCTAGGTCCCTCCGGAATGGACTACCCAGCCTGCAAAGGATCAGTGGGGAGTGGTACCAGTGACCACATCAGGTGAAGCCTCTATGTATATTATAAAATCATAAACCTGGGTAGAATAACCTGTGGTTAGTCCGTGTCTCTCATTTTGGAGCCTAGATATGTGGTTACCATAGATAAAGTAGGAATATCATATATTTGGTAACATGAATACAATTAGAGACTGTTCCTGTTTTCCCCTCTGAAGCAAGAGTCACCAGGAAGGAGTCCATGAACAAGCTGTGTGTCTGCGCTTATGTGCTGTTGCTGTGTCAGGTCACTGAGTTTCTGCTCTTATTCCAGCAAAGCCAGCAGCCCTGAATTTGTGTGGCAGTATCCTTGGCAAGCCTTTCTCCTAGTCACCTAGGCCCATGTCATCATCCATGATTGGAGAATTGTGGGGAAAGAGAGTTGGCTGGGCTGTTTCTGATCTGAGGGTCAAGAAGGTTTCACATGAATGACTGCTGCTCTTGTCTCATAGGCCTCCTGAGGCTGGGTACAATGGTGTGTGAATGGGGACAGTTGCACCCCAGATCAGATCTTTCTCTGGACATTGATTGAAATTCAGGCCAGGTGGAAATCAGAGCATGCTGCAAAAATGATTCCATCATTCTTCCACAGAAGCTGCACTGATGTCTATAGCTCCTCTCAGGACATATGCTTCACCCTGACACAGAGCATCACAAGCCTGAACCTGGGACACAGTGAGGGAATGCTTGTCCTTGCTGTGAGCTCCCTTGGGCCCACTCCCAGATCCCTGTGACTCTGATCTCTTGCCTTTTCCCAGACTTCCCACCTCCCTTGGGATATAGTCTGGCTGCAAGTCCTTCCTGAGCACAGAACACCATAATTCTCTGTGGGGAAAGCATGCTTCCCAGGGAAGTCTCAAAGACTCCTGACTGTGGTGCATGTTGCAGGATCACTACATTCACAGGGTGCTTCTGGACACAGGGAGGGAAAAGGAGCAGACCATAGTCTGCAATGGGAATGGGTATAGCATGGGTGCTCCCTGAAATACTGGCTTACAAGGCACAGCTACCCCATACCCTGTCACAGAATAAAGGTTCCACCTGGGTCATTGCATGGGACTCCAGGAGAATTCTCTATAGAGTTCAGGGGGTTCTGGGAGGCATCAAGGCTGCTGCAGCTTAAACACCCACTCCAGGCCACTGGTGGGAGTGTCCAGGGAGCCAAATTAGAGCAACCATATAAACCCTACAGACCACACCCAGAAACAACCTGCTGAATTCCTGTATTGAAGACAGCAGGTGAGAAGTAGTACTGGGGCCATGGCGGCAGAGCTGTGCCACCATGGCCAAGTCATGGCAGCTCTTTGAACCAGACACTCCATGTTCTGACCAATGCTAGCAGCAGCATGGTCTGCTACACAGACACAATGAAGTGCTGGTGGATGGACAGTGCTTGTACCACTGTGTTCACTGACTACATTTCCTCCTTGTGATAGCAGAACCTGGGGAAAGCAGCTCCTGATCCCTGTCACACCAGAAGCCCAGCCCCTGAGAAGAGTCCTGACAACGTGGTGTACATGGCACTTAACTTCCAGAAGAGCAACCACAGTGCCCACCATAAGGTGCCTGGGGATCAGGGCTTCAGGGAAGGCAGCCTTCAGCTTCTCTCTCTGCATCAAAGCCTTGGAAGCATCAACCTGCTTTAGATGGTGTCCCCTTGAGGACACAGTCTCACACATGAATGCTGAAGCCCAGGAAGCTCAGGGTTATGAAGCCAGTGACAGTTGGATCTCAAGGTTCCTGCCTTCTTGTCTGAGTTCTTGTCTGAGAAGCACTCACAGTGGGGTATATTTTTGGGCACAGCACTGAGAAGAGACCAGGCAGTCAGTACAGGAGGATGGAACTCTCTCTTTCAAAGTTGAGGGCTCTCCATTGAGCACACAAAAGGCACTGTGGTCCACACCTCATGCATCCTCTCTGAAGATGAGTTCTGGAGGGATGGGCTTGGTCTCATTTCCACAGCCAGGGAGCACACACAAACCCTGCACCCTGAACCTCATCTGGAACTTGTGGGTTGAGGTCACATGGGATTTTCCAAACAGGCATGGAAGGGCCTGGGTTGCTTCAGCGGACTCACAGTGTCTGTCACCTCAAAGGTAGGGACAGTGTGCTTGGAGTCAAATTGAAGACCATGCTCAGAAGAAGAGAATCCTGAGGCCAGGACCACCCTGCTCATCCCCTCTCTAACTGTGTAGTGACTCAAACATCTCTCTCCTCAAACATCCAGGTCATCTGTTTCCTCTAAAGAGGACAACAACATTGTGGTGGACAAAGAAGACCCAGGCCCTGAGGTGCACCATGTGAGAGTGGGCAGCCATGGGACAGTACCCAGCCTCTGCCTAGGGCAGCAAACCATGACAGTCCCAGTGCCACTCCTTCCACCTGCACCTTTATCCTCCACCCATCTCCTGACCACATAGCCTCAACTTCAGGGACTAGAACCCTTGGCTGGAAGGTGAGGGCTGACCCAGGTGCTTACTTGGTACCCCAGGACCCCTGGTACCCAGTCCTTACTTGGCCACTCAAGATGCATGTGATTTCTATCAGCAAAGTGACACCTTTAACACTCTAGTGAGAAATGTCAAAAGCATACCCCCAGTTCCCAAACATCCAGACTTGAATATTGAGAAAGGACAAGTCTCTCAGTGTTTTCTGTCAAACCAGAAAATCTCCATGTAAACCCCTCACTTTCTGACTGCCCCTTATCTACAATGGCTGCCTTTCTACATCTGTACTTCCTCAGCCTTCTCTTCCTCAGTATCTCTTCACACCAAAAATTGTGCTGTCACCATGAGCAGTGTGCTGCAACCAAGCTCCACTTATGTTAGGAATAAATAGACCAGCAGACTGCCTTCTTGGTGTACTTCTTTTCATTCTTGATTTCTGTGTGTCCTTCTGCATGTAGAATAAATTCCTTGCCCTGCTGACAGAGCTGCTATGTCTTTGAGTGCTTTTTTCTTTTTTCACCTCATGTGGTGCCCAGGTTCCTGGAAACTTCCAACTTGATTCTGGACTCTGGGCCAGGATATACACCCAAGGCTTACACATGCAGTCAGAAGCATGCATGACAGTGCATTTAGGTTCTCTTCCACACTGGGGAGTTCTGGCATGACCTCCCAGGCAGGCTTGACACACTTGATAAAAGATATTTGGCACTGCCTCCTGTATTTGGCAAACCGGTTGTATACCTGCTCAGTGGTAAAGTTCATCTCAAGTCAAACCCATCTGTCCCATGACTGTGAATACTTGCCCTGGGTTACAGGTGTGTACACAGCTGACTGGATTAGCTTGTGTCCATGCAGAAAGGGATTTAAACCCTGCTAAGCTCTCCAAGGTTAGCATACCATACAATATGCTGTGTGTACTGGATGGAGTACTGTGTGGGGAACATGTGCTGGGCAGGAAGAGCAGGGTACCTGTAGACAGGACATATGGGCCTTACCTCCTGAACTTACCATATCCCAAGTCATAAATGGGTCCTTACCCTGAGCTGACACTGCACCCTGATATGACTTTGAGTGCTTTGGAGTCAGTTGAACTCCAGAGTGCCAAGACCTGGCCAGGAACATCCTGAGATCCTGGAAGAGAAGGCTGTACAGATAGTCCTGTTCAGGGCCATTACCTGTCTTGGAATGACCCTTGTCTTGTGTTTCAATAGCCCCATCTCAGATCTGGGAGCCTCTGCAGATTAGGCAACTAATAAATGGACACATCCCTTGTTATAAAACTGAACATATGGAGGGAAGAGTTCAAGATGTGACACCAATTCCTGAGGAACAGACCATTGGAGGCTTCTGGGAGACATATGATGGTAGCATAAGACATCCTGGAGAGGAAAGGTCAGTGTGCCATCTGGTGGAGTGTGATTACCTGGGTAGAGGGGGAATCCACCTTGCAGGAAAAGAGGTACAGGAAGGAGTGTGGGTGTCTCCCCTCAGGATAGTGTCAGCCAATGTGGAAGGACCAAACTGGGTGGATGTGGGGAGAGTGTGTAGGAAGGGAGAGCTGCTTGGTGGAGCAGTTTGTTTATTAGGTGATCTGGCTGGGCTGTAGGGGAATATCCATGCACTGCTTGGGGACTTTTCTGGTGATATTTAGGAACTGTCATGGATGCTGTGTATGTCACCTGTTGTGGGCTGTTTTCCTTACCTGCTGGGCCTTGCTGGTTTGGGTGCTCACACCTGAGACAAATTCCTGCACCCCTTGACACAAGTCTCTGGGGAAAGTCTGCTTCTGGTGTCCTTCAGGGCAGAGGAAGAAGGGTGGTAGGTTCCTGGATGAGGATATTGAGCAGGGAAGTTACAGAATAAGACCCTCCACATGCTCTATGCTCAGGACCTGGCTCTCTGAGGAAGATGACACTTGTTTCCCTGAACCCCCATCCATCGTCCTCTTCCTAGGGGAAAACTTGCCTGTGGACAGCCTTTGCCACAAGAATGGAATCTGCCTGAGGAGGCCCCATGGGCTATGCTCTGGGTTGGATCTCCACCTACCTTCCTCCTCTGAGGGTGCACCCCTTCTGCACTGCCTAGCACAGGCCTCTTTGGGGACCCATCCCGCCCCACATGCACTTCATTTGCAATGTTTTGTCTACCCTTGTCCTGGTCTTGCCCTTCCAAGCAGAAGTCCTCTATATCCCATGCTTCCCCTTGCAGACAGGCATAGTTCCTGGGACCTTGCCTCTTCTCTCACTACCAGCACCTTCAACCAGAAATCCTCACCTCTGGTGACTGGGTCCTCATTTCCATGGAGAGGCACATGCTGTCCCACCATACTTCACAATGTTGGAAGCCCTCCTCAAGCCCAGGACTGTGGGACACAGTTGTTACTTCCAGCCTGCTTTCCTGAGACATACTCCCTGCTTACTTCTGTCTCCATAGGGTCAGGTCTGTGAGCTGCTGTACACAGCAACCTGTCTCACCTTATGTTTCCCTCCCACTGCTGCCCTGGGTGACTTGCTCCTGTTGAGCAGGATTATTCCCTGTTGGTGACAGTACACCCATGTTGTCTTTTCATCAATTCCAAAGTCACATCCTAGCCTACTGCTTCTCTGCCTTGTGCATTTCTGAACACTTCTCACACCTCACTGATACTCTAACTGCTCTGGGCTTCAAAGACACAGAGATTCTTCCTCTGATCCAGGAGCAGCACAGGTGTTGGCTTAGATGCACTTCTATGCACTCTGAGAGTTTTCAGCACCACTCACTAGATGAACACAGAGCTGGAACTGCTGGTACTGCACAAAGGGTGTTGAGACTTGTGGCTGTAACTCTGCTGTGATTGACCTTCATGTAAGTGAAATGTGGCACACAAAAGAGCCAACTGAGTGTGGTAGATGTTGCTCACTGCTCACACACCCCGATAACCTTCCCAGAGTTCTGACTGCCCTGAAGCCATCTGCACCCTGGAGAAGAAAGCAGCATGCTGTTGGGTATTCACACTCAGCATGGTACCTTGGCATCTCACATCAACCAGTCTGAAAAACCTCCATGTCTGGCCATGACCTTCATTCTCTCCTGCCAATTAGAGTCCTGGGACACACCTTGATGCCAGAACCCCCTCCACCACCCTTCATGGACAGCAGTACAGTGAGAAGAGAGGCTAGATTCTCCAGCCCTCTGCACACATTCTCCCATTGTCACTCATCCTCCTGGGGAACCATGATGGAGGGTGAGCCAATGCAACCACTGCCTGTTTCTACACTTTTATACGATTGTCAAACTCTGCTCCTCCAGATGGTTTCCATATGTTCCATGGCACCAAGTACCCCTCAACTCCTGGCCTGCCCCACAGACAAAAGACAAAACACCCCTCACAAACATGCTGAGAAGGCCACTTGTGCTGGTTCTCAGGTAGCTGACTGCTGAGCCATGTCCTGGCTGACTGTGAGCATCTAGAGCACCTACTTGTATGTCAGATATGAGCCCAAGAACTGCTCAACTCCCTAGGACCTGTCACCTGCTTTCACTAGTTGGTGGGTTGCACACAAGTAAACCTCTCTGGTCCCAAATGGCATTCATGTCTTCTTCCTGCAGGGATGAAGCCCTGAGACTAAGCAATCTTGGGCTGAGTCAGGTGGTACACTCCCAGAAATGGTCACCCTGGGATAAAAAAGAGTCTTTGATCTCTGTGACTGGCTAGAAACGTGTGCACATTTCTCATGTGAATGCTCAGCAGTTGACTACTGTGCCTCATGCATGTATGGTGATGAAGGTATTGAACACTAATTAGAGTTAATTTATATTTGATCACATTGACAAATTATTTGGCACCTATCCTGTGTAAGATGCCCTTCTGATGACATCACACACTACTTATTCTAGCCCTTGCCACACTTTCATCCTATGGCTCTGAGAGGCCCCCTGGTGCTTATATGTGGGACACAGGCCCAGTAGACACCACTGCCCCACATGTCCACTGTCCCTGTTCACAAGCTGTATCATCCTACCAAGCTCAGGGGGCAGATGAGAGGAGATGGTCATGGTGCCTACTGCTGGCATGGACTCAGTCACCCAGCACTGAAGAGACAGAAGCAGTGCAGTTTGGGGCCTGGTTCGCAGTCAGCAAGAAACTCTGATGCCATACTGCTGGTGGTGTTGTGATTGTGGCCTCCTGCACCCAACACCAGCCCCTCTGTGGCCTTGGTGGTACATCCAATCCTTAGAACCCCTGGAGGAACCAGCACAGCTACATGCCAGCAGTATCTCTTCTTTCAGCAGAAGCTCCGCAGGATGGTCAGCACTGTCATACCCAGTCCTGACACAGCCATGAGGTAGTTGATGTCATTCTGAACTGTGCCATATTCTTGCTTCTTCCTGGTACCTCGCACCTCTGGAAGAAGAACATGCTGAGAATTAGTAGTCCCAATGAACACTGACTGCCATCTCAGCAAACCAACCTTGGGGAAGACAATGATGACTGTGGTGAGGGAAGCGTTCTGGTTTTGAACTGAATGATCAGCAAATACACAGTGCTTTGAATCGGGCAGGGGCTACAATGTCCACCAGGTTCCCAGGAATGTTCCGTGATCTCTCAATCATTCGATTGCAATCCGTTCCACTCTGAAAATTGCCTCACTTTGTATCCAGT
Source organism: Sciurus vulgaris (assembly GCF_902686455.1). Taxonomy (NCBI): domain Eukaryota; kingdom Metazoa; phylum Chordata; class Mammalia; order Rodentia; family Sciuridae; genus Sciurus; species Sciurus vulgaris. The sequence goes on along the minus strand of NC_136477.1, from coordinate 67,648,057 downwards.
GCTCCTGTTCCATGAGAGCAAAAGATGGGAGAGAGACTCTATTCAAAGTGGAAGGGTCGGTCTTTGGGCATGGTGGTGTGAAGGGCGTGGAGGTTCCAATCTCCATTAGGAGAATTCACTTTCTCTCTCCCCAGAGGTTTTCTCTGGGCCTTGGGCCACCTGGATGTTGAGGATTGGCTTCTGTGACCTCGTGCCTGCACTGCAGACAGTGTCTGAGTCACAGAGAGGTGGCACAACAGCAAGGTGGTATCACGGTTCCCATGGAAACCAGAGATGCTTTTGGTCCTGGCCACTTCAGACTGAGATTCAAAACAAATGCCAGCTCCATGGGATGGTAAGAGGAAAGACAAAAGGAGAGAGGGCCAGGGGCCTGATGTTTCAAGAAATGGTATCCTAACATCTTGGTCCAATTGAGGAGGAGCTATGGGGCATGCGGGGCTCAACTGAGCAGGTTGTTGATCGCTCTGGGTTCTGGCATGACAAGGTACCCCACTGATATCTGAGATCTTGCACTACCCTCCAGGCCTGCTAGATGGTGCTGTGCTTGTCTGGCTGCACCGGGCTTCATGACAGCCTGGTCACCTAGCTCCTGCCTTGGGCAGTGAGTCCCCACGAGGTCTAGGGGACCAGGCAGGGATGGAGGGCTGCGTGATGGCACATGGTTCACCAAAATTACCATAGGCCCCAGCTGGCATTGCCCTCTGAAACCACTCCTCCAGGTCTGGGCACACCTGTGATTTTGCCAAATCAGGTAACTGGCTTAGGACTCTAGCAGCCACACAGCATGATGACTGCTGATAGCTCAGGGCCGGGGAGGGTGCAGCACAGTTCCATGGCTCAGGTGCTCCTTGAATTGGGAAATATGACAACCAGTCTGGTCAGTTGTCCCTCCTTTCCCAGAAAGTAGTAACACAAGACAGCTGAAACCTGGGTAGTTGGACTTCCAAGTGGAGTTGGGTGGCTGCTGGGATGGCTCATGTGGAGAGTCATGAGGAAAGCATTCACACAGCATGTTGGATGGGGAACTGGAAGGAGCTGTCAAGTAAGGAGAGTTGTTCTGTGCTCACTCCACCTGCCAGGGCCAACCACCTTGGCTGCTGCCTTACAATGGACTGCACTCAGAAATTTTACTGATGTAATATTTCCAGAGGCTCTTCAACTCATCTTCAGATGCAGAAATATCTGATCAATCTGTGTACATCCAAGGGTTCATTCCTTTGAACAGACTAGTGCCTCTGTAGCACAAGACCTCCTGGGAAATTGCCAAAAGTCCTATTACCAGCCCCTGAAAGTTGTAGACCACAAGCCAATGGATGAAACAAGAGCCTGCTGTTGACATGATTAACATATTTTCACTGGGCATAATAACAAACTTGAACATGCTACATGCTGAAAGAGGAACGATTAGGAAGCTTCAAAGGTGAATACTCAAAAAGGAATAGTGAGGACATTTGGGGAGACATGAAAAGCATAAGAGTGTGGGTGCTGAAAGCCAACTACAGTGAAGAGATACTAACAAAATGGTCACTGTTTAAGGTCTACGCTCAAATTCTAGGACAATGCTTCAGCTTCGACATACTGTACCAATACGGGAAATAGTGTCAGATCATTCTGTAAGCAACCATCATTACTGACCCTAATTCACCTTGCAAGGATATCAATGCACTTTTGAAATCCTGGTTCTCTCCTGTAGATTGCCAGGGACAGCTGGTAATACTCATGATGATTTTTATTTTTTTCGGCACAAGACCTTTGAGGAAAGACTTTCCTTATACCACTCCACCTACTCTCATGACTTTAAGTGTAAACAACATCATGTTGGGATATGAAGCACTGAATCATGGCTCTGGCAATAAAGAGTGCACCACAATATTAGAAATTTAATCAAAATCATCTCTGATCAAGTGTAAAAACAAAGACCCACTATGTGTAAAAATCTGAATATCAAAACAGAATACATGAAAGCACATCCAAGTATCTGACAGGACTTGCTGAGAAAGAAGAGCCATATCCCAGACCCGAGAGCCAGAGCACAGAGCACAGACAGGGAGCACAGAGTATGGAGCAGGCAGCCCAGAGATCAGAGCACAGAGAAAAGATCCAGACCCAGAAGAAACCAGAGCCCAGAGCCAGAGTTCAGAGCACAGAGACAGACCCATAGCCCAGAGCACAGAGCCAGATTTCTGAGACCAAAGCACAGAGTACAGAGTCTGAGAACTCTGCATGGAGCACAGAGAAAGAGCCAAGAGCACAGAGCACAGAGAACAGACCCAGAGCTCAGAGCACAGAGCCAGAGCACAGAGCACAGAGCCTTAGGACAGAGCCAGAGCCCAGATTACAGAGCACAGAGAACAGAGCCAGAGCCCAGAGCACAGAGAACACAGTCAGAGCCCAGAGCACAGAGAACACAGCCAGAGACCAGAGCAGAGGCCCAGAGTTCAGAGACAAAACACAGTGCCCAGAGCAAAGAGTACTAAGCACAGAGCAGACAACAGTTCACAGAGCACAGAGAACAGAGCACAGAGCCAGAGCCCAGAGCATAGAGGGAAGAGCACAAAGCACATAACCCAGAGCCCAGATCCAGAATAGAGTGAAGGAACACAGAGCCCAGAGCCCAGAAACAATAGCACAGATCCAGAGCACAGACCAGAGTAAAGAGCACAGAGCCAGAGCACAGAACCCAGAGCCCATAGCACACAGCCAGAGTCCAAAGCACAGAGTCCATAACACAGAATAAGAACAAATAGCCAGAGCACAGAGCCAGAGTCTAGAGGAAAGAGGGCAGAGCACAGAGCACAGAGCAGAGAACTTATCCACAGCCCAGAGCACACAGTACAGAGCACAGAGACAGATCATATTGCCAAAGCACAGAGCCCAGAGCCCAGAGTTCAGAGTGCAGAGCTCAGTTCACAGAACCTAGAGCATAAAGCCATGAGAACAGAGCCAGAGCACAGAGCACAGAGAACACAGCACACAGCAAAATGACCAGAGACCAGAGCCCAGAACACAGAGCCAAGAGCCAAGTGCACAGAACACAGAACACAGAGCCCAGAGCCAACAGCTCAGAGCAGGAGCCAGAGTAAAGAGAGAGAGCACAGAGCACAGAGTACAGTGACCACAGGTCAGAGAAGAGAGCACAAAGCCCACAGCCCAGAGCACAGAGCACAGAGCACAGAGCCCAGAGCACATAACACGAGAGCACGGAGACCAGAGCCCAGAGCACAGAGCCAAGAGCCAAGAGCCAAGAGAACATAACAGAGAGCACAGAGTGCAGAGCCCAGAGCTCAGAGCCAGAGCCAGAGTACAGAGACAGAGCACAGAGCACTGTGACAAGAGTTCAGACCCCAGAGCACAGAGCACAGAGCACAGAGCACAGAGCCAGAGCCCAGGACCACAGCCCTGGCTGTGGCTCTGTGCTCTGTGCTCTTGTTTGTGCTCTGTGCTCTGGTCTCTGTGCACTTTACTCAGTGCTTTGTACTCTGGGCTTTCTGCTCTGCACTCTTTACTCTTCCTCTGTGATCTGGGACCTGGCTCTGGGATCTGGCTGTGGGCACTGTCTCTGACTCTGTGTCTGGGCTCAGTGCTATGTACACTGTGATCTGGCTCTTTCTGTGTTCTGTGCTCTGTGCTCTGTGCTCTGGGCTCTGGCTCTGGGCTCCTGCACTGTGGTTTGTGCTCTGTGTTTTATGCTATATGCTCTGTGCTCTGGCTATGTACTCTGGGCTCTGGCTCTGTGCTCTGTACTCTGTGCTGTGTGCCCTGTGCTATGGTCTCTCATTTCTGAGATCTGTGCTCTGTGCCCTGGGCTCTGGGCCCTGTGCTTTGTGCTCTGTGCTCTGGCTCTGTACTTTCTGCTCTGATTTGTGTACACTTTATTCTGTGCACTCTGCTCTGTACTCTGTGCCCTGTGCACTGTGCTCTGCCTCTGGACTCTGGCTCTGTGCTCTGTGCTCTGTGCTCTGTGATATGGTCTCTGGTCTCTGAGCTCTGTGTTCTGTGATCTCTCTCTGAGCTCTGGTTTCTAGGCTTTGTGCTGTGGGTGTGTGCTCTGGGCTCTGACTCTAGGCTCTGTCTAAATACTCTTGGACTGGGCTCTGAAGACTGTCTCTGTTCTCTGGGTCCTGGCTCAGTGCTCTGTGATCTTTGTTTTGCACTCTGCACTATAGTTTCTGGCTCGGTGCTTTGTGTTCCTTGCTCTGTGCTCTGGACACTGTGCCCTTTGCTCTGGGCTCTGTATTTCGTACTCTGTGCTCTTGCTCTGAATTCTGTGATCTTGTCTCTGTACACTTTATCCTGTGTTCTGTGCTCTGTACTCTGAGCTCTGGGCTCTGGCTCTGGGCTCTGTGCTCTGTGCTCTCCACTCTGTGATCTGTGCTCTGGCTCTGGGCACTGTTCCTGACTGTGAGTCTTGGCTTAGTGCTCTGTGAACAATGCATTGTCTCTGTGCTCTTTGCTCTGTGCTCTGCACTCTGTGCTCTGGGCTCTGACTCTGAACTCCTGGTCTGTGCTCTGTACTCTGTGTTCTGTACTCTGTGTTCTGTGCCCTGTGCTCTGGCTCTGGGCTCTGGCTCTTTGCTCTGTGTTCTGTGCTCTGTGCTCTTGCTCAATCTCTGTACTCTGGCTCTGTCTCTGAGTTTGGGCTCTGGGCTCTGTGATCTCTTCTGTCCTCCTGGGTCTTGGCACTATGCTCTGAACTCTGTGTTCTATGTTCTGTACTCTGGGCTTTGGGCTATGTGTTCTATGTTATGGACTCTGGGATCTGTGCTCTATGCTCTGGTCTCTGGTCTCTGTGCTCTCTGCTATGTGTTTTGTCTCTGGAATCTGGCTCTGCACTGTGGGTCTGTCCTCTCTGCTCTTCGCTCTGTGCTCTGGTCTCTGTGCTTTCTGCTCCAGTCTCTGTGCTGTTTACTCATGCTTTGTGCTCAGTACTCTGTGCTCTGTGCTCTGGCTGTGTTCTTGCGCTCTGTGCTCTGTTCTCGGAGCAGGAGTCCAGAGACAGAGCCCAGAGCGCAGAGTGCAAAGCAAAGAGCAGAGAACACAGAGCACAGTGTCCAGACCCAGAGTCAGAGAGAGTTCCCAGAACCAGAGCCCAGAGCCCAGAGCTCACATCACAGATCACAGACCACAGAGCCAGAGCCCAGAGTCAAGAGCACAGAGCACAGAGTAGAGAAAACAGATCAGAAGCCCAGAGCCAGAGCTCAGAGTGCAGAATGCAAAGCACAGAGCACAGCACACAGAGCCATTAAGCAGAAAACAGAGACAGAGTTCAGAGCCCAGACACATGGTATTGAGGGAGATCCTAGAGCCAGAGCCCAGAGCACACAGCCCAGAGCACAGAGCACAGAGCCAAGGCACAGGGCACAGAGCACAGAGACCAAATCACAGAGCACAGTGCCCAGAGACTAGAGCACAGAGTCCAGAGTTCAGAGTGAGAGGCCAGAGCACAGACCACAGAGCATGGTGACAAGAACCAGAGCACAGGGCACAGTGCCAGAACCCAGAGCACAGAGTGCAGAGCACAGAGCCAGACCCTAGAGTAAACATGACAGAGCACAGAGCCCAGTTCACAAATCTGCAAGACCAGAGCCCAGACCCAGAGCCTAGAGGCAGAACTCAGAGCACAAATAACAGACACAGATCACAGAGCACAGAGCTAGAGAACAGAGCCAGAACCCAGACCACAGACCCAGAGTTGAGAGACAAAACACAGAGCCCAGAGTACACAGAACAGAGAACACAGCAGGAGCCCAGAGGCAGAGCACAGAGTACAGAGCACAGAGCCCAGAGCACTGAGCCAGAACACAGTGCACAGAGCACAGAATCCAGACCCAGAGTACAGAGCCGGAGCCCAGAGTCAGAGGCCAGAGCCACAGCCCAGAGCACAGAACATAGACTACGAGCACAGAGCACAGAGCCCAGAGCACAGATCCCAGAGCATGGTGACAATAGCAAGAGCACAGGGCACAGTGCCAAGAGTCCGGAGCACAGAGTGCAGAGCACAGAGCCAGAGCCCAGAGCACAGCGTGCAGGGCACAGAGAACAGAGCTCAGAGACTGGAGCATACAGTACAGTGCAAAGAGACCAGTTCACAAGTCTGGGAGCCCAGAACCCAGAGACCAGAGACTAGAGGCTGAACTCAGAGCACAAATCACAGAGCTAGAGCCCAGAGCACAGAGCCAGAGCACAGAGATCAGAACACAGAGCACAGAGCCAGAGAACAGAGTCAGAGCTTAGAACACAGACCCCGAGCTGAGAGACAGAACACAGAGCCCAGAGACCAGAGTACAGAGCACAGACCACAGATACCAGAGCACAGAGCATAGAGCTCAGAGGCAGAGCCAGAGTACAGAGACAGAGCACAGAGCACAGTGACCAGAGTTCAGAGCACAGAGCACAGAGACTAGAGCACAGAGCACAGAATACAGAGCAAGTGTACAGAGACAGAGCACAGAGCACAGTGCCCGCAGCACAGAGTGCAGAGCACAGAGCACAGAGCACAGACCTCAGAGCAGAGTCCAGAGCCCTGAGCACAGAGCACAGAGTACATAGCACAGAGCATAGAAAACAGAGCAGGAGCCCAGAGCAAAGCCCAGAGCACAGAAATCAGAGCACAGAGCAGAGAGCACAGTGCAATTACACAGAGAACAGAGACAGTTCAGAGCCCAGACCCAGAGTATTGAGAGATGGCCAAGAGCCAGAGGCCAGAGGACACAGCCCAGAGTACAGAGCACAGAGCACAGTGTAAAGAGCACAGAGACCAGAGCACAGAGCAAACCAGAGCGCAGAACACAGCTGAGAGCGCAGACTCATAGCTCTGGGCTCTGGCCCTGCATTCTTGCTCTTTGCTCTGTGCTCTTTACTCAGGACTCTGGTCACTGTGCTCTGTGTTCTTGCTCTATCTATATACTCTGGCTCTGGCTCTGAGCTCTGTGCTCTGTGCTCTGTGCTCTGTTCTGTGCTCTTGCTTCTTGGCTCTGTGTTCTGGGCTCTGGTCTTTGTTCTCTCTGCTCTGTGCTCTGCACTCTGTGCTCTGTGCTAGGGTCTCTGGTCACTGTGTTGTGTGGTCTGTGCTCTGTCCCTGTACTCTGGCTCTGTACTTTGGGTCTGGGGTCTTGGCTCTGTCACCTGGTCTCTGTGCTCTGTGCTCTGTGCTCTGTTCTCTGGTCTCTTTGCTCTGTGCTCTGTTCTCTGTACTCTGTACTTTGTGGACTGTGTTCTGGCTCTGTATACTGCCCTCTGTGCTCTGTACTTTGGGCTCTGTGCTCTGTGCTCTGGATCTAGGCTCTGTCTCAATACTCTGTGTCTGAGCTCTGAAATTTGTATCTGTTCTATGTATCTTGGCTCTGTCCTCTGTGCTCTGGTTTCTGTTCTCAGTGCTCTCCTCTCTTAGCTCTACACTCTGTGCTCTGTGCACTGTGCTCTGGCCTGTGTGCTCTGGACTCTGGCTCTAGGCTCTGTCTCAATACTCTGGGTGGGGCTCTGACCACTATGTCACTTCTCTGGGTCCTGGCTCTGTGCTCTGTGCTCTGTGTTCTGCACTTCACTCTCAGGGCTCTGGTAATAGGCTCTGTCTCTGTTCTCTGTACTCTGTGCTGTGAGACTGGGATGTGGCCTCTCTGTTCTGTCTCTGTACTCTGGATCTATGCTCTGGGATCTGTGTTGTGGTCTCTGTGCTCTGGGCTCTAAGTGCTGTGCTCTTTGCTTTGCACTGTGTACTCTGGGCAATGGTTCTGTGCTCTGTGCTCTCTGCCCTGGACTCTGGGCTCTGGGCACTGTATTCTGTGCTCTTGGCTCTGTTCTGTGGACTTGGTGCTCTGGATCTGTATGCTGTGCTCTGTGTTCTGCCCTCTGTGATCTGTTCTCTGTGTTCTGTGATCTGTGCTCTGCACACTGTGCTCTGGGCAATGGTTCTGTGCTCTGTGCTCTGGTATCAGACCAGGATCCCAGAGCCAGAGACCAGAGCACAGAGTGCAGAGCAAGGAGCACAGAGCACAGAGCCAGAGCACGGTGCACAGACCATAGAGTCTAGATGTAGAGTCACAGACAGTGGCCAGAGCCAGAGCCCACAGTACAGAACCCAGAACAAAGATTGCAAAGCACAGAGCCAGAGCACAGAGCACAGAGCACAAAGCACAGAAAACAGAGCAGGAGCCCAGAGCACAGAGCACAGAGGTGAGAGCCCAGACCCAGTGTACAAGCCAGAATACAGATACAGAGTATGGAACACAGAGCACAGTGACCAGTGATGAGAGCAGAGAACCCAGTGCCTAGAGCCTATAGCACAAAGCCATGAGTACAGAGTGAGAGCCCAGAGCACAGAACACTGAATACAGTGCACAGAGAACAGAGCACAGAGGAGGTTGACCAGAACCAGAGCATGGGGCACAGTGCCTACATCCCAGAGCCCAGAGCCCAGAGCACAGAGTGCAGAGCCCAGAACACAGAGCAGAGTGCATAGCACAATGAACAGAGCCCAGAGCACAAAGCACAGAGCACAGAGCCCAGTTCACACATCTATGACCACAGAGAACAGAACCCAGAGCACAGAGCACAGAAACAGAGTCCAGAGCACAGACCCAAGGTACAGAGACAGAACATAGGGAACAGAGCCTAGAATATAGAGGACAGAGCAGAGAATAGAGACCATAGCACAGAGCACAGAGCCCAGTGACAAGACCAATTGTAGGGAGACAGAACACAGAGACCAGAGCCCAGAACTGAGAGCACAGAGCACAGAAAGCACAACAGACCCCAGAGCACAGAGCACAGAGCACAGAGCCAGAACACAGAGCACAGAGCACAGAGCTCAGAGTTTAGAGTCAGAGCCCAGAACACAGAGCACAGAGCTGAGATCTCCCACCCAGGGTACAGAGCCACAATACAGAGACAGAGCACAGAGCACAGTGAACAGAGACCAGAGAACAGAGCACAGTGCCCAGAGGCCAGAACACAGAGCCCAGTGCACAGAGCCAGAGCCCAGAGCACAGAGTGTTTCTATGTTTTCTATGCTCTGTGCTTTGTACTCTGTGCTCTGGGATCTGGGAACTATGCTCTGTGCACGTGTTCTGGTCATCGTGCTCTGTGCTCAGGGCTCTGGACTCTGCTCTGAGGTCTGTGCTCTGGTCTCTGTGCTCTGTGCTCTGGTCTCAGTGCCGCAGTTCTGCACTCTGTGCTCTAACCCTGTGCTCTGTGCAGTGTGCTCTGGGCTCTGGCTCTAGGCTCTCTCTCAATACTCTGTGTCTGATCTCAGAACTCTATCTCTGTTGTCTGGTTCCTGGCTCTGAACTCTCTGCTCTGTGCCCTGAACTCTGCACTCTGGGCTCTGGCTCTGGACTCCTACTCTGATTTCTGCACTCTGTGCTCTGGGCTCTGGGCCTTGGCTCTGGGCACTGTCTCTGACTTTGGTTATGGACTCCATGCTCTGTGCACTGTGTTCTGACTCTGTTCTCGGTGCCCTTTGCTCTGTACTCTGTGTTCTGAGCACTGTCTCTGGGCTCCTGCTCTGAGACTGGAGCACAAAAAACAGAGCCCAGAGCCCAGTGCCCAGAGCATAGTTCCAGAATACATAGAGAGATCACAAAGCCCACATCTCATGCTCACAACACAGAGCACAGAGAACAGAGAAAGAGCCCAGGGTCAGTGCCCAGAATGCGGAGTGAAGAACACAGAGCACAGAGCACAGATACAGGACCCAGAAAACAGAGACAGAGTTCAGAGCCCAGTCCCAGAGTACTGAGAGAGGGCCTATATCTAGAGCCCAGAGCACACAGCCCAGAGCTCAGAGCACATAGCACAGAGCCACAGCAGAGAATGCATAACACGGAGCATGGAGCACAAAGTGCAGAGCACAGAGACCAGAGCACAGAGCACAGAGCACAGAGTCAAAGCCAGATTACAGAGAGAGAGCACAGAGCACAGAGGAAAGAGCACAGAGGAAAGTGCACAGAGCCAAGAGACCACAGCCCAGAGCACAAAGCTGAGAGCATGACCCAGGATACAGTGCCACAATAGAGAGACAGAGCACAGCACCCAGAGCACAGTGCCCCTAGCCCATAGTCAGAGCCCAGAGCACACACTACAGAGCACAGAGCACAGAGCCAGAACCCAGAGCATGGAGAACAGAGCACAGAGAACAGAGCACAGAACAGAGAGCACAGAGCAAATAGCCAAGAGCACACAAAACAGAGCACAGAGCCCAGAGTCCAGGCTCTTTCCAAATACACTGGGTCTGGGCTCTGAACTCTGTCTCTATTCTCTGGGTCCTGGATCTGTGCTCTGCTCTGTGCTCTGCACCTTGCATTCTGGGCTGTGTGCTCTAGGCTCTGGCTCTAGGCTCCATCTCAATACTCTGGGTCTAGGCTCTGTACTCTCTCTCTGTTCTCTGGGACCTAGCACTGTTCCCTGTGCCTGTGATCTGTTCTCTGTGCTCTTTGCACTGTGCTCTCTCCTCTGTATTCTGAGATCTGCATCAATGTTCTGTCTCTATTCTCTGTGCTCTGTGCTCTGCACTGTGCACTCTGGTCTTGGCACTGTACTCTGTGCTCTGAGCTCTAGGCTCTGTGTCCTGTGCTGTGTGCTCTGGCCTCAGTGTTCTGGGCTCTGTGCTGTGCACTCTGGGCTCTGGGCTCTGGCACTGTACTCTGGGCACTGGCTCTGTAGTCTGGGCACTGTGCTGGGGTCTGTGGTCACTGTGCTCTTGTCTCTGTGCTCTGTAATCTGTGCCCTGTGCTCTGTGCTGTGATCTGCACTCTGTGATCTGGGATTGGGCACATTGATTTGGGTACTGGGCTCTGTGCCATGTGCTGTGTGCTCTGTCCTTGTGTTCTGTGCTCTGTGCTCTGTGTTCTGCACTCTGTGCTTTGGGCTCTAATCTCTGAGCTCTGGGCTCTGGGCAGTGTGCTCTGTGCTCTGCACTCTGTGTTCAGGACTCTGTGTTCTGTGCTCTGTGCTCTGCACTCTGTGATCTGGGCTCTAAGACCTGTGCTGTGGGCTCTGGGCAGTGTGCTCTGTGCACTACACTCTGTGCTCTGGGCTCTGTTTTCTGTGCTCTGCACTCGGTGCTCTGGCTCTATACACTGTGCCCTGTGCTCTGGTCTCTGGTCACTGTGCTCTGGTCTGTGTACTCTACACTCTGTGCTCTGTGCTCTGCACTCTGTGCTCTGGTCTGTGTGCTCTGCACTCTGGACTCTGGGCTCTGTTCTCAGTACTCTGGGTGTTGTGCTCAGGACTCTGGCTCTGGGCACTTTCTCTGACTCTGTTTCTAGTCTGTGTGCTCTGTTCTCTACACTCTGTACTCTGGGATCTGGCTCTGGGCTCCTGCTCTCTGCACTGTGCTGTGTGCTCTGAGCTCTGTGCTCTGGCCTCTGTGCTCTGTGTTGTGTGCTCTGTGATCTGCACTCTGTGCTATGGGTTCTGGCTTGGTACTCAGGGCACTGTGCTCTTGTCTGTTGTCACTGTGCTCTGGTCTCTACTCTGTACCCTGAACTCTGTGCTGTATGTTCTGTGCTCTGCACTCTGTGCTCTGGGGTGTGTGCTCTGGGCTCTTGCTCTAGGCTCTGTCTCAATACTCTGGGTCTAGTCTCTGTACTCTCTCTCTTTTCTGGAATATAGCACTATTCCCTCTGCCTTAGATCTATTATCTATGCTCTGTGCTCTGCACTCTGGGCTCTGCTCTGACTAGATGATCTGCCTCTGGGCTCCACACTGTGTGCACTGGGCTCTGTATCAGTTCTCTGCTTTGTTCTCTGTGCTCCGTGCTCTGCACTCTGCACTCTGAGCTCAGGCTCTGTGCTCTGGCTATTTCTTGTGGCTCTGTGTTCTGCACTCTGTGTTCTGGGCTCTGGATCAGTGCTCTGGCTCTCTTCTTTGTGGTCTGTGCTCTGCACTTTGCACTTTGAACTTGGCACTATGCTCTGTGCTCTCTGTTCTGGGCTCTCTGCTCTCTGCTCTGTGCTCTGGCTCTGTGCCCTGTGCTGTGTGCCCTGGCCTCTGTTTTCTGGGCTCTGTGCTATGTGCTCTGTGCTCTTGGATCTGGCTTTTTCTCTGTGCTCTGTGCTCTGCACTCTGTGCTCTGGGATCTGGATCTGTACTGCTGGCACTGGCTCTGTATACTGGTCATTGTGCTCACATCTGTGGTCATTGTGCTCTGGTGTCTGTGTTCTGCAATCTCTGCTCTTGGATCTGGCTCTTGCTCTGTGCTCTGGTCTGTGGGCTCCTTGATTTGGGCACTGTGTTCTGTGCACTGTGCTGTATGCTCTTGCCTCTGTGCTCTGGGCACTGTGCTCTTTGCTCTGTGCTCTGTGTTCTGTGATCTGGGCTCTGGCTCTGTGTTCTCAGCTCTGTTCTCTGTTCTCTGGAATCTGGGATCTATGCTCTGTTCTTTTGGCTCTGGGCTCGTTGATTTGGGCATTGGACTCTGTGCCCTGTGCTGTATGATCTGATATCTGTGTTCAGGGCTCTGTGCTGTGTGCTCTGTGTTCTGTGCTCTGTGATCTGGCTCTTGCTCTGTGCTCTGGGCTGTGGGCTCATTGATTTGGGCACTGGGGTCTGTGCCCTGTGCTGTATGCTCTTGTGTCTGTGCTCTGTGCTCTGTGCTCTGGTCTCTGTGCTCTGGGCCCTGGCTCTGTGCTCTCTGCTCTGGCTCTGGTGTCTGGTCAGTGTGCACTATGGTCTGTGCTCTGCAATTTGAATTCTGGGCTTTGGCTCTGTACTCTGAGCAATATACTTGGGTCTGCGGTTACTGTGCTCTGGTCTCTGTGCTCAGCAATTTGTGCCCTGTGCTCTGTGCTCTGTGCTCTGTATTATGTGCTCTGCATTCTGTGCTCTGGGCTCTGGGCATGTTGATTTGGGTACTGGGCTCTGTGCCCTGTGCTGAATGTTCTGGCCTCTGTGCTCTGGGCTCTGTGCTGTGCCCTGTACTCTGTGTTCTGGGCTCTAAGCTCTGAGCTTTGGACACTAGGCAGTGTGCTCTGTGCTCTGGTCTCTGTTCAGTATGCTCTGTGTTCTGTGCTCTGTGCTGAGCATTCTGGGCTCTGGGCTCTGGTTCTCTACTCTGGGCACTGTGCTCTGATCTCTGGTCACTGTGCTCTGGTCTCTGTACTCTGCACTCTGTGCTTATGCTCTGGTCTCTGTCCTCTGGCCTTGTCAATGTCCTCTGTGCTCTCTGCAATGGGCTCTTTGCTCTGTTGTCGCTGTCCAGTGGGACATAGAGACACATACACCTCAGATTGTCATGAAGGAGCTTCTTCTTTATTCGGATCCCAACAACAACAACAAACCCCCAAAAGCAGTCTCATCCTCAATATATAAGCAGTCTCATGCATAAGAAATTTCGATCAGATATGTCCACCCAATTCTGTTAAAGATCAAGCAATCACAAGCTCAGGCATCCATGTAGCCAATTGTAACAGCTTCCTGTTTTTCTCCAGGCATACCAAGCATGCCCTTTGGCTCCCTGCCAGCCCACATCTTTCCCTGTTTGTTTATAAAAAGACTGTGGCTGTCTTAGGTTGTCCATGACAGAGCAACAACTTTACCTGTCATCAGAAAATGAAGCTTCTATCTTCATACCCTGTCTTAGGTTGGTATGAGCTCTTCACGAATCTTACCCATCTCTGACTACCGGTCTAGCATAGCCAATCTTGGGGGGAGGTTCCCACATAACCTGCTAAGTCATAGAAGCCATTTGGGAAGGGTGCAAAGTCAGGGGAAAAGGGTACAGTAGATAACCCTAATGTGGAATTAGTGGTATGAATAGGAGGATATAGATTGGAAGAGTTAGTATGGGGCAAAGGGCAAGGCCACACCATTAATATCCCCCATAGGTAATGCACGGCTCCTCCATTAACATGGTGAGGGCTCATCAACAACAGCAGTTGGAGGAACTTCCACATCTTCTTGTTGTTATTGGTTTTCTATTGAGGAAGCCTTGATTAATCTTTCAGGCACCCAAATTGGTGATTGTGCATCCTGCGGGAAAACACAAACAGATCCTTGGGTCCAGATTAATACCAGATCTGGGCTTTTCCATTGTCCCAATAGAATGTTCTTCCAGAGCACTTGAGGTAGATGTTTTTTATTAGGCTCTGAATGATGGTCAGTAGCTGATTGGCCCTCAGAATTGAGATTTTAAAAATTTAAAATTAACAAGGCAACAGATAATTTCTCTTTTGGGGATCTGTATGATGCCCCTATTCCCCCTTTTTGTTTATAAAGCATGTTTTTAATTGTTAAATGGGCACACTCAACAATGCTTTGTCCAGTAGGATTATAGGGAATTCCTGTGACATGTTGAATACCAAAGGTGGAACAAAATTGTTTAAAGGCCTGGGACATATATCCAGGACCATTATCTGTTTTAATTTGTTTGGGGACCCCTAGGATGGAGAAAGAATGTAAACGGTGTGTTATTACCTCTTTGGTTTTTTTTCTCCAGCATGAGCAGAGGCCATAATAAATCCTGAAATTGTATCTATTGATACATGGGTGAATTGTAGTTTTCCAAATTCTGAATAATGAGTTACATCCATTTGCCAAATATGATTGAGCTGAGCCCGTTTTGATTTACTCCTAACAAGGGGTTAGGAATAAGTGTAGCACATTTAGCACAAGACTTGACTATGTCCCGAGCTGTTACCTTAGTAATCTGATAGCGTGTATGTAGAATGGAAACATTTACATGAAATTTGGAATGAATTTTTTTTTTTTTGCATTTTCAAGTGCATTAAAGACATGTGGGCTTCTGGAGGCCATGTCTGTTAAATCATTGTGTAAACTTAGAGGACCTGGAAGGTCAGTATGAGCCCGAACATGCCCAATAAAAAAGGGCTTTTTCTATCCCAAATAAGTTTTTGTAAAGATTGTAAATACCTAGTGATGGTGGAAGTGAGGGAAAGCAGACCAGTTAATTCTAAATTTTGAATAGCATTAACAAAATATTTGCTATCAGAGAATAGGTTAAAGGGCTCATGGTGGGTTCTGAATACTTCTATAGCTACCAATAGTTCTGTTTGTTTTGCAGATAGGGTATTAAACAGCAATGTTTCTGTAACATTATTTGCAGTAATAGCACCTGTGCATTTTTTGATCCATCAGTAAATATAAGAATAGCTCCTATGATAGGTTCTTCTCGGGTGACTTTGGGGAAAATTATAGAATACTGACTCCAAAATTGGAGAAGAGGATCAGAGGGCAAATGATTGTCAAACACAGCAGAAGTACTAGTAAAGACCATAACCCATGAATTTGAATTATTAATAAGATATTGTATCTGGTCAGTAGTATAAGGAGTAGTTATTGTTGAGGGATATGACCCAAAGGTGGAAAGGGATACTTTTAACACCCTAAGGATTAATTCTGCCACAGATTCAGTAAACAAAGATAAGACCTTGCTAGGGGCATAATTCATGTGAACCCATAGAATAGGACCCCTTTGCCAAAACACTACTGTGGGTAACTTATTCATGGCCAAGGCAATGAATGATAAAGGCTTAGCTAGGTCAATATGATCAAGATGAACCTTTTTCATAGCTGTTTCAACAAGCTTGAGAGCTGTTCAAGCCTTAGGGTTAAGCATCCGCTTAGAAAGGGGATCAGAATCACCTTTAAGAGTGTCAAACAGGGGACCCAAACTTGAGGTGGGTAAGTGAAGGAAAGGTCTAATCCAGTTAATGTCACCTAATACTGCTCTGGCAGAGGCACAGAGGTCCAATCCTGCGCTTCCTCTTGTTTGTCTAGTTGGGGCGTCAAGGGGTAATGGGTCTGAGGTATGGACTGGATAGCCCTATATATTTGTGGGCCCTGAGGTCAGGGGCCCTGATTCCCATTTTTGGGGGGGTAAAAGGTTTACCATCTTTGTCTCTAGTTGATTTACAGTCACTTGCCCAGTGTTTCCCTTTTTACATCGGGGACATAATTTTGGCACAGGACCCTGGGGGCAGTCCTTTTTTATGTGTCCATATTGTTTACACCGATAACACTGTTGTCCTGGGTGGGAGTTGGCATTGCCTCTAAGACCCTATGCAAGCGCTGCAGCCATCACCTGACCTTGAATAAAAGCCTCATTAATATCCCTACAAGCCTTTAAGTAGACTCCAAGGTCTTTGTTTTTCCAAGGTCTTATTGCTTCTTTACACCACTTACTTGCTTGCTCATATGCAAGCTGTTTGACTAAAGGCATAGCCTGGTCTACATCTCCAAATATATGTCCTGCTGTTTGAATCAATCTGTCTACAAAATCAGCATAGTGTTCATTGTTGCCTTGAATAACCTTAGATAACTGTCCGTGAAGATCGCCAGCACCTGAAAGCGTTTTCCAAGCTTTAGTGGCAGCAGCACTAATTTGTTGATACACACCAGGGTGGAAATTAATCTGATTACCTTGGCCTGTCACCATGTCTAGATTCCATTGAGGATTGCCCACAACTGCATTACGTCGTGCAGTATCAGAACATAACTCCTGGTTGGCCACCTTCCACATAAAATATTATCCCCCAGATAAATATGCTTTTGCTAAATTACCCCAATCAGTCGGAGTAAGATTTTGACTTGCAACATTCTCTAATAAAGAAATGGTAAATGCAGCTTGTACTCCATAAGACATAACTGCCTCTTTTAACTGTTTCACTAATTTTATATCTAATATTTGATGATATCTCTGATTGTTTTGATCTTCAAATACTGGGAATATTGGGAACACTGATCAAGATTCTACATCAGCCCACTGTCTGGGGGCCACCCCTGTGCAGCAAGTACATGCGCCCCTACAATTTGGAAAAGAGTGGTGCCTGGATTATATGCCCCCTACTGTGCAGTAGGGACTAAATGCCACTGAGAGGACTTCTTTTCTAGCTCTGTCTCAGATAGTTCCTGTTCTTCAGAGTCACATCCCTGTTCTGAGTCTGAACATCTTCTTTCTCTTTCAGAAGCTCGACTTGATTGTTCTTCTTTTACAGTTTCTAGTATCTCTTCCCCTTCTCTCAGCTGTTCTTGAAATTTTGATTCCCTGAAAGTCAGACATAAACGAACTAATGTCCATGTAGGCAAAGTACCAAGAGGGAGAGGCGTTAAGAGAGACTTCCATGCAAATCCGTGAAATTTAAACAGAAACCAAACAAGAAAAAGTAACAAAAATATTAACAAAACTAGCACCTTACACACATTCATTTACTACAGGACGTCCTTTGCTGTCTGTTGGGACAGCCTTCTGTTAAGTTCCCTCACTAGGGGAGCCTTCCATTAGTACCTTAAGGCCACTGTTTCCTTGAATAGGGAAACCTGCTAGTTGAGTGCTAGTTGACTGTGCTAGTGAAAAATTTTCTCCTTTATTACTTACCTGAGCCGTCACCATTCCCCATACAAGCCACCAAATATCACCGTCCAGCAGGACATAAAGACACATACACCTCAGATTGTCATGAAGGAGCTTCTTATTTATTTGGATCCCAACAACAACAACAACCCCCCAAAAGCAGTCTCACCCTCAATATATAAGCAGTCTCATGCATAAAGCAATTTCAATCAGATATGTCCACACCATCCTGTTAAAGGTCAAGCAGTCACGAGCTCAAGCATCCATGTAGCCAATTGTAACAGCTTCCTGTTTTTCTCCAGGCATACCAAGCATGCCTTTTGGCTCCCTGCCAGCCCACACTCTGTGCTCTATGCTGTAGTCTCTGTGCTCTGGGCTTTCTGCTCTGTGGTCTGTGCTCTTTACTCTGAGTTCTAGTCAGTGTGCTCTGGGCTCTGGACTCTATTCTCTGTTCTCCTGGCTTTGTGCTCAGGGCTCTGGTTCTGGACACTTTCTCTGACTCTGGGACTGGGCCATGTGGTCTGATCTCTGCACTCTGTGCTCTGCGATCTGGCTCTGAGCTCCTGCTCTCTGGACTGTGCTCTGTGCTCTAGGCTTTGTGCTCTTTGCTCAGGCTATGTGCCCTGGGCTCTGTCTCTGCACCGTGGCTCTGTGCTCTGTGTTCTGTGCTCTCTGCTCTGTTCTCTGTGCTCTGTTGCTCTGCACTCTGAGAGCTGGGCTCAGGATCAGTGCTCTGGCTCTGTTCTGTGCTCTGTGCTCTGCACTCTACACTCTGGCCTTGTCACTGTGTTCTGTGCTCTGAGCTCTGGTCTCTGTGCTCTGGGCTCTCTGCTCTGAGCTCTGGAGTCTGGGCTCTGTGCTCTGGTCTCTTGCTCTGCTCTCTGGTTCTGTGCTCTGTCTCTGTACTCTGGCTCTGGCTTTGAGCTCTGGGCTCTGGGCTGTGTACTATATCTGTACTCTGGGTCTGGGCCCTGTGCTCATTGCTCTGTGCTCTGTGTTCTGTGCTCTTGGCTCTTGGCTCTGTTCTCTGTGCTCTGGTGACTGTGCTCTGGGCTCTGGGCACTGTTCTCTGGGCTCTGGGGCTCTGTGCTCAGGTTTCCGGTCTATGGTCACTGTGCTCTGTTCTCTGTGCTCTGTTTCTGTATCTGGGCTTTATGCTCAGGGCCTGGCTGTGTGCACTCTACTCTGAATCTGCGCTCTGTGCTCTGTTCTCTGCACTCTGTGCTCTATTCTCTGGCTATGGGCTCATGCTCTCCACACTGTGCTCTGTGTTCTGGGCTCTGTGAATTTTGTTCTGGCTATGTGCCCTGGGCTCTAGCTCTGGGCTATGGCTCTGTGCTCTGTGTTTTGTGCTCTCTGCTCTGGATTTTATGCTCTGTGCTCTGTGCTCTAAGCTTTGTGCTCTGGACTCTAGTTCTGGACTCTGTCTCTGTATTCTGTGTTTTGTCTCTGTGCCTTGTGCTGTCTCTTCTGGCTCAATCTGCTCTCTGCTCTGCACTCTGAGTCTGGGGCTCTCTGCTCTCTGCTCTGGCTATATGATATGGCTGTGTGCTCTGCACTCTCTCCTCCTGGCTCTGGCTCTGTGCTCCCTCTCTCTGTACTCTAGCCCTGAGCTCTGAGCACTGACCTCTGAGCACTGACCTCTGTGTTCTGTCTCTGTACTCTGAGTCTTAGTTTTGGGTACTGGCTGTGTCCCCTGGGCATTGGGCTCTGTGCTCTGTGCTCTGGTCTATTCGATCTGTGCCCTGCACTCTGTGATCTGGGCTCTGACTGTGCTGTGGCTCTGTGCTCTCTCTCTGTGCTCTGGGCTCTGGGTGTGTGTTCTGGGTTCTGGGCTCTGTGCTCTACACTCTGTGCTCTGTGTTCTGGGCTCTGTGATCTGGGCTCTGACTCTAGGCTCTGTCTCAATACTCTGGGTCTGGACTCTGAACTCTGTGTCTCTTCTCTGGGTCTTGGCTCTGTGCTCTGTACTCTGTGTTCTGCACTCAGCAGTCAGGGCTCGGGCTCTGGGCTCTGTCTCGGTTCTCTGTGCTCTGTGACGTGAGCCTGGGATGTGGCTCTGTGTTCTGTCTGTCTACTATGGATCTATGCTGTGGGCTCTGTATTATGGGTTCTGGGCTGTGTGCTCTGGGATGCAGGCTCTGTGCTGTGGTCTCTGGTCTATAAATACTGTGCTTTGGACTCTGTCTCTGAGTTCTGGTCTCTGAGGTCTGGTTCCTGGGCTCTGTGCTGTGGTTTCAGTGGTCTGTGCTCTGTGCTTCAAGCTCTGTGTTCTGTGATCTGTGTGCTGTGCTCTGTGCTCTGCACTCTGAACTCAGAGCAATGGCTCTGTGCTCTGCATTCTGGGCCCTATGCATTTGATCTGGCTATGTGTTCTCGGCTATAGCTCTGGACTGTGGCTCTGTGCTCTGTGTTCTGTGTTCTGTTCTCTAAGCTTTGTGCTCTGGACTCTGGCTCTGGGCTCTCTCTCTGTACTCTGGGTTTTGTCTCTGTGCTTTGTGCTGTCTCTTCTGGCTCAGTCTCTGCTCTCTACTCTGCACTCTGAGTCCTGGGCTATGTCTCTGGGCTCTGTGCTCTCTGCTCTGGCTATATGATATGACTGTGTGCTCTGCACACTGTGCTCTGGGCTCTGGCTCTGTGTTCTCTCTCTATACTCTGGTCCTGGGTCTGAGCTCTGGGCACTGAGCTCTGTGTTCTGTCTCTGTATTCTGGGTCTTGGTTTTGGGCACTGGCTGTGTCCTCTGTTCTCTGGTCTCTGTGATCTGTGCTCTGCACTCTGCAATCTGGGCTCTGACTGTGCTGTGGCTCTGTGCTCTGTGCTCTGGTCTTTGTGCTCTGGCTCTCTGCTCAGGTCTCTGGGTCTGTGCTCTCTGCTCTGCTCTCTTTGCTCTCTGCTCTGCAACTCTTTTCTTTCACTTGACCCTCAGCTCTGGCCCTGGTTCTGAGCTCTGGGTACTGAGATGTGTTCTATGTTGTGTGCTCCCTGTTCTGGACTCTGTGATCTGTGCTCTGCACTGTGTGAGCTGGGTTCTGGATCAGTGCTCTGGCTCTGTTCTCTGTGTTCTGTGCTCTACACTCTGTGCTCTGTGCTCTGCACTGTGTGCTCTGGGACCTGGCCCTTGCTCTGTGCTCTTGGCTGTGGGTTTGTTGATTTGGGCACTGGGCTCTGTGCTGTGCTGTATGCTCTTGTCTCTGTGCTCTGCACTTTGTGCTCTGGGCTCTGGCTCTGTTTACTGGGCACTGGTTCTGTACTCTGGGCACTGTGCGCAGGTCTGTGGTCACTGTGCTCTGGTCTCTGTGCTCTGGTCTCTGTGTTCTGTGCTCTGCATTCTGTGCTCTGGGCTCTGGGCACATTGATTTGGGTACTGGGCCCTGTGCCCTGTGCTGTGTGCTGTGGTCTCTGAGCTCTGGCTCTATGCTCTGCACTCTGTGCTCTGGGCACTTAGCACAGTGCTTGGGCTCTGGGCAGTGTGCTCTGTGTTCTGTCCTCTGGGCTCTGGCTCTGTACTCTGGGCACTGTGCTCTGGTCTGTGATCACTGTACTCTGGTCTCTGTACTCTGCACTCTGTGCTCTGTGCTTTGCACTCTGTGCTCTGGCCTGTGTGCTCTGGGCTCTGGGCTCAGTTTTCTGTGCTCTGGGCTCTAAGCTCTGGGCTTTGGGCTCTGGAAAGTGTGCTCTGTGTTCTGTGCTCTGTGCTCTGGCTCTGTACTCTAGGCACTGTGCTCTAGTCTGTGGTCACTGTACTCTGGTCTCTGTACTCTGAACTCTGTGCTTTGTGCTCAGTACTCTGTGCTCTGCACTCTGTGCTCTGGCCTTTGTGCTCTGGGTTCTGGTCTCTGGGCTCTGGGCTCAATTCTCTGTGCTCTGGGGTTTGTGCTCATGGCTCTGGCTCTGGGCACTTTCTCTGACTCTGAGTCTGGGATGTGTGCTCTGTTCTCTGCACTCTGCACTCTGGAATCTGGCTCTGGGCTCCTGCTCTCTGCACTGTGCTCTGTGCTCAGGGCTCTGTGCTCTTTGTTCTGGCTAAGTGCCCTGGTCTCTATCTGGGCCATGGCTCTGTGCTCTGTGTTCTCTTCTTCCTACTCTGTTGTCTATGCTCTGTGCTCTGCACTCTGTCTCTTTATTCTGGTCTGGTTCTGAGCTCTGGACTCTAGGCTCTATATTCTCATTTTTGTGCTCTGCACTATGATCTCTGTGCTCTGTGCATTACACTCTGTGCTCTGTGTCCTATGCTCTGGGCTGTGTGATCTGTACTCTGGCTCTAGACACTGGCTCTAGGATCTGTCTCAATATTCTGGGTCTGGGTTCTGAACTGTGGACTCTGGGTTCTGTGCTCTCACTTCTGTGCACTGTACTCCGTGCTTTGTGCACTGCACTCTGTGCTGTGGATCAATGCCCTTGACTGTGTGTTCTGGGTTCTGTGCTCTGGGTTCTGGGATGTGGGCTTTGTGCTGTTGTCTCTGGACTCTTGGCTCTGTGCTCTGTGTTCTTGTCTCTGTGAACTGTGACCTGCACTCTGCAATCTGGGCTCTGACTTGCTCTGGCACTGTGCTCTGTGCTCTGGTCTCTGGTCAGTGTGCTTTGTGCTCTGCACTCTATGCTCTGGGCTCTGTGCTCTGTGCTCTGCACTCTGGGATCTGGGTTCTGACTCTGTACTCTGGGCACGGAGCTCTGGTCTGTGGTCACTGTGCGCTGCTCTCTCTACTGTGCACTCTGTGCTTTGTGCTCTGTGCTCTGCTCTCTGTGCTCTGGCCTGTGTGCTCTGCACTCTGGGCTGTTCTCTGTACTCTGGGCTTTTTTGCAGGACTCTGGCTCTAGTCACTTTCTCTGACTCTGGGACTCAGCTATGATCTCTGTTCTATGCACTCTGCTCTGGGATCTCCCTGTGGCCTCTGCTCTCTGCACTGTGTTGTGTCCTCTGGGCTCTGTGCTCTCAGCTCTGGTCCATGTGCTCTCTGCTCTCTCCTCTGTGCTCTGGAATGTGTGCTCTGGGTTCTGGCTCTAGGGTCTGTCTCAATACTCTGGGTCAAGTCTCTGTACTCTTTCTCTGGGACCTAGCACTATTCCCTGTGCCTCTTCTCTGTTCTCTATGCTCTGTGCTCTGTACTCTGGGATCTGGGCTCTGTGCTCTGGCTATGTGAACTGGCTCTGGGGTCTGCACTGTGCACACTGTGCCCTGTATCATTTCTTTGCTCTGTTCTCTGTCCTCTGTGCTCTGCACTCTGTGCCCTGGGCTTGGGCTCTGTGCTCTGTGCTCTAGGCTCCAGCTCTGTGCTGCTCTGGTCTCTGTTCTCCGGACTCTGGGATATATGCTCTGTTCTATGGGCTCTGGGCTCAGTGATTTGGGCACTGGTCTTTGTGCCCTGTGCTGTGTTCTCTGGTCTCAATGTTCTGGGCTCTGTGCTGTGCACTCTGGGTTCTTGGCTCTGGCACTGTACTCTGGGCACTGGCTGTGTACTCTGGACACTGTGCTGGGGTCTGTGGTCACTGTGCTCTGGTCTCCGTGCTCTGCAATCTGTGTTCTGTGCTCTGTGCTGTGCTCTGCACTCTGTGATCTGGACTTTGGCACATTGATTTGGGTACTGGGCTCTGTGTCATGTGCTGTGTTCTCTGTCCTTGTGTTCTGGGCTCTGTGCTCTGTGCTCTGTGCCCTGTACTCTGTGCTCTGTGCTCTAATCTCTAAGCTCTGGGCTCTGCACAGTGGGCTCTGTGCTGTATTCTGGGTTCTGAGCTCTGTGTTCTGTGTTCTGTGCTCTGCACTCTGCTCTGGGCTCTGTGCTCTGAGATCTGTGCTCTGGGCAGTGTGCTCTGTGCTCTACACTGTCTCTGGGCTCTGAATTCTGTGCTCTGCGTTCTGCACTCAGTGCTCTGGGCTCTGGCTCTGTACTCTGTGCACTGTGCTCTGGTATGTGGTCACTGTGCTCTGTTCTCTGTACTCTATACTCTGTGCTCTGTGCTCTGCACTCTGTGCTCTGGACTTGTGCTCTGCACTTTGGACTCTGAGCTCTGTTCTCTGTTCTCTGGGCATTGTGCTCAGGCCTCTGGCTCTGTGCACCTTTTCTGACTCTGTGTCTAGTCTATGTGCTCTGTTCTCTGCACTCTGCACTCTGGGATCTGGCTCTGGGCTCCTGCTCTCTGCACTGTGCTGTGTGCTTTGAGCTCTGTGCTCTGGCCTCTGTGCTCTGTGAAGTGTGCTCTGTGATCTGCACTCTGTGCTGTGGGCTCTGGCTTGGTACTCAGGGTACTGCACTTTTGTCTGTGGTCACTGTGCTCTGGTCTCTACTCTTTACCCTGAAATCTGTGCTGTATACTCTGTTCTCTGCACTCTGTGTTTTGGGCTGTGTGCTCTGTGTTCTGGCTCTAGGCTCTGTCTCAATACTCTGGTCTAGTCTCTGTACTCTCTCTCTCTTCTCTGGAACATAGCACTATTCCCTGTGCCTCTGCTCTGTTCTCTATGCTCTGCACTCTGTACTTTGGAATCTGGACTCTGTGCTCTGGCTAGATGATCTGCCTCTGGGCTCCACACTGTGCACACTGTGCTCTGTATCAGTTCTCTGCTCTGTTCTCTGTGCTTCGTGCTCTGCACTCTGCACTCTGGGCTCAGGCTCTGTACTCTGGCTATTTGTTCTGGCTCTGTGTTCTGCACTCTGTGCTCTGGGCTCTGGATCAGTGTTCTGAATCTCTTCTCTGTGGTCTGTGCTTTGCACTGTTCTCTCTGTCCTTGGCAGTGTGCTCTGTACTCTGTATTCTGTGCTCTGTGCTCTGGTCTCTTTTCTCTGGACTCTGGGATCTATGCTCTGTTCTCTGGCCTCTGGGCTCATTGATTTGGGCAGTGAGCTCTGTGCCCTGTACTGTGTCCTCTGGTCTCTGTGTTCTGTGCTCTGTGCTCTGCACTCTAGGTTCTGGGCTCTGGCTCTGTACTCTGGGCATTGTGCTTGGATCTGTTTTCTCTTTGCTCTGGTCTTTGTGCTGTGCAATCTGCTCTGTGCTTTGCACTCTGTTCTATGGGCTCTGTACTTTGCACTCTATGATCTGGGTTCTGTGTTCTGTGCTCTTGGATCTGGTTCTGTGCTCTGTGTGCTGGTCTCTGTTCTCTGGACTCTTGGATTTATGCTCTCTTCTCTGGGCTCTGAGCTCATTAATTTGAGCACTGGGCTCTGTGCCCTGTTCTATGTGCTCTGGCCTCTGTGTTTTGTGCTATGTGCTCTCTGCTCTGCAATATGTGCTCTGGGCTGTGGGCATGTTGATTTTGTTACTGGGCTCTGAGCCCTGTCCTGTGTGCTCAGGCCTCTGTGCTCTGTGCTCTGTTCTCTGCACTCTGTGCTCTGGGATCTAAAGCTCTGCACTCTGGGCTCTTGGCTGTGTGCTATGTGCTCTGAACTCTGTCCTTTGGGCTCTGTGTTCTGTGCTCTGTGCTCTGGGCTCATGCTCTGTACTGTGGGCATTGTTCTCTGGTCTGTGATCACTGTGCTCTGATCTGTGTACTCTGCACTCTGTTCTCTGTGCTCTTTGCTCTGTGCTCTGGCCTATGTGCTCTGGGTTCTGGCCTCTGGGCTGAGTTCACTGTGCTCTGGGCTTTGTGCTTATGGCTCTGGCTCTGGGCACTTTCTGTGACTCTGGGTCTGGGGTTTGTGTTCTGTTCTTTGCACTCTGTGCTCTGGGATCTGCCTCTGGGCTTTTGGTCTCTACACTGTGCTCTGTGCTTGGGACTCTGTGTTCTATGCTCTGGCTAGTTGCCCTGGACTCTGTCTCTGGACTGTGGCCCTCTGCTCCGTGTTCTGTGCTCTCTACTCTGAATGCTGTGCTCTGTGCTCTACACTCTGCTAGCTGGACTCTGGATCAGTGCTCTGGCTTTGTTCTCTGTGCTCTGCACTTTGCGCTCTGGTCTTGTCACTGTGTTTTGTGCTCTCTCCTCTGGGCTCTTTTCTCTGCACTCTGTTCTCTGTTTTCTGTGCTCTCTGCTCTGGGTTCTGGGTTCTGGGCTCTGTGCTCCACACTCTGTGCTCTGGTCTGTGACTCTGTGCTCTGTCTCTGTTCTCTGGCTCTGGCTTTGAGCTTTGGGTTATGCTCTCTGGGCTCTGTGTACTATATCTGTACTCTGGGTCTGGGTCCTCTTCTCTGGTCTCTGAGCTCTGGTCTCTGGTCTCTGAGCTCTGGTCTCTGGTCTCTGTGTTCTGTGTTCTGTGCTCTGGGCTCTGGTGTGTGTGCTCTGGACTTTGGGCTCTGTGCTCTGTGCTCTGGTTTCTGGGATCTGTGCTCTGTTTTCTGGTCTATGGTCACTGTGCTCTGTTCTCTGTGCTCTCTTTCTGTGCTCTGGGCTCTGTGCACTGTGCTCTGACTCTGTGCTCTGTGCTCTGTTCCCTGCACTTTGTGCTCTAGGCTCTGGGCTGTGAGTTTGTTCACTGCACTCTGTGCTCTGTGCTCTAAGTTTTGTGCTCTGAACTCTGGCTCTGAGCTCTCTCTCTCTCTCTGTATTCTGGGTTGTCTCTGTGTTTTCTGCTCTGTCTTTTGGCTCAGTCTCTCTGCTGTCTGCTCTGCACTCTGAGTCCTGGGCTCTGTCTCTGGGCTCTGTACTCTCTGCTCTGGCTATCTGATATGGTTATGTACTCTGTGTTCTGGGCTCTGTCTCTACGCTCTCTCTCTGTACTCTAGCCCTGGTCTGAGCTCTGGGCACTGAGCTCTGTGTTCTGTCTCTGTAATCTAGGTATTGTATTTGTGTGCTGGCTGTGTCCTCTGGTCTCTGGTCTCTGTGCTCTTTTCTCTGGTCTCTGTGATCTGTGCTCTGCACTCTGTGATCTGGGATCTGACACCACTCTAGCTCTGTGCTCTTTGCTCTGGTCTTTGTGCTCTCTCACTGTGCTCTGGGTCCTGCATGTGTGCTCTGCAGTCTGTGCTCTGTGGTCTGGAGTCTGTTTTCTGTTCTCTATGCTCTCTGCCTTGGGCTCTGGGCTCTGGGTTCTGTCTCTAGGCTCTGTCTCAATACTCTGGGTCTGGGCTATGAACTCTGTCTCTGTTCTATGTATCCTTGCTCTGTTCTCCATGCTCTGGTTTCTGTCCTCAGTGCTCTGCTTTCTGTGTACTGCACTCTTTGCTCTGTGCACTGTGCTCTGGCCTGTGTGCTCTGGATTCTGGCTGTAGGCTTTGTCTCAACACTATGGTTCTGGGCTCTGAAATCTGTGTCTCTTCTCTGGGTTTTGGCTCTGTTCTCTGTGCTCTGTGCTCTGGGTCCTGCATGTGTGCTCTGCAGTCTGTGCTCTGTGGTCTGGAGTCTGTTTTCTGTTCTCTATGCTCTCTGCCTTGGGCTCTGGGCTCTGGGTTCTGTCTCTAGGCTCTGTCTCAATACTCTGGGTCTGGGCTATGAACTCTGTCTCTGTTCTATGTATCCTTGCTCTGTTCTCCATGCTCTGGTTTCTGTCCTCAGTGCTCTGCTTTCTGTGTACTGCACTCTTTGCTCTGTGCACTGTGCTCTGGCCTGTGTGCTCTGGATTCTGGCTGTAGGCTTTGTCTCAACACTATGGTTCTGGGCTCTGAAATCTGTGTCTCTTCTCTGGGTTTTGGCTCTGTTCTCTGTGCTCTGTGTTCTGCACCCTGCAATCAGGGCTCTTGCTCTTAGCTCTGTCTCTGTTCTCTGTGCTCTGTGTTGTCAGCCTGGGATTTGGGCTCTGTGTTCTGTCTCTCTACTCTGGATCTATGGTCTGGGCTCAATGCCCTGGGCTTGTGCTCTGAGCTCTGAGATGTGAGCTCTGTGCTATGATCTCTCATCTCTGAGCTCTTTGTTCTGTGCTCTTTCTCTGAGTTCTGCTCTATGGGCTCTGTGCTGTGTGCTCTCGGTTCTGTGTTGTGGTCTCTGTGCTGTGGGCTCGCTCTGTGTGCTGTGCTCTGTGCTCTGCACTCTGTGTCCTGTCCTCTGTGCTCTGCACTCTGTGCTCTGGGCAATGGCTTTGTGCTGTGTGCTCTGTACTCTGGGCTCTGGGCTCTGTGCCTTGTGCTCTGTGCTCTGTGCTGTGGACTCTGTGCTCTGGATCTTTGTGCTGCACTCTGTTCTCTACACACTGTGCTCTGGGCAATGGCTCTGTGCTCTGTACTATGGGATATTAGCACTGTGTTCTGTACTCTGGGCTCTGTGCTATGGTCTCTGTGCTCTGCTCTCTGGTCTCAGAGCAGGATACCAGAGCCAGACCCTGAGTGCAGAGTGCAGAGAAGGAACACAGAGTATGGAGCCAGGGAACAGTGTACAGAGCTGACATCCCAGACACATAGCACAAAACACAGAGTGCAGAGCACAGAGAACAGAACACAGAATACAGAGCACAGAGCACACTGCACAGAGCAAAGGGCACAGACCCATTGTCTAGAGCACAGACCCACAGTACAGAGGCAAAACATAGAGCCCAGAGCTCAGAATACAGATCCCAGGACATAGAGCACAGATACCAGAGCACAGAGCACAGAGCCCAGTGCCAGAACAATTGTAGAGAGACAGAACACAGAGACCAGAGCCCAAAACTGAGAGTACATAGCACAGAGACCATAATAAAGTCCTCAGGGCACAGAGCACAGAACACAGAGCCAGAGCACAGAAAGCAGAGCACAGAGTAGAGAGCAGAGTACAGAGCACAGTGCCCATGCCCCAGAGAAGAGCTTAGAGCACAAACCCAGGGTACAGAACCACACTACAGAGACAGAGCACAGAATATAGTGCACAGTGACCAGAGTCCGGAGAACAGTGCACAGTGCCCAGAGCCCCAAGCACAGGGCTGAGAGCACTGAGCCAGAAATCAGAGCATAGAGTGCAGAGCAAAGCTATCAAAGCACAGAGCCCATAACAGAGCCCAGCATACATAGCACAGATCCCAGAGTGCAGTGCACAAATGAACAAACCCAGAAACCAGAGTACAGAGCCCAGAGCACAGAGACCACAGCACAGAACACAGAGGGCAGAGCACAGAACACAGAGCCAAAACCAAGAACACAGAACATGGAGCACAGAGCACAGAGTTCAGACTCTCTCCAAATACTTTGGGTCGGGGCTCTGAACTCTGTCTCTTTACTCAGGGTCTTGGCTCTGTGCTTTGTGCTCTAGTCTCTGTGCTCTAGTTCTGTGCTCTGTGCTCTAGCCCTGTGCTCTCCGCATTGGGCCCTGGGCTATGGCTCTAGGCTCTCTCACAATACTCTGGGGCTGGACTCTGAACTCTGTCTCTGTTGTCTGGGTCCTGGCTTTGTACTCTGCTCTGCGACCTGCACTCTGTGCTCTCGGCTGTGGCTCTGGGCTCCTGCTTTGATTTCTGTGCTCTGCGATCTGTGCTCTGAGCTCTGGGCTCTGGGCTCTGGCTCTGGGTACTGTCTCTGACTCTGGTTCTAGACTCTGTGCTCTGTACACTGTGTTCTAGCTCTGTGATCTGTGGTCTTTTCTCTCTACTCTGCACTCTGGCACTGGCTCTGGACTCCTGCTCTGAGACTGGAGCATAGAGCCCAAAGCCCAGAGCCCAGAGCATAGATTCATAATACAGAGACAGAAAACAGAGCCAACATCCCATGCTCACAGCACAGAGAACAGAGAACAGAGAAAGAGCACAGTGCCAGAGCCAGAGTACAGAGACAGAACACAGAGCACAGAGCAAAGAGCATAGAGCACAGTGATGAGAGCACAAAACGTAGAGCCAGAGCCAGAGTACAGAAGCACAGCACAGGGCACAGAGCACAGAACACGAAGTACATAGCAGGAGCCCAGAAGCAGAGCCAGAGTGCACAGTGCAGAGCACAAAGCACAGAGACAGAGCACAGGGCACAAAGCACTGAGCCCAGACCCAGAGTAAGACACAGTGCCCAGAGGACAGAGCCAGAACCCAGAGTCCAGAGTACAGAGCACAACAAACAAAGCACAGAGCACAAACCTGAGCACAGAACACAGAGCTGAGAGCACAGACCCAGAGCTCTGGGCTCTGGCTCTGTGTTCTGTGCTCTGTCCTCTAGGTTGTGGTCACTCTGCTCTGTGCTCTGTGCTATATTTCTGTACTCTGGTCTGACTCTGAGTTCTGTACTCTAGGCTCTGTGCTCTCCTTTCTGTGCTCTGCAGTCAGTGCTCTGTGCTCTGTGCACTGGGCTCTGTGCTGTGGCTCTCTGCTCTGAGCCCTGTTTTCTGTGCTGTGATCTGGAATCTGGCTCTGGGATCTGTCTCAAAATACTGGGTCTGGGCTCTGAACTCTGGACTCTGGGCTCTGTGCTCTCATTTCTGTGCTCTGCACTCAGTGCCCTGTGCTCTGTGCACTGCACTCTATACTGTGGATCTATGCCCTGCACTGAGTATTCTGGGCTCTGGGCTTTGGGTTCTGGGATGTGGACTTTGTGCTATGGTTTCTGGACTCTGTGCTCTGTGCTCTGTGTTCTGTGCTATGTATTCTTTCTCTGTACTTTGGTTCTGGCTCTGTGCTCTGTGCTCTGCCCACTGTGCTCTGGGCTCTGGTCACTGTGCTTTGTGCTCTGATCTCTCTGCTCTGTGTTCTGTGCTCTGTGCTCTGTCTCTGTACTTTGGCTCCGGCTCTGTGCTATATGCTCTACATTCTATGCTCTGTGCTTGGTGCTTTGCACTCTGTGCTGTGGTTCTGTGCTCTGTGCTCTGTACTCTGGGCTGTGTGCTCTGGGCTCTGACTCTAGGCTTTGTCTCAATATTCTTGGTCTGGGCTATGAGTCTGGGATGTGGGTTCTGTTTTCTGTCTCTACTTTGGATCTATGCTCTGGGCTCTGTCTTCTGTCTCTGAGGTGTGGACTCTAGGCTCTGTGATCTGTGCTTTGGTTTCTGTACTGTGGTCTCATTGGTCTGTGCTCTGTGCTCTGGGCTCTGGGCTCAGTGTTCTGTGTTCTGTGCTTTGAGCTCTATGCTGTGGCTTTGTGCTTTGTGCTCTGTGCTCTGTTCACTGTACTCTTGGTTTAGTGCTCTGGGCTTTGGCTCTAGGTTTTGCCTCAATACACTTGGTCTGGTCTCTGATGTCTGTCTCTGTTCTCTGGGTCCTGGCTCTGTGCTCTGTGCTTGGTGTTCTACACTCTGTGCTCTGGTCTCTGGCTCTGTAATCTCTGCTCTGTGCTTTGAGCCTAGGATGTGGACTCTGTGTTCTCTCTGTCTACTCTGGATCTATGCTCTGGGCTCTGTATTATGGGCTCTGTGCTCTGTGCTCTGTGCACTGTGCTGTGTGCTCTGCACTCTGTACTCTGTGCAATGGTTCTGTGCTCTGGACTCTGGGAAATGGCTCTGTGCTCTAAGCTCAGGGCTCTGGACTCTGGGCTCTAGGCTCTGGCTCTGGGTTGTGGGCACTGGGATACGTGCTCCGGGTTCTATGCTGTGGTCTCTCTGCTCTGTGTTGTATGCTCTGGTCTCAAGCAGGAGCTCAGATACAAAGCACAGAGTGCAGAGAAAAGAGCACAGAGAACAGAGGTAGAGCACACTGCACAGAACACAGAGCCCACAACCAGAGTCAGAGACAGTACCCAGAGCCAGAACCCAGAACACAGAACCCAAAGCACAGAGCACAGGACCAAAGCAAAGAGGGCAGAGTACAGCACACAAAGCACAGGACACAAGCAGGAGCCTAGAGCCAAAGCCCAGAGCACAGAGCATGGAGCACACATCCAGAACCCAGAAATACAGATAGCACTCAGAGCCCAGACTTAGAATATTGAGAGGGAACCTAGAGCCAGAGCCCAGAGGACACAGCCCAGAGTAGAGAGCACAGAGCCTAGAGCACAGAGCAAATAATGAAGGGCACAGAGTCCAGAGCACAGAGACCGGAGCACAGAGCCCTAACCAGAGCACAGAGCAGTGAGTCCAGAGCACATTCAGCAGAACCAGAGCACAGGGCACAGTGACCACAGCCCAGATCATAGAGTCCAGAGCCCAGAGCACAGAGCACAGAAAACAGAGCTGGAGCCCAGAGCCAGAGCACAGAGAAAGAGCACAGAGGCCAGAGCAGAAAGCACAGAGTACAGAGTGCAGAGCACAAGACCAGAGCACAGAACACAGAGACCAGAGCACAGAGCCGAGAGCCCAGTGCCCATAGCCTATAGCACAGAGTCCAGAATACAGAGAAAGATTATCTAGAGCACAGAACACAGAACACGGAGCACAGACCATGTTGACAAGAACCAGGGCAGAGGGCACAGTGCCCACAGTCCAGAGAACAGATCCCAGAACACAGGGTGGAGAGCCCAGAGCACAGAGTGCAGAGCACAAATAACATAGCACAGAATCCAGAGCACTCGGCACAGAACACAGAGCCCAATTCACATATCTATGAGGGCAGAGCACAGAGCACAGAGCAAAGAGCACAGACCCAGTGTCTAGAGCACAGACGCAGAGTACACAGACAGAACATAGATCACAGAGCCTAGAATACAGAGCAAAAAGCATAGAGCACAGAGACCAGAGCACAGAGCCCAGTGCCCAGACTAATTGTAGAGAGAGAGAACACAGAGACCAGAGCCCAGAACTGAGTGTACAGAGTTTAAAGACCACAACACAGACCTCAGAGCACAGAGCACAGAGCCAGATCACAGAGCACAGAGCACAAAGCACAGAGCACAGAGTGCAGAGCATAGAGACCACAGCCCAGAGCACAGAACTGAAAGCGCAGACCCAGGGTACAGAGTCACAGTACAGAGATAGAACACAGAGTCCAGAACACAGAGCACAGTGCACAGAAGCCAGAGCACAGAGCACAGAGCACAGAGCACAGAGGACAGAGTGAAGAGCCAATAGCCAAGAGCACACAACACAGAGCACAGAGCACAGAATCCAGGCTCTCTTACATACTCTGGGTCTGGTCTCTGAACTCTGTCTCTGTTCTTTGGGTCCTGGATCTGTGCTCTCCAGTCAGCACTCTGGCCTCTGTCTCTGGGATCCTACAGTATTCATTGTGCTCTGTGCTCTGTGCTCTGTGCTCTGTTCTCTGTTCTCTGTGATCTGTGTTTGGCTCTGTGCTCTTTCTCTTTGTTCTTTGCTCTAGATCTGTGCTTGAGTTCTAGTCTCTGGTCTCTGTGTTCTTTCTCTCTAATCTGGGTCTGGGCTCTGAGCTCTGAGTCTGTGTTCTGGGATCTGTGGTCTGTGCTCTGTGCTCTGGCCTTTTGCTCTTTTCTCTGTACTCTGGTCTTTGCGCTCTGGATCTGTGGTCTGAGCTCTGGTCTTTGGTTCCTCTTTTCTTTCTCTCTACTCTGAGCTCTGGGCTCTGTTCTCTGTGTTGTGTCTCTGTACTTTGAGTCTGGTCTCTTGGTTCCATGCTCTGTGTTCTGGTCTCTGTGTGCTGTGCTCTGTGCTCTGGACTCTGGCTCTGTTCTCTGCCTGTGTGCTCTGTGCTCTGGTCTCTGTGTGCTGTGCTCTGTGCTCTGGCTCTGTGCTCTGGGCTCTGTGCTCTGTTGTCTGTACTCTGGTCTCTGGTTTCTGTGCTCTCTTCTTTGTGCTCTTTGCTCTGGGCTCTGTGTTTTGTCTCTGAACTCTGGGTCTGTGCTCTGGGCTCTGGCTCTGTTCTCTGTCTCTGTGTTCTGTGCTTTGGGCTCTGGTCTCTGTGCTCTGTGCTGTGTACACTGGGCCATGGATTCTGTGTTCTGTCTTTTAGTCTGTTTCTGTGCTCTTGGCTCTGGCTCTGTTCTAAGGCTCTGTGCTCTGTGCTCTCTCTCTGTATTCTGGGCTCTGGGTTTGTTCTCTGTGCTCTGTGTTCTGTGTTCTGACTGTGGGATCAGGCTCTGTGCTCTATGCTGAGTTCTCTGGCTCTGTCCTCAGTTCACTGGTCTCTGTGCTCTGGATCTGTGCTCTGGGCTGTGGGTGTGTGCTCTGTGATCTGAGCTCTGGTCTCTGTCTCTGAGCTCTTGGCCTGGGACATTTCTCTTTGCTCTGGGCTCTGTGCTCTGTGCTCTGGGCTATGTGTCTTTGCTCTGTGCTCTGTGCTCTGGCTCTTGGCTCTGGGATCTGGCTCTTCTTTCTCAGAAAGTCCTGTCACACATTTGGATGTTCTTTCACCTATTCTGTTTTGTTATTCAGGTTTTTGCCATGTTTGGTCTTTGCTTTTGCACTTGTGCAGAGATGGTTTTGATTAAATTTCTCATATTGTGGTGAACTCTCTATTGCGAGAGCCATGATTCAGTGCTGCATATCCCAACATGATGTTGTTTACACTTAAAGTCATGGGAGTAGGTGGAGTGGTGTAAGGAAAGCCTTTCCTCATAGGTCTTGCAAAAAAACAAAAAAATAAATAAATAAAAATAAGCATATGTATCACCAGCTGTGCCTTGCAAGCTGCAGGAGAGAGCCAGGAATTCACAAGTGCATTGATGTCCTTGCAAGGGGAATTAGGGTGAGTAATGATGGTTGCTTACAGAATGATCTGACACTGACTATTTCCTTTATTGGTACAGTATGTTGAAGCTGAAGAATTGTCCTAGAATTTGGGCATAGACCTTAAACAGTGACAAATTTGTTAGTGTCTCTTCACTGTAGTTGGTTTTCAGCACCCACACCCTTCTGATATTTATGTCTCCCCAAATATCCTCACTTGTCCTTTTTGAGTATTCACCTTTGGAGCTTCCTAATCATTCCTCTTTCAGCATGCTATATGTTCAAATTTGGTATTATGCCCAGTGAAAATGTGTTAATCATGCCAACAGCAGGCTCTTGTTTCATCCATTGTCTTGTGGTCTGCAACTTTCTGGGGCTGGTAATAGGAATTTTGGCAATTTCCCAGAGGGCCTTGTACCACAGAGGTGCTAGTTGGGTCAAAGGAATAAACCCTTGGGGGAACACAGATTAGCCAGTTATTTCTGCATCTAAAGGTGTGTTGAAGGGCCTCTGGAAAAATTACAGCAGGAAAATTTCTGAGTGCAGCCCATTGTAAGGCAGCAGCCAACGTGGTTGGCCCTGGCAGGTGGAGTGAGCACAGAAAAACTCTCCTTGCTTGACAGCTCCTTCCTGTCCTCCATCCAATATGCTGAGTGAATGACTCCCTCATGAGTCTCCTCATGAGCCATCAGAAGAGCCACTCACCTCCACTTAGAAGTCCAACTGCCCAGTTCCAGCTGTCTTGCATTAAGGCTTTCTGGGAAAGGAGGACAACTGACCAGACTGGGTGTGATTATTCCCAATTCAAGAAGCACCTGAACCAGGGAGGTGCGCTGCACCCTCCCCATCCCGGAACTGTCAGCAGCCATCATGCCTTGTGGCTGCTATGGTTCAAGGCCAGTTTCCAGACTCGGCAAAATCACAGGTGTGCACAGATCTGCAGGAATGGTTTCAAAGGGCAATGCCAGCTGGGTCCTGTACTAAGCTTGATGACCCACGTGCCCTCATGTATCCCTCCATCCCTGCCTGGTCCCCTATACCTCCTGGGGGCTTATTGACCACAGCAGGAGCTAGGTGACCTGGCTATCATGATGTCCAGTGCTGCCAGAGTAGCACAGTGCCACCTAGCAGGCATGGAGGATCGTGCAAGCTGCCAGACTTCAGCGGGTTACCTTGTCCTGCCTGGACCCAGAGTGATCCACCACCCCCTCAGCTATGCCCCGCACACACCATAGGTCCTCTTCAACTTGACCAAGAGGTTAGGATCTCATTTCTTGAAACATCAGGCACTTGCCCTCCCTCCCTTCATCTTTCCTCTTACTGTCCCCTCGGAGCCAGCACTTATTTGCAATCTCCATCTGAAGCAGCCAGGAGCAGAAGCGTCTCTGGTTGCCATGGGAACCATGACGCCACTGTGCTGTCATGTCATAACTCTGTGACCTCAGGCGCTGTCTGCAGTGCAGGCACAAGGTCACAAAAGCCACTCCTCAACATCCAGGTGGCCCAAGGCCCAGAGAAAGCCTCTGGGGATAAAAAAAGTGCATCCTCCTAACGGAGCCTGGAACCTCCACGCCCTTCACACCCTTCGTGCCCAAAGCCCAACCCTTCCACTTTGAATAGAGTCTCTATCCCATCTTTTGCTCTTGTGGCACAGGAGCACTGGAAACAAAGTGAGACAATTTTCAGAGTGCAACGACTTGCAATAGAATGATTGAGAGATTACGGAACATTCCTGGGAACCTGGAGGCATTGTAGCCCCTGTCCTGATTCAAAATACTGTGGATTTGCTGATCATTCAGATCAAAGACAGACCTCTTCCCTTGCCAGTTATCATTGCCTTCCCCAATATTGGTTTGTCAGTGTGGCTGTCAGTGTTCGTTAAGACTACCAGTTCTCAGCATGTTCTTCTTCCAGAGGTGCCAGGTACCAGGAAGAAGAAGAATATAGCAGAGTTCAGAATGACATCCACTACCTCATGGCTGTGTCAGAGCTGGGTATAATGGTGCTGACCATCCCACCGAGCTTCTGCTCAAAGAAGAGGTACTGCTGGCATGTGGCTCTGCTGGTTCCTCCAGGTGTTGTGTTGAAGGATTGGATGTACCACCAAGGCCTCAGAGGGGCTGCTATTGGATCCAGGATTCCACAGTCACAACACTGCCAGCAGTATGGCATCAGAGTTTCTTGCTGACTGTGAGCCAGTTCCTAAACCACACTCCTTCTCTCTCTTCAGTGCTGGGTGACTAAGTCCATGCCAGCAGTGGGCACCATGACCATCTCCTCCCATCTGCCTCCTGAGCTTGGTAGGATGATACAGTTTGTGAACAGGGACAGTGGACATGTGGGGCAGTGGTGGCTCCTGGGCCTGTGACCCACATATGAGCACCAGGGGGCCTCTCAGAGCCATAGGATGAAAGTGTGGCAAGGGCTGGAATAAGTAATGTGTGATGTCATCAGAAGGGCATCTTACACAGGATAGGTGCCAAATAATTTGTCAATGTGATCAGCCACAGAATAACTCTAATGAGTGTTTAATGCGTTCATCACCTTACAGCATGAGGCACAGAGAAGCATAGTTAGCTGCTGAGGGTCCACATGAGAGATGTGCACACGATTCTAGCCAGCCACAGATCAAAGACTGTTTTTCATCCCAGGTAGACCTTTTCTAAGAGTGCACTGCCTGACTCAGTCCAAGATTACTGAGTCTCAGGGCTTCATCCCTGCAGGAAGAAGACACAGATATCATTTGGGACCAGAGAGGCTTACTTGTGTGCCACCCACCAACTAATGAAAGCAGGTGACAGGTCTTCAGGAATTGAGCAGTTCATGGGCTCATGTCTGACATTCCAGTAGGTCCTCTTGATGCTCACAGCTTGCCAGGGCATGGCTCAGCAGTCAGCGACCTGAGCACCAGCACACGTGTCCTACTCAGCATGTTTGTGAGGGGTGTTTTGTCATTTGCCTGAGGTGCTGGGAGGTGCTGGTTGTGGACACCTCTTCTACCCTGGGGGATAGTGGGTGGTACAGAGACTGTGCAAGAACACCTTCAAGATGCTCAATTCACCATAGCCAGATTGTGGAACCAACCTAGAAGTCCTTCAATTGATGAATGGATAAAGAAACTGTGGCATATATATACAATGGAATATTACTCTGCCATAAAGAATAATAAAATTATGGCATTTGCAGGCAAATGGATGAAATTGGAGAATACCATGCTAAGTGAGATAAGCCAATCTCAAAAAAATCAAAGGACAAATGATCTCGTTGATAAGCAGATGATGAAATATAATGGGGGGTGGGAGGGATTAGCGTTAGGGTTAGGGTTAGGTTTAGGGTTAGGGTTAAGGAGGGTGGCAAGAATGGAGGAAGGAAGGCCTGTATAGAGGGAAAAGAGGGGTGGGGGAAGGAAAAAAGATAACATAATGAATCAAACAACATTACCCTATGTAAATTTATGATTACACAAATGGTATGCCTTTACTCCATGTACAAACAGAGAAACAACATGTATCTCATTTGTTTACAATAATAAATAAATAAATTAATAAATAATTAAATAAATAAATAAATAAAAAAGAAAGTAATGGGACAGGTCAGCTCTTTGTTGTAGGACAAGGAGCTGTTTAGAAAGGTGGGAAATGCAGGTCAATTCAAGCCTTGGAAGAGTCCTGAGCCAGACAAGGCAATTGATCATATGAGCAGGTGTCCAGACCATAGAGTAAGGTCATAGGCCAGGAGTTGAAGAATTCTTTTTGCTCTGGAACATATGGAAACCACCTAGAGGAGCAGAGTGTGACAATCCTATAAAAGTGTAGAAAAGGCAGTGGTTGCATTTACTTAACCTCCACCAGGGTCCCCGAGGAGGATGAGTGATGGTGGAAGAAGGTGGGCAGAGGGCTAGAGAAACTAGGCTCTCTTCTCACTGTGCTGCTGTCCCTGAGGGGTGGTGTGCAGGGGTGCTGGCATCACGGTGTGTCCCAGGGCTCTAATTGGCAGGAGAGAAGGAAGGTCATGGGCAGACATGGAGGTTTTGCAGACTGGTTGATGTGAGATTCTAGGGTACCATGCTGAGTGTGAACACCCAGTAGCATGCCACTTTCTTCTCCAGGATACAGAGGGCTTCAGGGCAGTCAGAACTCTGGGAGGTTATTGGGGCGTGTGAGCAGTGAGCAGCATCTAGATGTTGTATTGACAACAGTCAATTGTGTCTTTTGTGTGCCACATTACACTTACATGAAGGGTTAATCATAGCAGAGTTACAACCACCAGTCTTGACACCCCTTGTGTAGTGTCAGCATTTCCAGCTCTGTGACCCTTGGTCATCCAGTGGTGATGAAAACTCTCAGAGAGCATAGAAGTGCATCTGACTCAGTACCAGGGCTGCTCCTGGATCAGAGGAAGGAACTCTGTCTTTGAAGCCCAGAGCAGTTAGAGCAGCAGGGATGTGTGAGAAGTATTCAGGAATGCACAAAGAAGAGAAGCAGTAGGCTGGGAGGTGTCTTTGGAATTGATGAGAAGACAACATGGGTGAGTTGTCATCAACTGGGAGCAATCCTGCTTCAACAAGAGTAAGTCACATAGGGCAGCCGTGGGAAGGAAAGGAAATGTGAGACACATTGCAGTGTAGAGAAGCTCACAGGACTGACCCTGTGGAGATGGAAGTGAGCAGGGAGTATGTCTCAGGAATGCAGGGTGGTGCGGACTACTGTGTCCCACAGGCCAAGATGTGAGGGGGACTCCCAGTTTTGGGAATTATGGTGGGACAGCATGTACCTCTCTACATAAATGAGGACCCAGTCACCAGAGGTAAGGAGATCTGGTGGGAGGTGCTGGAGGTGAGAGGAGAGGCAAGGGCCCATGGGCTATGCCTGTCAGCAAGGGGAGGCATGGGATATAGAGGACTTCTACTTGGAAGGCCAAGATCAGACATGGTAGACAGAACAATGCAAAGAAAGTGCATGTGGGGTGGGGTGGGTCCTTGAAGAGGCCTGTGCTGAGCAGTGCAGAAGGGGTTCCCTCAGAGGAGGTAAGTAGGTGGAGATCCAACCCAGAGAATAGCCCATGGGGCTTCTTAATTTAGACTCATGGTAATGCTATGTGTCCATTCTTGTGGGAGAGGTTGTCCACAGCCAAGGTGTTTTCTAGGAAGAGGATGGTGGAAGGGGTTCAGGGAGACAAGTGACATCTTCCTCAGAGAGCTGGGTCCAGAACATGGAGTATGTGAAGAGTCCTGTTCTGTAACCTCCCTGCTCACTATCTTCATCCAGGAATCTACCAGCCTTCTCCCTCTGCCCTAAAGGACAACAGAAGCAGACTTTCCCCAGAGAGTTGTTTCAAGGGGTGCAGGAATTTGCATCAGGTGTGAGCACCCAAACCAGCAAGGCCCAGCAGGTAAGGAAAACAGCCCACAACAGGTGACATACACAGCATCCATGAAAGTTTCTAAATCTCACCAGAAAAGTCCCTAAGCAGTGCATGGATCTTCCCCTACAGCTCAGCCAGGTCACCTAATAAACAGAGTGCTCCACCAAGCAGCTGTCCCTTCCTACAGTCTCTCCCCACCTCCACCCAGTTTGTTCCTTCCACATTGGCTGACACCATCCTGAGGGGAGACACCCACACTCCTTCCTGTACCTCTGTACCTCTTTTCCTGCCAGGTAGCTTCCCCCTCTGCCCAGGTAATTACACTCCACAAGATAGCACCCTCTGCTGGGTGTCTTAGGCTATAATCAGATGTCCACCAGACCCCTCCAATGGTCTGTTCCTCAGGAATTGGTGTCACATCTTGAACTGTTCCCTCCATGTGTTCAGTTTTCTTACATGGGATTTGTTCATTTATCACTCACCTAATCTGCAGAGGCCCCCAGATCTGAGATGGGGCCTTTGAAACACAAGACAACGGTCATTCCAAGACAGGTAATGGCCCTGAACAGGACTATCTGTAGAGCCTTCTCTTCCAGGATCTCAGTATGTTCCTGGCCAGGTCTTGGGACTTTGGCGTTTAGCTGACTGGGTGCAGTGTCAGCTCAGCGGAAGGGCCCATATATGGCTGGGGATACGGTGAGCTCAGGAGGTAAGGCCCATGTGTCCTGTCTACAGGAACCCTGCTCTGCCTCCCCACACATGCTCCCCACACAGTCCTCTATCCAGTGCACCACAGCATATTGTAACCTATGCTATCCTTGGAGAGCTCAGCAAGGTTTATACCCATTTCTTGATGGATACAAGCTGACCCAGTCGGCTGTGTACACACCTGTAACCCAGGGAAAGTATTCACAGTTGTGGGACAGGTGGGTTTGACTTCAGAGATGAACTTGACCACTGAGCAGGTGTACAACTGGTTTGCCAAATACAGGAGGCAGTGCCAAATATTCCTTCTCAAGTGTGTCAATCCTGCCTGGGAGGTCTTGCTAGAACTCCCCTGTGTGGAAGAGAACCTAAATGCCCTATGTCATGCATGCCTCTGGCTTCATGTGTAAGCCTTGGGTGTGAATCCTGGCCCAAAGCCCAGAATCAAGTTGGAAGTTTCCAGGAACCGGGGCACCACAGGAGGGGGAAAAAGAAAAAAAAGCAGTCAAAACATATCAACTCTGTCAGGGGGCAAGAAACTTATTCTACATGCAGAAGGACACACAGAAATCAAGAATGAAAGGAAGTACACTAAGAAGGTAGTCTGCTGGTCTATTTATCTCTGACATAAGCGGAGCTTGGTTGCAGCCCACTTCTATTAGTGACAGCACAATCTTTGGTGTGAAGAGATACTGAGGAAGAAAAGGCTGAGGAAGTACAGATGTAGAAAGGCAGCCATTGTAGATAAGGGGCGTCAGGAAGTTAGGGCTTAACATGGAGATTCTCTTTTGACAGAAAAGATGGAGAGACTTGTCCTTTCTCAATATTCAAGTCTGGATGTTTGGGAACTGGGGGTATGCTTTGACAAACATATCTCACTAGGGTGGTAGAGGTGTCGCTTTGCTGATAAAAATTACAAGCATCTTGAGTGGCCAAGGAAGCACTGGGTAACAGGGGTCCTGGGGGACCAAGGAAACACCTGGGTCAGCCCTCACATTCCAGGCAAGGGTATTAGTCCCTGCAGTTGAGGCTAAGTGGTCAGGAGATGGGTAGAGGATAAAGACACAGGTGAGAGGAGTGGTGCTGGAACTGTGTCATGATTTGCTGCCCTTGGCAGAGACGGGGTACTGTCCCATGGCTGCCTACTCCCACATGGTGAATTTCATGTCCTGGGTTTTCTCAGTCCACCACAATGTAGTTGTTCTCTTCAAAGGAAACAGATGATCTGGATGTCTGAGGAGAGAGTAGCTGAGTCACTACACAGTTAGGGAGGGGATGAGCAGGGTTGTCCTGGCCTCAGGATTCTCTTCATCTGAAAATGGGCTTCAGTCTGACTTCAAGCACACTTTCCCTCCCTTTAAGGTGACCCTGTAAGTCCTCTGAAGGAACCCAGGCCCTTCCATGACTGTTTGGAAGATCCCATGCCACCTGTACCCACAACCTCCAGGTGAGGTTCAGGGTGCAGGATATGTCTGTGCTCCCTGGCTGTGGAAATGAGCCCAAGCCCATCCCTCCAGAACTCATCCTCAGAGAGAGTGCATGAGGTGTGGACCACAGGGCCTTTTGTGTGCTCCCTGGAGAGCCCTCATCTTTGAAAGAGAGAGCTCCATCCTCCTGTACTGCCTGCCTGGTCTCTTCTTTATGTGCTATGCCCAAAAATTTTCCCCATAGTGAGTCCTCCTTAGACAAGAACTCAGACAAGGAGGCAGGAACCTTGAGATCCAAGTGCAATTGGCTCCATAACCCTGAGCTACCTGGGCTTCAGCATTCATGTGTGAGGTTGTGTGGAGGGAGGGACAGTGTGTCCTCAAGGGGACCCCATCTAAAGCAGGGTGAAGCTTCCAAGGCTTTGATGCCAAGAGAGAAGCTGAAGGCTACCTTCCCTGAAGCCCTGATCCCCAGGCACCTTACTGTTGGCACTTGGGTGGCTATGTTGGAACTCCAGGGCCACATACTTCACATTGTCAGGACTCTTTTCAGGGGCTG
This sequence comes from Sciurus vulgaris, assembly GCF_902686455.1. Taxonomy (NCBI): domain Eukaryota; kingdom Metazoa; phylum Chordata; class Mammalia; order Rodentia; family Sciuridae; genus Sciurus; species Sciurus vulgaris. The sequence continues at coordinate 67,606,375 of NC_136477.1, read as the reverse complement.
GGCTGCTGGTGTGACAGGGAGCAGGAGCTGCTTTCCCCAGGTTCTGCTATCACAAGGAGGAAAAGCAGTCAGTGAACACAGTGGTACTAGCACTGTGTCCATCCACCAGCCATTCAGTGTGCCTGTGCAGCAGATCATACTGCTGCTAGTATTGTTCAGAACATGGAGAGTATGGTTTAGAGAGCTGCCATGACTTTCCCATGGTGGCACAGCTGTACAGCCATGACCCCAGTATACTTCTCACCTGCTGTCTTCAAGACAGGAAAGCAGCAGGTTGTTTCTGGGTGTGGTCTGTAGGGTTTATGTGGTTGCTCTAATTTGGCCCCCTGGACATTCCCACCAGTGACCTGGAGTGGGTGTTCAAACTGCAGCAGCCTTTAAGCCTCCCAGAACACCCTGTACTCTATGTAGTATTCTTCTGGAGTCCCATGCAATGACCCAGGTGGAGCCTTAATTCTGTGTCCAGATATGGGGTAGCTGTGCCTTGTAAGCCAGTATTTCAGGGAGCACCCATGCTCTACCCATTCCAATTGCAGACTATAGACTGCTCCCTCTGCCTCCCTGCTTCCAGCACCATACTGCGAATGTTGCAATCCTGCCACCTGCACCATAGTCAGGATTCTTTGAGACTTCCCTGGAAAGCATGACTTCTCCACAGAGATTGAGGGTGTTCTGTGCTCAGGAAGGACTTGCAGTCAGACTCTACCCCAAGGGAGGTGGGAATCCTGGGCAAAGGAAAGGGAACAGAGTCACAGGGATCTGGGAGTGGGCCCAAGGGAGCTCAAAGCAAGGACAAGCATTCCCTCACTGTGTCCCACGTACAGGCTTGTGGTGCTTTGTGTCGGAGTGAAGTACAGGTCCTGAGAGGAGCTGAAGACCTCAGAGCAGATTGTGTGGAAGAATGAGGAGGCATTTCAGCAGCATGTTCTGACCTCCACCTGGTCTGAGCTTCAATCCATGCCCAGAGAAATATCTGATCTGGGATGAAACTGTCTCGCTTCACACACCAGCGTACCCAGCATCAGGAGGCCTATGAGACAACAGCAGCAGCAGTGGTTCATGTGTAACCTTCCTGACCCTCAGGTCAGAAACAGCCCAGTCATTTCCCTCTCCTTCCAACCCTCCAATCATGGATGCTCACATGGGAGGAAGTCTTGCCAAGTATACTGCCACACAAATTCAGGGCTGCTGGCTTTGCTGGATTAGGAGCAGAAAATCAGTGACCAGACACAGCAACAGCACACAAGTACAGACACACAGTTTGTTCATGGAGGACTTCCTGGCAACCCTAGCTTCAGAACGAAAAGCTGAGGCACAGCCTCTAATTTTATTCATGTTCCCAAATATATGATATTCCTACTTTATCTATGGTAACCACATATCTAGGATCCAAAATGAGAGACATGGACTAACCACAGGTTGTTCTACCCAGGTTTATGATTTTATAATATACATCAAGAGGCTTCACCTGTAGTGGTCACTGGTACCACTCCCCACTGATTCTGTACAGGCTGTGTAGGGCCCTGTATCATGAGTTCCAAACCCAGGGACTGACTCCCTCTTTGCCAGACTCGAGGCTCTTTCTGCTGGTTCTGCTCCTTCTGTTCCTTCACTGTATCCCTGTCACTGGGCCTTGGCCTACAACGCTGGGAAGTATAAACCTGCATCTCAGAGCACTTCCTCCAGGCCCATATAAGGGCCAGATCTGACTGCAGTGAACACCTGCAATGTCCCAATTCTGGCCCTGGGGCACAAAAAGGCGCAGGTACTTTTCTTATTTCACAGGTAAGAAACAAGACCGAGCTTCAATGATTTACCCAATGACTGAACCCCAAGACAAGGATCCATCTAATACTAGATAAATCAAGCACAGCCTGAATATTGTCAAGAGATGGAACACAGGAAGAGTGCACTTACCTTCTGGCCCGGCTTCAGGCTACGGTCAACAGTGTGTGGCTGAATCTTTCTTCCTCTGATAAGGTTTTTGTGTGAAAGAAGAGCTGAAATTGAGCAGCTAAGAGGAACAAAGTGAGGGCTCCCTGGGCTCCTGGGGTTATGGATAATCTGTGGAATCCTACCTACTCTCTCCATGGCCAGCAGGATGGCAGAAAGTGTACTCATGGGCATGTACTCAACTTCAGAAACAGCTTCATCCAGATAACCCCCATGACTTTCTGCTGCCTAAAAAGTGGACAATGAAGGAAACAAACATCACTGATCATAAGAAGCAAGATGAGGGGTGAAAACATGTATTCAAGTCAAGTGAGGAAAAAATGTGTTGGCCACATTGTGACTATGGAGCCTGGAGATACCAGATAGGAGGCAAAGAAGGAATGGGAAGAGAGGCTGTAGGCTGGTCTCATCCAGGTTTCTTTTTTTTTTATTTAAATGCTCTTTTATTAAAGAATTACATGCATAAAATGACAAATAAATATAGGTGTAAAAATTCATTTTTATAAATGTTCATATACTTGACATTATTGTTCAGTTATTTTTCACAAAGAAATGAGTAAAACGTATAAAATCATGAAAAAAGAATGAAAAAATACAGCAACTGAGAGAAAGAAAGAGAGAAGATAAAAAGACTAACAACTAAGCCATTGGTGGGTCTAAATCAGAAGCATGGGGTGATCACTGTGTATTTTTTTTCTTTTACAACTTTCCTGTAGTTTTGAGATACTTCAGAAATAAAAAATGGGGGAAGATAATTTTCTAATTTGCTAATTGCTCTTTCTGGGAAAAAAGGTGAACTTCAGTTTTTCTGTAGTGATCATTTTTTTTTTCATCCAGTTTTCTTGGGATTGAACATCATAAGGGGCAAGTCTGGTGTAAAATGTTCCTGGTGACTGGGTCCAACCACCCAAGAAGTCTAGTGGGCAGGGATATCCCTGACTGAAGATTGCATGCACTGGATGAGTCTCTAGCATCACCATGCCATGTCATCCTCTCAGAACTCATTAGGGGAAGTATCATGTGGGCAGCCCTGGGACGGTGGGATGGGAAAATGGGCCTAGGGTTATGGTGCATGCTCAGAAGCTTTCAGTGCAGGTTACATTCTGCAGTGGAGGTGAACAGCTCAGCTGTATGCTTAGTCCTGGGTCCATAGGCAGACACACATCAGAGATGTTTCTCAGCTGCATTTCACAGTTCTCAGTCCACCAGTCTGATTGCTGATACCTTGATAGCCATCAGAGCCTTCCACACAGACCTGGGCTTTTGCATTTGAGTGCCCATCCTCTCTGACATGCTTTAGCCCTTGCTTCATTATTCTTCTTCTAGTTGAGACTCTGTATATGAGCCTGCTGTAGGGAAGAACACCACCCACTCTTAATCGCTCTTTCCACCAGCTGAATCAGGGAGCTTATGACCCAGTCTACTTCAACATATTCACCTCTTCCAGACTAGGGGCTCTGCATTGACCCATGTCTCCGAACTGATATAAGAGCCAAGGCAGTATCCATTAAGGGAGTTACCATCACTGGGGATGTGCAGATAGCTCTTGGAGTGTGGCTTTAAACCTGTCCAAAGTGTCTGCTGAGCCAGTCAAATCCCACTCACCTGGTGAAAACTGTCTCCAAGGCTCCTGGACTGAGTGGAGGGACCTGAACTCTCTGTGCCCCTCAGGGAATGCTTGCAGGTCTCAGGGAAGAAAGCTATAACAGAGGAAGTCAGACCCACGTGACCCAGGCTGGTCCTGCTTGGACATTCCTCATGCCCTTCACAGTCACTCTGGGTCCTAGTAGTCCTCCAGAGGACACAAGCCTTGATCCTCCAGCACAGAGTTCCTTCTGACATATCCTCCCAAGCACAGGTAGTTTGCAAATCCCCCCCAAGGCACAGGCATTGCCCTATGTGGCATCATGATTTCTACCATCTCTCATTAACCTCCCTTTTCACCCTATTGCCCAGTTCACCCAGCATGATCAGCACAGTGGGCAATGTCAACTTGAAAAATTTGCAGCCCCCACAAGCTTCAATGAAAATGCTGGCACTGGATTATATATGTGGGATTTATCTTCTCACCTAGAGGGGGGATTTGGAGGGCAGGAGCATGTTTACAAATGTTTATGTCTTAGTTCAAGGCCAGGTGGATGACCACAGAGCCCTAAACCAGATGCCAGGACACTTGTCTGAGTCTTCTGTACCTCTGAGGATGCTGAGTTAGTCTCCTAACCTTGGGCATCACATGAAAGAGAGATGAAGCTATGTCTTGTCCAAATTCCCTGAGCAATAGGAGGAATAGAAAAGGCTGTGCAGGTTCTCGGGTGGAGTCGCAATGAGAGAAACAGAGCGTGTTCCTGCATCAAACAGAAGAGGTGCCCACAGAGCTGACATGCACTCAGGGAAAACCAGTGACAGTGGAAAGATGGACCTCAAATGCAATTTCAGACTTCAACCACAAACATGCAAGTGTGCTTAGAAAATATCCTTAAATTCTTATTATTTTAGCAGTCTGTTAATACCTCTATGTTTGCTTGCAATTTGGACTGAAGTATATTTCCTTTGAGTTCTTTGGTTTGTTTTTTACCAAATAAAAAGCTAGGATATGAGGCACATTGAAGTCCCTGACACACTTCACTGTGGTTAACCAGGAAGGTTCAAATACCTCAGTTAGCAGGGACTTCTCCAGGAACCAGCTGGGATGGCAAAGGCCTTCATTCCATATGTCTATGACCACAGGGCATTCATAGTCTACCTTGGGCCTGGGTGATGGGGACCAGCATACTGAGGACTCTGTGCTACCTCCCTCTCCCCTGGCTTTAGCTTGGGTTAACACTGACCTTGGTGATGGTGGCTGCTGTCCACTGCAGAGAAGTATCTGAACCAGAGCAGAGTAACAGAAAAAGATACTGATGTACCCTTCTTCCTTACCACAGGTTCTTGTGAAGGGTAGCTTTGTGGAGGTGTTTCTATATGACTTGGTTTGTGGGGATGGTATGGGGTAACCATGGCTTTCTTCCCTGGAGTTGCTGCCACCATAGTGCTTTGGGTTTTATCCATTGTAGATGTCTTGGGAATCTGGATGGCGGAGAGTGGTGTTTTCATGTGTGCCATGAAGATGTATGGATTATCACTATCTATCTCGGAGCCTGTGGATCTGCCTCTGGTGTGGCTCTTGGAGCCCGTGTGCTGGGAGAAGCCACAGCTGTGATGTCCAAACCCTGTGTTTTGCCATTGTAGCTTAGATGGGATACAGAGGTCTTCAGCTTGACCATGGAGCCTGCAAACATTGGGACCATAACCCTGGGCAAACTTCTGAGTGGCAATGTCACTCCTTATAAGGAAGAAGTTCCTTGCATCTTGAGAAAAGTTATCTCTCCTTAAAGAGAAAGAAGAGAGGGCAGGGCTGCAACAAGGAAAGAAATGGGTTGTGGAAGTCCCATGAAGTCCTGAGGTGGGAAAAACTAGCTGAAGCTTGGAAGCTCTGAAGTCTACCTGGGATCTGCTTTTCTCATCTGTGACCTTTTCTCAACCTTGGATACAACTACAAACTCATGAATATAAACATGTTGGATGTAAACTGGGATTGTGGCTCACAATCACAACTATTGTGGATAGTTGTTGAATAATAGCCTAGTATGTATGATTCAGTGAGTTCGATCCTTAGCATCACATAAAAATAAATAAGCAAATAAAATAAAGGTATTTTGTGTGCCTATGACTAAAAATTTTTAAAAATAAAAAAAATTCACACTGGAAATTTCTGCTGAACTGGTATCTGGACACTCAACCAGTGTTTGCCTCATTTGTCACCAACCTATGTGCCTTTGCTCAGTTGGGCCAGTCTTCCTTGCACCCCAGATGTTGTGTGCATTCTCCACACTCTGTCTGCTATATCACTGTGGGTCAGTCTTCTATGCACCCCAGCAAGTATCTGCACAACCCTCACACTGCATGATTGCTCACTACATATCCATCTTCTCTGCATCTCAGCAATTTTCACCATGCCCCTCATACTGCTTGCTTGGTCAGCTCTGTTCATCTTCCCTGCACCCTAATTGACTTGCCTAAGCCCCTCTCACTTCCTGCTTCTCACTGTGGGTCACTATCTCCTGCACCCCAGCAGCTGTATACCAGCCTCACACACTGTTGCTTGCTCACTCTGGATCACTTTTCCCTGTACTCAGCAGGTTACCCTATTCCACTCACACTGCCTCACTTTGAGTAAGTCATTTCTGCACTGAGCAGGTTTAGACAGGCCCCTCACACTGCTTGCTTGTCCTCTGTTTCAGGCCTCATAGAGGACTCACATTGGAAAGCAAATATTGAGAGAATGAAAGCAGACTGGAATGGTGTCAGAGATCAGCCAGCAAGATCTGCCATCTCTAAGGGTTCACATGAACCATTTCATGGGCTAGGATTCTGTTAGCTAGGTGGAGATAACTGCACCAAGCCACAGATCTATTTTATACCATGTGTTACAGCCTATTTATTGAAAGGCACTCAGAGCCAGAAATACCTCTCTGTAAAATAGAAAATCTGTAGCAAAGTTTCCTATTTGGGAGGTCTATTCAGGCTAGAAAAGGGATTGATCAATATTTTTTTTTAAAGTAAGTCAAGTGGTAAAGAGGAACAAAGAGGCAGGGCTATGTCACACTCCAGAGTCTCCAGTGTCCTGCTTCACAAGAGTTTTTGTTCTGTGTTGGTGTTCTGGGTAATTGGAAGGTTAGGTTCTGATTTTTCATCCTTTCTGTTAGGATTCTTTATAGGATTTTATTTGGGAGAAAGAGTCAATATTCACAGTTGCAACTCTCAGTTTTTGAGCCTCATGGGTCTTGATGCATTTGAAGAGATCAAATGATGCATACCAAGGGCACAGCAGTTTCTAGAGGGCCATGACACCTCGGGCCAACCCATGCAGACAAGTGCCTCATGGAAGCTCCTCAGTTCCCAGTAGCTCACATGAAGAAGAAGAAACTAGTGGGCTAGAACGAAGACATGCAGGAGAGCAGGCCAATTCTGCTTTCTGTCAACATGAGCCCTGATGTCTGGGAATTCCATTACATTCCCAGACTTCACAGGCCTCCCTAGATATGTACATTCCAGTTGTCCCAGGCATCAGATTAACAGATGTGGGTGTTTATGATGGTAAATTTTATGATGTGCTCTTCACAGACTGCTTTCTATAAAGAAGTAAATGACATTCCGAAGGAGGAAAAAGAAGAAGAATTGAAATAAAGTCAATTTTTCATCAGAAACAATTGGGTTCAGGAGTCTACAGAATGGCACACTTTACTACAGAAAGAGAACTGTAGTTGTGAAATTTAAAGCCACTAAAGTCTCTCTCAAAATAAAGATCCCAAAGCTGGGCATGATATCCATACCTGTAATCCCAATGATTCAGAAGGCTGAGACTAGAGGATTTCAAGCTCAATGCCAGCCTCAACACCATAGTGAAACAGTCTCAACATTTGAAAAAGAATGGCTGTCCTATGTGCTTACATGATTACATGACTGATATAATTCTACATCTCAGTAGAATGAGAAATTTTTCTCCATATATGTATAATATGTGAAAATACATTCTACTCTCATAAAAAAATAAAAGTAATTTAAAAAAGAAGGATTTGGGGTAGAATTTTGTGTTAAGCCCACTTGTGATCAATCCCCAGTACTGAAGCAATGAAGGTGACATGAACATACCTGAGTTAAATGGGCAATGTGTCACAGGGGTCTCACCTGGCAGGAGAAGGTAAAGAAGCCAAGGAGACAGGAAACCAGGAGAAGCCTCACTAGACACCTTTTAACTTTTCCTTTTCATACATGTTTTAATTCATTAAGTCCCTGATTTTAAATCTTGTATCTCAATGAAAGTGACACAGGTGCTTTAGAGACAGACTCTGGAGATTTATAGCACATATATGTATTTTTCAGAAATATATGAAAATATATACGTATATTTTCAAATTCTCCAACCATTCACCTCTTACTTTTATCAAAAGAAGAAAACTCTAATAATGCAGAATTTATCTGAAAGTGACCTTAAATTGTGTATATGTTGACCATTTGTATAGGGGTCCTGTATGCTGAAAATAGGTCATATGTTTTGCATGTCCTGGGGGAGCCAGTCTCTCTCAGTCTTGTAACATGCACACTTCTGGGATCAACATTTATTTCTGGTCCCCTGCTTCTGCCTGAAGAACACTCTGCCCAGGCCATAAAAGCAGATGCCCAGAAAACTGTCCTCCTCTTCTTTCTCCTGAGAATGTCTTTGTTTTCAAATTTATGCAGGGTCCTCTCATAGGACAGAACACTGAAGGTTTCTCCACCTTTCCATTACTTTTGAGAGTGTTTTTCTTTCCCATATGGACTGTTGTTAAACAGGGCTTTAGAGTTGGTATCTGGAAACTCCAGTGCTCTGTTGTTTTCAGGTTGGCCCCTTCCTTTAAGAATTGGTTTCATGTTGCTCATTCTCTGTATATTGAGAAAGTCTGAATTCTCTCTGAATGATATGACTGGCATGTTGTGTAGACTCTGGATTTTTATAATCTTTTGGAGAATGCACATATTTTGTTTTCTTCAGGAAACCATCCTGTCCCTGTCTACCCTGTGTGCAGCAGTTAATCTGTGTCACAGACTTTCCTTTGTGACTTTGTTACTAACCTCAGTGGTTCTTCAGCTCTCAAAGAACTGACTCAGAGAAAAGCACAACCACATCAATACCAAGACTCTGCATGCTCATGTTTGAGTGTAAGGGAGGCAGCACCAGGACACAGATGCCAGGGCAGCTCAAAAAGGAACATCCATGGTGCAGGCAGGGATTTGGTTCATGTTGTCCCTACACACTTAGTGGGTTGTGGTCACTCTGCAGTCTTTATGGGTCTCCCTCTGTGACACATGGCTCACTACCTGAAATCTCCACCCCAGAATGCAACATTTTACTCATAAAGTACAGTTGACTATATTTAGTGACTCTCCTGCACATGTGCCTGGAATCCACCCCTGTCATCAGGGAAGTATCCCCCATGGGTTCTGGAGGAGGATGTATTGCTGCCCTGCCTTAGAGAGTTTGGTTTTCATGATCTTGCTTTTTCTGGCTCTGGCTTCCTGGTAACTCAATTGAACAAATAGATTACAAAGGTGAGCTAGCTTCCCACCCACCTGTATCCTGTGTGTTTTTCAAACTTTATAGCCTTGAAGACTCTCTTTCTAACTCCTAGCTTACTGGTTTATCTGTAAACCCTGTAAGGCTGAGAGCTTAGACTCAGCAATGTTGCCCAGATGTGGCTAGCTGTAGGTCCTCTGTCATACTCTCCCACAGGCATAGCCTGTTCAAAAGTCTATCATTTACCTATCATGTGTTCTGGGTTCTATCTTCTCAGAGCAGTAACAGTAACTTAAAATCCATAATACTAGGCAGAATTTTCAATTTCTCTGAGAGAACATAGAAGTGACTAGAGGGGAGGCCATGCCAGTATTTCCAGTTACTGAAGGGGCTGGGGGAGGAAGATCTAAGTTCAAGACCAACTTCAGCAACTTAATAAGACTTTCTCTCTTACTAAAACAAAAAAGGGCTTGGGGTAAGGCTCAGCAGTAAAGAGCTGGCACAGCATAAACAAGACCTTGGGTTTGATCACTAATGTCTTAGGAAATCTAACTAGGGTAATCCAACAAGAAGGTGAAATTCAGCTGGAAGGACTAACATAGGTTTTCAGAGGAAGATGACACAGAGTGACTGTCGACTGCAGCAGGGTCACAGGCACTTCTCATGAGCAGTGTCTAAGAAGTGAGATGGTGCAGTACCAACATTGTATTGGGCCTCTGTGCCAGGTGTGATCTCTAGCGAGCTGAACAGGGGTGTCTACAGGTCTCCAGGCAGGTGGGATCTCAGGAGCCCCAGCTGCCTGTGTCAGAAGGAACATCACACAAGAGCCTGAATGCATCACATGCACATTAGTTTTGAGTCACAAATTTTAAGAACCTTGTATAGAAATGTGATTTTAAGACCTGGTACTCTCCATTCCTTGGCAAATAGTGGGAGGGACTATAGGTTGAATAGTATAGCAGGAAACAGGACTGATCTCTCACAGACCCCTGGATGTTCCTTGAAAGCATTGCATTAGCTGTTCCCATTCTCAAGAAGAGTCTACAGGTCAAGGAGTTAACAAAGTTAACAAGATGGCAGACCGTGGCAGAACCTGAATCTGGACCAGAAGCCTCACTGATGCACTGCACAGTACTGGGCAGCTTCCTTCTTTCAGTCCTGCAGTTGCATACCCAAGGTCCCTGACTTGCTAACCTTCTCCTCCTGGACTCAGGTCCTTTTCCTGTGGAGGTTGCGCTGTGAACCTTGGAAGGAAGGTGCCAGGCTGTTCCAGCAAATCAGCCAGCCTTGAGAGAAATTTCTGAGCCAAAATCATTGGCGTGTCCTTTCAATCCAGTTACTCAAGGGACTGAGACAAAGGACAGCAAATCCCTGGCCAACCTTGGCCACAGTGAACCCATGTCTCACAAGAAATTAGTAAAATGAGATAAATTAGGAGCTGCAATCCCAGAGGTGAAAGCCAGAAACCCCAAACTGAGGTCATGTTGCAGCAGAGCCTGTCCCGACCTGGTCACTGCTGTCTATAAAGTGAGACCAAGGCCCAGGGTTTGACTGACTATCAATATTTTGTCTGAAAACATTCCACACACATCATGAAGTGAGCAACCTCAATTTATCTTAATCTTTGTAACACAAATTATATATTTCTAAATTAAGGAACATTTCTAGTAAGGAGTATGACTTGTGATCTGCTGGCCCTGGGTGCGAAGTGAACCAGCTTGGGCAGAGCCAAGCAACTCCATGCTTTTGATGGCCAAACAATGGGAATAAGAGCAATATAAGTGTGTGCAGGCTACAAGTACAGTCCTGTGAGAGGCAGGTGAGACTAGAAAACAGATGCCTGCTCCAGGCTGAGTCCCTACTCCAGAGGGTCAATTAAGATGGGACAAGCCTCCTGTGGCACTGGGTGCTTCAATTGTGGCTAGTCAATTAGGTTCTGGATTTTATTTTATTTTATGGTATATTATGTCACTTTATGTTATGTAATTTTATTTTCTGATAACAAGGAATGTGCCCAGGGGTGCTCAAACATAGAGACATTCTCAGGACTTTTTCTATGTTTTATTTTGAGACATTGTCTCACTAAGTTGCTTATGGTCTTCCTAATTCACTGAGGCTGGCTTCAAACTCCCCACTTTATACCATAGCCTCCAAACCCTATGGGAAGACAGACACGTGCCATGGTAGTACCTGCAAAGACCTTGGATTTTAAACTTCATTTAATTTTAATCAATTCCAGTTTAAATAGCACATGTGGATAGCAATCAGCACAAGGAATGGCACAACTCTGAAGCAGACAACAGGCCAAAACACAGGGCCTGTCAGTCAGGTTTTGTTTCCAGATCTGAAACTTGAGTCCCTGATGCATGTTTGCAATTCTTGACAATGGGAAGTTTCTCTGGAACCCAATAATCACTTGCTCCTGCCAAGGAACTCTTAGGGTTATATTAGATCACCTTCTGTAGTGTGCTTACCTGAAGAGAGGTCCTCATTCCCATCTTTACAACTGTAAAGCAGGGAAAGAGGAGCCCCTGGTCTGGCATGATCACAGAACCATGCTAGTCCCATCTTTGTTGCCCCTGAAATGGTGTGGTCACAAGACCATGCTTGTCCAATTTTAGACCTCTGAAGAAGGGGCACAGGACACCGTGGTCCAGTGTGGTCATGGAGCCATGCTAATCCCATCTTATATCTCTAAAGCAGGGGCACAGGAGTCCCTAGCATGATGTGAATACTGGACCAGGCTTCTCTCAAATTACATCTCTATGCAGGGGAACAGGAGCCACTGGCCCTCTGTGGTCAATGGGATGCATTCATCCCTACCTTTCACTCTCTGCTCTATGGCTTATGCACTGGTCAAGTGGAGATAATGGTGGATGCATTGTGGCAGTGCTCTGGTGGACCAGGTGTCCTGCAATTCTTCCCCTAAAGAGGCATTATATGTGGATTGTGCAGGCTGACTCTTGTGTGACAGGGTAGATCATCTTTGTTCTTCAAGGTTCTGCTGAACTGAGGAGCTCAGCTCAGCTCTGTATGACCAGGGATCCTGCCTGGCTAAGGAAATATTTCTCATGGAGTCTGTGGATAAAAAGTAAGGACATGAGGGAAAGTGGTCCCATCCTGAAGTGGGTCATCAAGGGAAGGACAGATATTTAACATCATTGTGAGACCCACCAGCACCTTCCCACCTTGCTCAACACTGCTATCTCTCTGACCTCCATGAAAACAGGGTGGGTCTCTGGTATTCCAGCTCTTACTACTCTAGAGTAGTCTGAGGGAGTGTGACTCATGTGGTTTGTGGTCAGATCTTCAGCAGGGAGGACCCCCATCCTGATGCCAGCTTTGCTAAATTAGCCCCAACAGCCAGACCAAATTATGTAGTGTGTGCCCTGCTGTGTATGTGACCAGGATTCCACCTGCCTGCCCCAGGAATAACCCATGGACAGGAAAGCACCCTCAAAAACAATTTGAGAAAAAAAAATCCATATGTGATACCAAATCTTCATATTTATTCTGGGAACCATTTCCCCTTTGTGAGCATCTTCAATACCTTTAGGAAAGAGTGGTCAGGAAGTTATTTCATGCCACCTGAAGTCAATATTCAAACAGTGTCTTACCAGTCTTCTCTTGATCCTGTGGGCTTTATCCTGGGTATTTTTGTGTGGATTATGTAGGGAACTGGAAATATGCAAAGGAAATAAATATCTAGACGTTGCCAGAAGGGTTAAAAAGAGAGCTGGGTGTGGAGGCACATGTTCTTTTCTCAGTACTCAGGTGGGAGGAGGCCTGGAGCACAGATACTCAGGTCAATCTGTGTTACACCTGGAGAACACACTACAAGAGCAGAAAAGACAAAATTTTCAGAAAGAAAAAACTCCATCTGCCAAAAATCTATTTTCAGCTGAACAAGCCACAAGTGTTGTAATGGCTCCCAGTGCATCCCATGACAAATGAAAAATAGCAGGTTGTGTCTACTGAGAGCCCTGCAGAATTTTTCCGTGGGACTGAGAGATGCAAGATCTCCCCCTCCACTGAACCATCTTTCAGGAATACCAACAGCAGCACCCAAAATCTCTGATGCACCAAAGAAGCACTGGGTGAAAGAGAAAAGCATTTGATCCAATGGAAGAAATTACAACCTTTGACAAAGAATTGCATCACATCATCTGGGAAGTGATGTGGATTTAGGAATGTTCACTGCAGAACCTGGGGCCATATGGATCAGTGACAAGTGAGCCAGGGCCAAGGCAGGACCTGATGGAAGAGGTCAAAATAGCTTCCTGTCCAAAGGGTCAGAGGCATGGAAAAAGAAGCCAGGCATCACAACACAAAATCAGACCTGACTGTGAGAGTATTCTGCTGTCACCCACCTGTGAGACTGGAGTTAGTTCTGGTTATATCTAAGGGTTGTTGTGACTTATTAGTTGGATTTATACTATGTCTCTGCTTTCAGGGCAGAAACTCAAAGCAGAGTTGCTGTCACATCCTTCTGTGGCTGTGGAGGACTGGTGTGAGGACAGATATCTCCTCACTGATGACAGGGATGGAATGTCTACCAGGTTGTTGGAAAGCTCTTGACAGGTCTGGCAATGGAAAAGTGTTTCCTTGAAGGAGTTTTAGGCAATGAAAGCTGAGTGCCTATGCAAATACAGCCATGTTCAACAGAAAGTTTTTCCCTTCTGCAATATTTCAGTGTTATTTGGGAAATAAGTACTGTTTCCTTACTACAAAAACAGAAACTCTTTGACAGAGCCATTACTGCAACAGGCTCTTTCATGAGCACTTGTCAGATGCTGAAACCTTGTTCCCTCATAGCTCCCAGCTCAGTGGGCACCCTCACTGATGACTAATTTCTGACTCTTTTTTAAAATATATATGTTCTCAGTTGTCAATGGATCTTAGGTTAATTTAAATTTTTTATTTATATGCAGTGCTGCGGTTGAACCAGGGCATCACACATGCCAGGCCAGTGCTACAACACTGATCCACAACACCAGCCCCTATTCTCTGACTCTCATGTGGAGGGTTTTGCAATCACTTTGTACTTTTTATGAAAGCTACTAACTTAAAACACACTGGATTGTTCACTGAGAAGGAAGGCAAGCCTCTTTCCCTCTTCAGAAGTATCTTAGAGTACTGAAACTCTCACATGCAACCAATATCCTCCATCTAGAAATGGAACCTCCAAACAGCTAAGAGAACATCCCTCATGAACAAGATGTCAAGGTCCCAAGGGAACATACTGTTTATGAGACAATGAAACTGACCAACTCCTTGATTTTCCAGTAACAATCTTCCTGATCATTCAAAACATCCTCTTGCTTAGCCCTTGATGCCTAAGCCAGTATACCTGACCTAGTGACAGGCTCCCCAAGATTGCCTGATTGATACCTGTCCATACAGCATGCTGTGCCCACATCAATTGATCCTGGCATTACTTACTCAGATCTGCAACATCACCAGCTACAACAGAGTGGAAAACATGCATGGAGAACCATGGAGCGTCCCACCAGAGAGAGTGCACAAGGCAAGATAAAACTCCCTTTGAAAAGCTGAGATACTCTTCACAGAATGTGAGAGGAAATGGGCCCATTATCCTCCCATGAAGAAAAAAATCAGAGTTCCACAGTAGCACTTCACTCCAAGTCCAACTGGTCACATACATTCAAGGATCTGGTGTAACATCAAAACACAGTGCCCTCTATTCAAAAGTTACAGGACCTCAGGACCACAGCAAGAAAGACTGGAATGAGCACAGCCCTTCTGGGCCTGTTTGACAGCCCAGGGCACAGCCACACAGCTGTTCTCAATTCCAGGGGACTTGAACATGGTTGGTCCCCCAAAACCCAAGGAATTTATTATTTTTTTAAAATTGAGAATTCACATGATGTAAATGCCACCATTTAAAAATGCAAATTCCTATTGGTTTTAGTACATTCACACAGCTGTATTAATGTTATCATGTATTTCAGACTGTCTGACTACACCAAAGAGAATCTTGCAATCAAAACCCAAAAGCAGGGTGAGAGCTAAAAGTTTAATTTCATTTTGCTACATGTGGCTTTCCATTTTGCCCAGCACTATTGTTGAATAGGCTGTTTTTCTCTAGTTAATGTTTCTGGTACCTTTGTCTAGTACATGATAACTATATTTATGTGGGTGTGTCTCTGTGTATTCTATCTGTACCACTCGCCTAAGTGTCTGTTTTGGTACAAATACCAGGCTGTTTTTATTACTATAGCTCTGTAGAAGATTTTCAGTTCTGGTATTGTGATGCCTCCTGCTTCACTTTTCTTGTTAAGGATTGTTTTGACTATTCAGGGTTATTATTTTTTCAAAAATGAATGTAAACTTTTATCTCTCACTCTGCACAACACAAAAAACAGCTCAATGTAGATTATAAACTTACACATTAGAATAGAGACCCTGAACCTACTAGAATAAAAAGTAGGCCCAAATCTTCACCATGTTGGCCTAGGATCTGACTTCCTTAATAAGACCCCTAAAGTGCAAGAAGTTAAATCAATAATCAATTAATGGGATGGACTCAATGTAAAATGCTTTCTGTCAGCAAAAGAAACAATCATAAAATAAAGAGAGTCTACAACCTGGGAGAAAATCTTTACCACATACACCTCATATAAAGCATTAATTTTAGAACAAATCAATCAGTAAATATATGAAAAATGTTCAACTTCTCTAGCAATTGAAGGGATGCAAATCAAAACTAAGATTTCACCTCATTCCAATCAGAATGGCAATTATCCAGAACACAAGTAAATGTTGGTGAGGATGTGGGGAAAATGTACACTCATAAATGGTGGGAATGCAAATCGGTGCAACCATTATGGAAAGCAGTATGGAGATTCCTCAGAAAACTTGGAATGGAACCACAGTTTTATCCAGCTACCCCACACCTCTGTTTATACCCAAATGATTTAAATCATCATACTACATAGATGCAGCCACATCAGTGTTTATAGCAGCTCAACTCACAATAGTTTAAATATGGGACCTAACTAGGTGCCCTTTAACAGATGAATGGAAAAAGAAAATGTGAAATACATAACACACACACACAATGGAGTATTATTCAGTTTTAAAGAAGAATGAAATTATGGCATTTGCCAATAAATGGATGGAGTTAGGGAATATCATGCAAAACAAAATAAGCCAAACCTAAAAAAGCAAAGCCTGAATATCTTACCTGATATGTGGATGCTAACTCACAATATGAGTTCAAGGTGCTAGGGAAGAATAGAGTTACTTCATATTTAGTACAGGGGAGTAAAGGGAGGAGAAGTGATATGAGGGTAGGAAGGACAGTAGAGTGAAACAGGCATTATGACCTCATATACATTTATAACTGCATGACTGATGTGATGCTACAACATGTACAAGCAGAAAAAGGAGAAATTAAGCTCCATTAATGTATGATATAATTAAATATATAAATGCATTCTACTTTCATGTACAACTAATTAGAATAAATAAAAAAAAATAATTAAAAGAGGTAAATTAGCACTCCCCCGCCCCGACCTGTATTTCTGAGTTGAATGTGTTGGAGCTCTTAATTTTTCATGAAAAATAATCACAGAGAAATGAGGGCCAGTCTAACTCAGAGGCTGGATAGAGGAGGACCCAAGAGGTTTCCCCTGAGGATGGTAGAGAGTTGTCATGTGTGAGCTGGTGGAGGAACAAGGTGGCACAATGGTACATGAAGGAGGGGTCAAGGTGCATGAGATCAGGTCACAGAGCACCTTTTGCTTCATCATGACCCACATTTCTTGAACTCCCATTTGAGCACAGGGAGGGCCAGGGGTCTTTCTGACATCTGGCCATGGTTGGCACCTGCTTTACCTATAAAGGACACCCAAGGGCCATCTCAGCCCTGAGAGAATTCTGGTATCTCTGTACCTGTGCTCTCCACCTCCTGCTGGAAACCGCAGACCTGGTCGATGCTCTGCATCCACTTATGCAGGTTCTCCTTTGTCTCTGCCACCAGGTAAAATGTGTATGTACTGGTCTTGATGAGGAACACAAAGCCACATGGCAGCCACTTCTTGTGAAGGGTCACATTTGTGTCCACCTGCTCAAAGAGGAACAGGTTGAATATCCCTAAGAGCCTCTTGGACTGGTCATGCTTGTAGTATTCCAGGACATCTGGGTCACCACCCCACTGGCTTCTCTGCAGGAGGAACCAGTGTTTCCTCCAGGCCTGAATACCACCAAGCAGGAGTAGAAAATTTAAGAAATTCACTTGTTATTTCAAAGGTATTTGTCCTAAAATTACTTTTCAGATGAGGTTTCCCTAAGTTGCACAGGCTTGCCTGGAGTTTTTGATCTTCTTGGCTTGGACTCCTGAATGGCTGGGATGAGAGTTGTGGCCACCATGACAGGCATTTCAAAATTTCTCATGAGTCACTAGGTACAGCTGGGGAGTGTAGAGCCTATAAGCTGCTCATGGCACCAAACTTCTCTTATTATATAAAATAATGCCAGAGTCTTGACTTGATATAATGGCCCTATCCAGCTATGGACCAGATTGTCTATTCCTCTCCACAGAAAAACCTCAAGAGTTTTCCCCACTATCAGTCCTGTGAATGCCACTGAGGTTTTCATCACAAACATAAAGGCAAGAGGAAGGTGGTACAAATTTATCAGATGCAAAATTATACAACCTCTCAAAATTCTCCATCCAGGGGCAATACCATTCAGAATGAAGAGGTAAGGGAGACACTATCCAGAGAAAACAAATAGAGGACTTGCCACCAGCAAACCTGCCCTGTAGAGGGGCCACAGGATGTATCTGTCTAGAAAGGAATGATGAGAAGAGGGTCAAGGTGACATCAGGATAAAGAAAACACCCACTAAACAGAAGCATAATTTGATACAACAGGCTCTCCTCTCAAAGCTTGTAACTCTTGTTTGATGATTGAGGCAAAAGCCACAGCACTATTTCATTTCAGAAAAAAAAAAAAAAAAAAAAACTTAGGACCAGGAAATATGGAGCAAGGAAATGCTTGTCAATATCACATCAAGTCTTTCTTTGACACAAACAAGATCACTGTCAACTTGTATTGAAAGATAGAGGAATAGTAACAGCTAAAAGAGCTTGAAAATGAGAATGAGCTGGTGGAGAATGGTCCACCAGACTTGCAGACTCATCACATGACCACAGTCAGAAAGACTAATGGTGAGGTGGACAGAGGGAGAGACACAGGGTCAACAGTTTGGAACAGAGCCCCAGAAAAGTGCCAGAGAAATGGGCCAACTGACTCTGCACAAAGACAAGGGAGCAATTCAGTGAAAGAAGGGCAGCTTGCTCCATAATGGTGCAGGGACAGCAGGTAACATCCACTGGAAAAAGGAAATGAACTGTCTCAAATCTTATACAAAACTTAGAGTGAATCATGGACCTGAGGGAAAATACAGCCCTATAAGATGCACAGTGTGTTGGTCATCTCCTCCCCACTGTGAGCAATACACCTGACAAGGACGCCTCTGAGCAGCCAGTATTCATTTGACTCATGGTGTCAAGAGTGAAGTTGGCCAACTTTGCTGCATAACATTATAGACAATGGGCAGGAAAGTGAACAGGTGCTCAGCTCTGGCAACCAGAAATCAGGGACAGAGAGACAGATAGGTAGTAAGGGACCTTACTGTCCCCCAGGTCACATACTGGAACCCACTTCCCCTAGTCAAACCAACTTGCTTCTCATGTTCAACACATCCCAGTAAGTCCACAAAAATATTTATATTTTTGCCCACAGTGGGGATGGAAACCAAGGCCTCACTCATGCTGTGCAGATGTTCTACCACTGAGCTGTAACCCAGGCTCCTCCAATCAAATTATTAGATGGGTAAACTCAATGATAATGTTAGACCCCTTGTAACCCAGTCTTCACTTCTGAACACTGAAGTACAGACACCTGAGGTTTGGTGGATATTGTAGATCAAAACCATACCATTTATTAAAACAAAACTAAACAAAATGAGGAAATCCTCAGAATATAGGGTTAAGCAAAGAATTGCCAGATTTGACGATAAAGTACAATCTAAAAAAGGAAAGATTGAAACATTGATAAGGGCCTGCTCAGTGAAAGCCCTCGTTCAGTGGAAAAAAATACAAGTAACAGACTAAATGAAAATGCATGCTGTGTTTGGTGTCCATACCTGTCAACCTAAAAACATGGGAGGCTGACACAGGAGAATTATTTCAGCCTCAATTTGAGGACAGTATCTGCAACTTAGTGAGACCCCATCTTAAAATTAAATGTAAAATACAAAGAACTGGGAATGTAGATCTTTTGAAAATGCCCCCATGTTCAATCTTCAGTATCCACTACCAAAAAAAAAAAAATTTATCCACACTTTGAGCAAAGGATTACTATCTTGAGTGTGTAAGGTACTCTTAAAACTCAATATGAAATAAAACCAAAGTCCTTAAAACAATAGTAAAATATTTGAGGACACTATGCAATCACGTGGAGGTGTACAATGCTCTTAGCCATAAGCATTCTTGAAATACAATGAGGGCAAATGGTCAAACCAAGAGACTAGTACAACCATGGACCTGGATACCACTTAACAAAGAGAAAATGAACTGTTGACATGAAATAACTTGGACAAGTCCATTGAGACCCAAACTGAAAATATCCAAAAGGTAACATACTACCTGAGTCCAACAAAGCTGCACAGGATAGATGGCCCATTTACAGACATAAAGAACAGCTCAGGGCTGTTGGGGATTATGGGTTTTGAAGGGCTGGGGAGGGGTAGAGGTAAAGAAAGGGAGAGAGGAGGGGCTTTCAGCACTGGAGGCCTTCTGCATCCTGATTCTGCTGCTGTCAGCAACTGATGAGGCCACAACACAGGATTTCAAATCAGGTCACATGGGAACACTAGGTAAAGGGCATCTTCAACTACCTCAATATAAAACATTTGCTCCTTTTACAGTGCTCCACCTTTGGGACAAAACTAGATGGCCCTGATCACAGGGTGAACAATACTAAGTTAGTGTGTAGTGAATGGTATAGCATAGAGCTTCACACATGTGCGAGCTCCCATGTGGCTGTCAGAGATGAGCAATGCTCATCCTCAAGGTGGTGGGTGGGGCATTCAGAGCCAGAGTATTTAGTCTGGTGGGGGTCTAACATAGATTACTGTGTGACAGGAGCTCAAAGATGGTTTCCACATTTTTCAGCAGACAAGTGGCTAGTTGATGGCACCATTTGCTCTGCAGGTATGGGGTGAGGGGCAGAGGGATGAAGAAGAGATTAGTTCTGGGTGAGGTGAATTTGTATGATCTGGGAAACAATACAGGCATTACTTCTCAGATGGATATACAGGGCAGGCGTTCAGAAATCAACTGAGGCAGAGAAATTTAATGCAGTTTTATGCTCATGATTGGGGTATAGGGGTCAGTCTCATCCAGGAGGCTCAGAGATGAAAAGCAGTAGCATGAAAGTTGCCTTTCTCAAGAGAAGTAAAAGATATCAGAAGAAAGAGCCAAGTGAGAAAAGTGGAAAGGTGCTGCTCATCTTCCCTTCATTACAGCTTTAAGTAAGTAGAAAGCAAGGGCAAAATCACCACTGCTGGCCAACAGTAGTTGTGGACCACTGAAAGTAGCTGAAAGAGTGGGGAGTTGGGAGGAGGGGCAGGTGCAGTCCCTGCTTGATGCTCAGCATAAACCTAAGATGCATCTATGGCCCTGAGCCCTGGAAATTAAACTCTTTGCTCTCAAGTACCTGATATAAACTTTGAAATTGGTTGAGTTTATGGGGAAACTGGCTGGGGAGAGTCTTTTGAGATGATGCCTCTCCCCCCACACTCCCCCCATCCACACCTACAGCCCATGCACCCTCTGAATTGCCCCAGGTTCTGCACAGACCCACAATCACAGAGTCATAACTTGTTCTCTAGGGGCAATTTTCTCAGTCACCCGGTGTGAACCTCCCGGTTGCTATCCATGTGGACAGTCTGGTACTCCTGGCGGGCAGAGTTGGGACCAGACCTGAGGCCTAGGCATTCACACACCCTCGTGCGCACAAGCCTGCAGATGTGGCCCCCACACCATGATGCTCAGGCTGTCAATCCCTCACTAACAACCCTACACCTGCTAGCTTTTGTGGAAATGAAGCAGCATCTCAGAAAAGGAGGTGGAACAATACTGAAGGACCCCTGCATAATGAGGGGAGGGGAGGAATGAAGGGAGGAGCCACGCCCCTTTATGGCAGATGGCGACTTCACAGAAAGTAGACAGGTAGGGGTCAGAGGACTTCCTGGCTTCATATCCATTCCCAGAATTTTAACTACAGTTTATCTCTAGAGTAAAATGAAAATTTAATTTAGTGTTTTTAAACAACTTATCAAGACCCTTTCTCAAAAAGCACCATGGGGTTACTTCCAGTAAAAGATAATAATAATAATTTTGACTGAAATTCTTGACCCTCTTAAGAAACAGAATATTACAGGGTTTTATAGAATACTATAGCTCATTCTTATGTAGTTGGCTAGTGAAAAATCTAGCTAAGAAGCAAGTTTCCTGCTCCTCCTAAGATACTCAGTTCATAAGGCAACATTCTTGGAAAACTGAAATTAAACCTAAAATAAAAAATATTTTAGTTTTTCTAGTAAGTTATAATAGGGATACCCCTGACTTTTAATCAGACTTTTGATAAGCCAGGAATATCTATGCACTGGTGACAATATTTACAATTATCTTATAAGGTGATGATACCTGTCACTGAGGGGTCAAATACCTCAGAACTTCAGTAACACCTAGAATAATACCTGGTACCTTTCTGGATCCTAATTTTATCCTATTTATCTATTTAATGTCTGAGTGAGCTTGTGTCCTTCTTCTGCAAATTCTAGATATAGTGCAAGATCAGGGGTTGGCATGGGAGGTAAGAGAGATGTTGGTCAAAAAATATAAGATTCAATTTAGGAAGAATAAATTCAAGGTATCTATTGTACAACATGGTAGCTACAGAATAAATACTGTATTCTTTTTTTTTCTTTCTTTTTTTTCTCTATTTTTTATTGTTTTCCCCTTGATCTAATTCTTCTTCTTCTTCTTCTTCTTCTTTTTTTTTTTAATTTTTTTATTGTAAACAAATGGGATACATGTTTCTCTGTTTGTACATGGCGTAAAGGCATACCATTTGTGTAATCATAAATTTACATAGAGTAATTTTGTTTGATTCATTCTGTTATTTTTTCCCTTCCCCCCACCCCTCCCACCCCTCTTTACCCTCTATACAGTACTTCCTTCCTCCATACATGCCCCCCTCCCTAACCCTAACTCTAACCCTAACACTAACCCTTCCCTCCCCCCCATTATGTGTCATCCTCCACTTATTAGCGATATCATTCGTCCTTTGGCTTTTTGAGATTGGCTTATCTCACTTAGCATGATATTCTCCAATTTCATCCATTTGCCTGCAAATGCCATAACTTTATCATTCTTTATGGCTGAGTAATATTCCATTGTATATATATACCACAGTTTCTTTATCCACTCATCACTTGAAGGGCATCTAGGTTGGTTCCACAGTCTGGCTATTGTGAATTGAGCAGCTATGAACATTGATGTGGCTGTACCTCTGTAGTATGCTGATTTTAAGTCCTTTGGGTATAGGTCAAGGAGAGGGATAGCTGGGCCAAATGGAGGGTCCATTCCAAGTTTTCTAAGGAATCTCCACACTGCTTTCCAGAGTGGCTGCACTAATTTGCAGCCCCACCAGCAATGTATGAGTGTACCATTCTCCCCACATCCTCGCCAACACCTGTTGTTGCTCGTATTCTTGATAATCGCCATTCTAATTGGGGTGAGATGGGGTATTCTTTTATTTTTTATTTTTCAGTTCTGGGAATTGAACCCAAGAGTGCTCTATCATTGAGCTACACACACAGCCTTCATGTATATATGTATGTATGTATGTGTGTATGTATGTTTGTATATATATATATATATATATATATATATATATATATACATTATTTTTTTTTTTAATTTTGAGACAGGGTCTTACTAATTTTCCCAGCCTGGCCTTGAACTTGTGAGTGTCCTGCCTCAGCCTCCCCAGTCTCTGGGGTACAGGCATGTGCATCCCTGTGCCCAGAAATAAATTGTGATCTTGAAACTTGCTTAGAGAATAGATTTTAAGTGTTCTCACCTTCCATAAAAGGATGAGTTAAGGCATATGTTAAATATCTTGATTTAGCTATTTTGCAATGCATGCATATTTCAAAACATGTTTCACATGATAAATATGCACTATATTTTGTCAATGAAAATAGAAGTATCTAGATCAATAGAAACTATCTAACAGGATTGCATGAATGATTGCATTCAGGACCTGGTCTGGATGTATCAGCTAGACATTGGTATTGCTGGAAGCTAGCCTGAAATTGGTGACTGGGCTGTGGAATTTGCTTGCTGTACATAAACACCTTCATAGAGCATCAGTGTTAGATAAGGCCACTCTGCAATTGCAGTGAATCAAGACAAAATCTTGACCACTCATTCTAAAATTATGTGTGAACACAGAAAAACTAAGAAGACTCACCAAACCTCAAAAATGACCAAGTGTTCTCTTTTGATTAAAATGAGTGTCTAAAACATCTTTACCAATTGCAAATCTAATCTTACACTGGTTGCCTTCTAGATAAGTATTATTAGAAAACCAGTTATAGAATTACCCTAATTTTCCCTTTTTCAAATCCAGAGCAATGTTCCACTTCCAAGAACTCTCCCCAATCCTGAAGTGAATGTCCAAATCCGAGCCCTTTCTGTCACCCACTCTCTGAGATGTCATGTGGCTCTCCATGATGTATGGTCTTCCACATTATAATAACTCAGTAAACCAATCTTGTTTGACTATGACTGTGCTCCTGGTAGTCCTTGATTAGGGGACAAAGTCATGAGGAATGAGAGAGTGAATCCATGTAATATTTGATAGTAATGCTGGTTCCTAGTTATTCCTCAATGAATATTATTTATAGAGCAGTTTCTAATTTTATAGATGAGTATGTGGAAACTCAGAGAGGGTCCACATCTGGGCAAAGGTAGTGCTGAAATTCCCATTCAGGTGTGTTGAGCTTCAGAGTCCATGTTTTCTCTATGCCACATGGCCATGCCCTGATTCATTTCTGCTGCTCTCCTAGCCCTCTTGTTAGAAGTACTCCCCAGATTCTGATTCTGTCTTGATCTATGTTTTTCTTTATTTTTACAGATTGCATTTCGATTCATTGTACACAAATGGGGTACAACTTTCTATTCCTCTGGTCGTACACAATGTAGATTCACACCATTCATTTACTCATACATATGCATAGTGTAATACTGCTTCAGTTCACTATCTTTCCTTCCCCCACCCTACCCACCCCTATTTTCTCTACATAATCCAAAGTTCCTCCATTCTTCTATGCCCCCTTACCACACCCCTCCCATTGTGTATCCTCTTATCAGAGAAAACATTCTACCTTTGGTTTTGTGGACTTGTCCTATTTAAGTTAGCAAGATATTCTACAACTCCATCCATTTATCAGCAAATGCCATGATTTTGTTCTTCTTTATGGCTGAGTAATATTACATTGTGTATATCTACTACAGTTTCTTTATCCATTCATCAATTGAAGGACATCTAGGTTGGTTCCACAATCTAGCTATTGTGAAATGAGAAGCTATCAACATTGATGTGGCTGCATCACTGTAGTATGCTGATTTTAAGTCCTTTGGATATAAACCCAGGAGTGGGATAGCTAAATCAAATGTTGGGTCCATTCCAAGTTTTCTGAGGCATCTCCATCTTGCTTTTCACAGGGGCTGCACCAAATTTGCAACTCCACCAGCAATGTATGAATGTGCCTTTTCCCCCACATCCACACCAATATTTATTATTACTTGTATTATTGATAATAGCCATTCTAATTGGAGTTAGAAGAAATCTTAATTTTTTTTTTGTGGTGCTGGGGATTGAACCCAGGGCCCTGTACTTCAAGTCAAGCACTCTACCAACTGAGCTATCATCCCAGCTTTTAAGTTGGTTTTAATTTACATTTCTCTAATAACTAGAGATGATGAGCATTTTTTCATATATTTGGTGATTGCCTGTATATCTTCTTCTGTGAAATGTCTGCCCAGTTTCTTAGTCCACTTGTTGTTTGGGTTATTTGTATTTTGGTTGTAAAGTGTTTTATGTTCTTAATAAACTTTGGAGATGAGTGCTCTGTCTGAAGTGTGTGTGGAAAAGATTTTCTCCCACTCTGTAGGTTCTCCTTTTACATTACTGTTTGTATCCTCTGTTGAGAAAAAGTTTTTAGTTTTAATCCATCCCATTTATTGATTCTTGCTTTTATTTCTGGGGGTCTTCTTAAGGAAGTCTGATCCTAAGTCAACATGACAAAGATTTGGGCCTAATTTTTCTTCTATTCAGTGAAGAGTCTCAGGCCAAATTCCTAGATCTTTGATCCATTTTGAGTTGAGTTTTGTGGAGGGTTAGAGATAGGGGCTTAATTTCATTTTACTGTATATGGATTTCCAGTTTTACCAGCCCCATTTGTTGACAAGGCTTTCTTTTCTCCATTGTATGTTTTTGTCACCTTTGTCTAGTATGAGATAACTGCACTTATTTGGGTTTGTCTCTGTGTCTTCTATTCTGTACCTTTGGTCTACCGGTCTATTTGGTGACAATACCATGACATTGCTGTTTCTATTGCTCTACAGTAGAGTTTAAGTTCTGGTATTGTGATACCTTCTGCATTGCTCTTCCTGCCCAGGATTGCTTTAGCTATTCTGGGTCTTTTGTTCTTCCAGATGACTTTCATGATGTCTTTCTCTTTTTCTATGAGGAATGACATTGACTCTGTTTTTGATCATTTCCCATCTTGTGCTGATTTTGATGTTGATTTGTTCTTCTTTTTCTAGGGTCTTGAGATGTAATGTTAGAATCTTTGTACCTTTCTGTTCTTTTAATGTATGAACTAAATGATATTAACTATCTTTTTAGAACTGCCTTCATAATGTCCTAGAAATTTTGATATGTTGTATCACTAATCTCATTTATTTCTAAACATTTTTATTTCTCCTTACTTTTCTCTTCTATCTATTCATCCTTCAAAAGTATATTATTTAATATCCAGTATTAGGATGATTTCTGTTTAGATTATCATTGATTTCTACTTTTATCTCATGTTTCAATAGATTGCAAGGTATTAATTCTATTTTTTGGTATTTGTTAAGATTTGCTTTGTTACCAAAAATGTCTGTGTTAGAATATGTTTTATGTGCTTCGGAGATGAAAGTGATTTGATTGATGAAATATTCTATAGATGTCTGTTAGGTCTATCTTATTACTTGTGTTTTTTAGTTGTGTAGAATATTTACTTAGTTTTATGTTTGCATGATATATTCAGTAGTGAGAGAGGTGGGAAATCACTCTGCAGTATTATAATGTAGTCTATTTGATTATTCATATTGAGAAGTCTGTGTTTTAGGCACATAGATACTCCATTGTTCACGGCCTAGATATTTACTTTTATTACACATTATTGATGTATGATTCCCCTAAGCAGTATGAAATGATCTTCTTTGTCTCTTCTGAATAATGTTGGAATAAATTCTCTTTATCTTATATAAAAATAACTACTACTCCTGATTTCTTAGGAGACCCATGTGAAAGTTATGTATATCTATCCTTTTACCTTCAGTCTGGGTGCCCATTACCAGTGATGTGAGTCTCTTAAAGGCTGAATATTGTTGTGATCATGCATCTGGCTAGGTCCCAGTTGAGACTGGGAGCAGCCAATTCCTGTTGCCTAGGATCTAGTCATTTTTAGCCTTCTTGAATTCCCTCTGACTATCTTTGCAGGTATCTTCAGCATAAGTTTCCTAGGGTATCAGGGAAATTATCCTACCAACCTTCTCTTTACAGCTGCCACCATCCAGGGATAGGGTCTTTATATCACTATATATTCAGGAAGCTCCCTCTGGCATGGTCCCATGATCATAGGAGAATTTGCTAGGCTTCCCATGGTGCCTCCCCAAAACATCAGTGGTTGAGGCTTCTTTGGCCCTAATGAATCCACTTTCCTGTGCTGGACTTGTAAGCTGCTTTGTTTTTCTTTCTCTGATTTGAATAGAAATGGCATAGAGTTTTCTACCTCTGCCTGGTTTGTAGAGGCTGAGCAGAGAGCTGGGTTAGGTGTACTTCTGACACAGGTGTTCCCCATCCCTTCCCCTTGTTCAGGATGAGGAAGAGGGGGTTTTAGCAGACTATGAGTGATCCTTCTAGAAGTTATTTCTGGCTGAATTCTTAAGTGGTACCACTGCAGGGAATGTCCTTCTGGTTTAATTTCTGGCTGTCTGAACAGGAGAAGACACCATGTTGTTTAAAGGGGGTGAGTGGTTGGCTAAGGGCTCCAAAGGTGGCTGCAGACCCCTCACTCAGCTTTCCTTTTGTGATTTCAGTTTAAACTGTTTGCTGCATTTTAAGGATTCTGCTGATCCTGTCACATTTTAAATTTTGTCTGTCTTTCCAAATGTTTTTAGTGGTAGAGCTTAAGCTTATTTCTGCTCCCTATTTATTCCTATTCTCTTTATTGCCCCTCTCCTATTCCCTCACCCATGTTCAGATTTGGAGTTAGGGGACTCTGAGTTTATTTTCTAGTCTGGTACACCACCTGCAAGTCTCTCCAAGTTTCAGACTTTGCAATGTTGAATCTTAGAGCATTTATTTTGTCACCCACCTCCCAATTATTCTTTTCTTTTACTGCTTCCTTTCTGAACTGTGAGGAGATCAAGACTTGTCCCCTTCCACCAACAATTGAAGTAGTTTCAACTTCAATCCACTATATTTATGAACTGCAGTGTGATATTTTGTTGTGTGCATATAATGCATAATGCTAAATCTCTCTAAATTACATATCCATCACCCCATACACCCATATTTTGTGCAGAGATATTTGAAATGTAATGCTTAGCAATTTTTATACATACCATATATGGTTATTAACTATGATCATAAAAAATATTTCACTGAGAAAATTTACAACATTATACTTACACATTTATTAATCCATTATATTAGCCATGAGCATTTTTTGGGTAATTTATAGTTTTTAGGTTATAGTAAATTATTCTATTATGGATACTCATTTTTAAGCAGATAAAAGGTACATACCTATTTATATTTAAAATATGTTGACTTGCTCTGCAATGTTTAGGTCATGTGATATAGTTTTAAAGTATGCCACATAACTTTCCATAGAGGTTGTACCAGTATCACATGAGAGTGCATAGTGCAGTGCTGCAATAAAAAAAATTAATAAATTTATTTTTTCATGTTAGTCATCCTGATAAATGCATTTTTGCTATCTTGTTGTAACTTTAACCTTCACTTCTTTTGTACGTATATTTATTATTTTTCTTGTTTATTAAGTTTTTTAATATTCATTTGAATAAACTGACTGTTTTAACTTTTAGCTTTTTCTTTTCTCTCTTGAAATATTGTCTTTATTGATTTGTTTGAAGATTAAACCTTATGAATAAGAAGTTTGTGCAGGAATTATACTATAATTATCTAACACTGTATGTGTTCTTATCTCACTGCATTGTTGGCATTATTTTGAGAAACTGTAGTTCTGGTTTTAAGAAAATCCCACAT
This sequence comes from Sciurus vulgaris, assembly GCF_902686455.1. Taxonomy (NCBI): domain Eukaryota; kingdom Metazoa; phylum Chordata; class Mammalia; order Rodentia; family Sciuridae; genus Sciurus; species Sciurus vulgaris. Next base: position 67,577,656 of record NC_136477.1, on the reverse strand, counting down.
GCTGTTTTTCTTTAATATTTTCTACAACTCATTTATGAAAAGATTTCTAACTCTGTCATAGAGTATATTAGTTTACTTTCACAATTGTATCTAAAATCAATATCAGTTTTCTTGTCTGGTACATGGCAGGTCTAGTAATAACTTTTTAAAATATGGATATCCATATGGAAAATATTAACCTCTACACGAAATGCAGAATGATTAATCTTCAGAAATTTTATACATGTTTTTGTGTATGTATGTATGTGTATATAAACATAGTAATTTCTGAAAATTTTTGGTTCAATAAGATTGAGAGAGAAAGAGAAAGACTGTTCTGCTCATTCTTGACCTCTGGTCTAGTCATTCTTGCTTTTCAGAAAAGTGTTTATGTGTTTTACGAGGTTGATCCCTGATCTGAACTCTCATTTTTGTCTCCAGAGTTCTGGGAGATTTTAGAAAACTTCACTCTGTCCTCAGGTAGATTTCCTTCTTGGTTCTCTCTCCTGCATGGCTTTACAATCTTGCAGATGGTTCAAAGGGAAAACAAGCTCTGAGTCTGTCTCAGGATTCTGTCCATCCATGTTCATTCCTCAAGACACTAATTTAACCTCTTCATCCTCAAAAAACCATCAAATCTTTGATGGTTTTTCTGAACCTACCAGAGAGTTTATTTTAAAGCCTGGATTCTCCACATACTTGCTCTCCACCACATTTCTATATTTCTAAGTAGCAGTAAAGTCTTAGCTGAGTCCTTTGAAGCCCTATGTCTGTAACTTATGTGTATCTCCAATACAGATTACATCTGCTCTATTGTAAGTATAAATTAATGCCTTTTTATAAACTAGCTGTTCTAGTCACTCCAAATGGACTGCTTAGACTAATATAAACTATGGTAACATAAATGTGGGAGAAATTTAAGGCAAAAAAATTTTATTTTAAAATGCAATAGTGAAAATACAATGCCCTAATCTATTAATAAATACTCAAAGTGTATTTTTATGGAAACTTTAAAACTGAGTTATAAAGCAAAATCTATCCTTTATATGTCTGTAGAATATATGAAGGTATCATTACTCTTGGAAAAGTATATTCAATAAGGTCAAGATTTAAAATCACCATAATTTGAATTAATTTCCAGTTTGATTGTAGGTAATTAGATTTGAAAAAGGAAAAGTATTTCAAGACTATTAGAATAATGAACATGAGAACCTATACAGGAAATAATTTAAAAAGATATTTTATATTGAAAAACTATCTCTGTTAGTTAAAATACATCAGTAATTGTGGTAGTGTGATGGCAGAGGTCACAAAAACAGATTGAACTTGAAAGAAGACTGAAATTTACATGCAAACATCACAGTCATTTCAAGTTAAAGATTTTATTTAATAGAAGTGATTAAATATTATAAAATGTAATAAATATGAATTCTTAAAAATATATTATGCTTTGTTTCACACATGAAGTGAAATTATACATATACAAAATAAGAAATAAAAAATAAAGGTCCTAAGCAATGTAGAAAAGAAAATCTCTCTCTTTTTTGTAAAACTATTATGGAAAATATATTTTGAGTAATAAAAGAATTAAAATTAAATTATAGCATGAAAAACCAATTTTTTCAACTTGGCAACCAAGTTGAACAATATGAGATGGGTCCACATATTAAAATAAAATGCAGAGCAATAGTAAACTTTAAAAAGATCTTACATATTCTTAGTGACAAGAAGGAAAGTTATGACAAGACCTCAGTATCTAAACTTAGTTGAAATTGAGGCTGTACAGAAGCAGAAAATGAAGGTTAATGCAGAATTTCATTGAAAATCTACCAACATATACAGAGAGAGAGAGAGAGAGAGAGAGAGAGAGAGAACTTATAGACAAAAGTTGGAAGGATCATTTGTTCTAATACCTTCATGAAATTTCTATACAATTATTAATTGACTACAAAGAAATCCAAAACAAAAATTTAGAGGTATGTAACAAACTGTCAATTTCAGTACTATGTGGAATAATTAGCCTGATATCAAAAGAGAAGTAGACTCATGCTGAACTTTAAAAAAAATACTACAAAATAGGTTATACATAAATAATTCCACCTAAAAAAAAGCAGAATGCATATTCTTCAGAAGTCCTCATGGAACATTACTTATGTTAGAGAATGTGTTGCATCATTAAATAAGCCTCAATAAATTTAAAAGGATATAATAAAATTTTAGTAACAAGCAGAATAAGATCCATCAAATGAATAGTACTGGCATTAAAATATGTCAAATACTACAACAAATTTTAAAATAACCAAAGGCTCAAAAACAATTCATATCAACAACTAAACATATTTTAAGATAAATGAAACAAAGACAAAACAAAAGAACACCAAAATTTATGACATGAAGTTTGAAATGAATTCAGTGCTCATTTCTTAAACAAAAGTAGTGCTTAAAGGATAATTGATTATATAAATTCCTACATAAAAACAGAAATGTCAACTCAATAACCCAAATTTCCACCATACAGAATAGATAAAAGACAGAAGAAACCTAGAGCAAACTGAATCTGGGGAAAAAAGAAAGTTAAGAACAAAAATAAATAGTGTAAATATATAAAGAGAAAATCAAATAAAGCAAAACTTGGTCTGTTCAAGAAAAGTTCAAGCCTTAACAAGAATTAGTTTCTAAAAATGAAAGACTAAAATTACTAACAGGAGAAAAGAGAGATTGTCACTACAGATTTATGTTATTAAAAAGTTTAAGAAAAAACTACTTTGAAAAATGTTTCTAACAAAGTAAAAACAAGATAAAAGGGACAAAAATCCTAGTAAGACACAAAAAACTGAAAAAGACATAAGAAAAAATAGCCTCCTATTTTAATAATAGCTTATGCATTTTAAGAGAAGACTTAAAATGCAGAGCATGGATTAAAACCTTAAAGTATTTTTGCAAAAAATAAGCCCATGTCCCAACTATTTTACTGGTAAATAATCAGTAGGAAAATAGTACTAATATTTTACAAAGTTAAAAAAATAAAAAAAAGAATGAAGTGGAATGTGTTCCAACTCAGTATTAGTGAGTAAAACATTCACACCAAAATGAAAGACATCCCAAGAAAGAAAAAAATTAAAAATACAGGTAAATATTCATAAAAATAATAATAAAAATGACTAAAAAATACTAAACACAATAAGAAACAAATAAAAATGATTATAAGTGATGGTCAAATGGAATTTATCATAGGAAGGAAAGATTATTTTCACACTGAACAATAGAGTAAGTTATTCAATGGAGTGAATTTTTACCCCAATAATCCTCAATGTAAGTGGATATAGAAATTCTAGCACATAATTTACATTATATTAAGATGTAGGACTTTTGGGATATAATTTATATTATGAGAGATCATAAATGTGTCTAATTAAAAAGATTGGCAACCTCTTAAGAAGTGTTAAGGTTCTTCTTTATATTTGAAAATCTGTGCTGAGGAAAGATCATCTGAGAAAAAAAAAAAAAAAAAAAAGAGTGTCTGTATGAAACTCAAAAAGAGAGAACTCACCGGACAATAAATCTGGTGGTGCTTTGATTTTGACTCTTGATCCTCCAAAACTATGAAAAAATTAATTCCTGTTGCCTAAGACACCTGATCTAAGATATTTGTTATTGCAACCCAAGATGACAAAGACAACATATTGATAAAATTAAGGGTAAATAAACATAATAAAAATAGAGACAGAAAAAGTAATTGATAAGTTTCAGCCTCTACTCATGATGAAAATAAATCAATTCTATAGGAATAGAAGTAAAACTCCACAGTCAAATAGAAGACATTTACAAAAAACCAACACCTAATGCATGATAGAGTATTATTGACCACCAAAACCAGATTTTAAAGCATTTATAAAATACTAAATGCTTTTTTTATATGTTAAATGGATTTATGCACCTCAAAGATGCTGCAAGCTTAATATTTCAGATATCCTTTTTAAATGTGAATTTATCAAATAGGTGTTCTTCAGTGATGCATACCCCTGAAATTCCAATAAAAAATTTATGAAGAACCATGAAAAAGATGAGAACACTGCCTCCTATACATAATTCTACAAAGCATGGTTTAAAAATATCTGTCAAAATGCATCTTACTAACAGGTACACCTAATAAGAAGTAACAATAGAAAATAAAGAAAAAACACTAGAAAATCACTATAAAAATATTTTATTAGGGAGGTGACTGGACCTACAATGAAACAGGAAAGTCAGTTTATAAATACCCAATGTGGCTCCTGAGTGATATCAGAAGAAACAGATATTTATTCAGCACTCACACAATTCCATGAATGAATACAATATCTCAATGCAAAGCATAACAGAATGAGAAAATGCAGTGAAAAAAAAAAACAGCTCTCTTTTGTTATCACCTCTGGGTTTCCCTGCTGACCTTGAATTTGACTTCCAATCCTCCCAGTCTCCACATTCCCTTCATTTGCACAGAGCCTAGGAGTGTCCCCCAGAAGATCACTACTTCCGTAAGACTATGCAGATGGGCTCATGAATTTCATCTCCTTAACTCTTCCTGAGCATCCTTTCTTCTCCATCAACTGTCTATGTAACACCCCACATCAGCATTTTTATGAGAATGCAGTTCCCTACCAGTTCCTATGGATTGTTGCATCTCCAGAGATGCCTAATGATAAAAAGGCAATGGGCCTGGCAGGGGCCTCTGAGACACATTTTATGCTCAGGTTGTGAATATATAAGAAGATTGTTGGGGTAAATCCAACCTGAACCCTGAGCCTTTCTGACCACAGTCAACTAATTTCTGTCCAATTGCAAATCCTCCTCTGTAACTTCTCTTTCAAAAATCCTAACCATCAGACAGCTGGCCAAAATGAAAAGCCCAGAGGAGATGCTGAATCTCACCTTGTCCTGTCAGGAACTGGGGAGGCTGAGGCAAAGTGTTCTCCAGTACTAAGCCAGCCTGCCTATATTTGGGAGGGCCTAAGAAAGTTAGGCAGACCCTGTCTGTAAGTAAATACACAAATGGAAATGGTGATTGTTCAGGGGATATATGACCCTAGGCAAAATTTGTGCTAGCAGATAAAAGAGAAAGCTTACCCAATTTTGAGTCTTCCCGAGGTCCCGTTTACTGCACTCCTCTCAGCAATCATTGCACAAAAATCAGCTTCCAGAAAGTCACTTCTGTTGATCATTCAATCATTCACTTCCATCCATAATATTGCTACACTGATTTTGCTCCTTCTCAAAGAAATGACTATCTTTGTTATAAATGCTCTTGTGAAATCCCAGCAAATTATGAGACAACTATATATTCCAGGTGGAAGAGGTTGATACCCAGCAAGTTGGGACTGAAAGACATGGAGATTCCAGGCTCCATCAGGATGTAGTGACCCTGCAGTTTTCCAAAACCTGCTCTTTAAGGTTGAGATGAATATGTTCACCACCCAGTGTAGACAATATACAGTCCTAAACCAAATTGCCCCTATGAATACATTAACAGTGTTGTCATAATAAACAGAGAGGTTGAGTTTAATTATCATCTACTATTGTCAGATGTGGTTTGGCCTCTAGGGAAGGGAATGAGTGCAACCGTGCCCCTTTGTTCAGAGACTGGGAGCCAGGTTCTGTGATGCAGATTCAATTTATTCAGGAAGAGCAATAGTTTATATATGAAGTGAGAATCCATCATTTTAATGAGATAGCCAGGCCACTGCTCAGGTTACATGTTTACACTACCGTACTACAGGGAAGAGCAGACTTCTACTGGGGACCAGAGAGGCCCAAGAGGCATTGGGTCATCACAGAGTGTTCTCATGTGACATGATGTGAGCCCAGTGTTCTGTGCTCAAGCCCAGCCCATACCTTGGATCCATGCCTGGTACACCCCAGGATTCTTCTCATTTTCCCCCTTTTTCTTTTTTGCCATCATAACCTGAGTTAACATGACCTGTCTAGTCTCAATTTTTGAGGTACTTTTACAAAGGCAGCGAATACATAGAAATGATATTACAATGCCAGAAAGGGAAAGGCCAATCAATGTAATGTTTACAGGATCAAATATGGAGGTGATTTTGTTCCACAATCATGTGAAGAAAGAAGCATTTAGTACAAGTTGTGCTTGGGTTTCATTGATTAACATGATTGCATGACCTAGTTTGAGCGTTAAGTTTTGAAATCGGGAGTTCCAAGGACCCCTTAAATACATACTTAATTCTTTCCTCCATTTAGTCACATTGTCAAGTGTTACCATAGTTTCACAAACATAGGGTAATGTGGGATTACATTGTAGATGCATTGTTATTTGCATAATATCTATTCTTTCATTTGTGAGATCCATTTGTTGCTGTAAATTTAGGATACCCCCTTGTATTAATGTATTAGTTTCATGTTGAAGAGCGAAGGCTTCACTGACTCTAGTAGCCTGTGCATTTAGCACTCTGGCATTAGCACCAGTCTGTACTAAGGCTATTGTGGCAGCAGTTGAAGCAGCTAGAACAGTGATGATGATACCTCCAAGTAATGCAGTAAGTCCAAAATCCCTTTTAGCACCTATTAACTGTACATTTTTAGTAAGAACTATTGGTTGAATAGTATGAGTATCATTTGATATAGCCCAAATGTAAGGAGGTACTCTAGCTAACAATGCAGTTGAAAACTCAGGAGACCAACAATTGTTCAGAAAGCACTGTATAGAATTATCACAATATACAGACATATTGGTGGTTTGATTAGAAACAATGAAATAAAATGGATGCTGAACACAGAGAGGTGTATTAAACATTTGTGAAGATGTTCCATTAGAATGAATCCCATTGAGGAAAAGCATAGCTAATACATTTTCTGTGAGTTTGGGATGGGTTTTGTGGCATTTTTTACTAAAGGTCTGGCAAAGGATGAAAGCTGCTGGGTAACTTTAAAGGGAGTGTGACTTTGCACACACTGGCGGGGATGGATGTCTGCCAATGGCCTAATTTTGTTTACATTTTTAGTGATATTGGCAGGAATTCATGGGAAGACAGTCAAACCAGGGAAAGCATCTGTAGAACTATTCTTAGATATAGAAGTTAATTTAATTGGCCTAAGACCTGTGATGTTTCCTACAGTATGATCTAGGAGAGTATCAGAGCATAAGCAGATCATTTGATCACATAATGAGAGCTCAGAAGTGGAGGAGCAATTGGACAACTTCATGAATAGCCAACTACCAGTAGTGTTAGCAGTGGTATTAAATTGAGCTTGAGAAGGAGGTGCTGAAGTGGCAGGAATGCCTATGGAAGTATTAGAAGTTAAAATAGAAGGCAGGACATCTGTATCTAAGCCTAATGGCATCACCATGGACAGATTGGGGGTCCCAATAATTGTTGCACCAGTGCGGTGAGAGTTGGCAGTGATAATAGCACTCATTAGTAAAAACAAAGTGGATGGGGAGGTATCACCTTCAGGAGCCATTTGTTGAGCCTCCTGAGCTACCCTTTTTAATCCCCCCCGCCAAGTTACTGGAGGTGCATGGTGACCTCTTTTCTTCCTTCATTTTTCTTGTGTGTTTGATGATTATCCTTGTCTGGCTGAGGAGCCCTCTGTGTCCTCAAGGCAGATTCTCTTCAGTTCCTCCATCGGGGTTTGTGAACGTCTTTTCTTGTTGCCCTCCACGTGATGTAGTGGGTTTGAGTGATCTGGCTGGTATCCAAATTGGCATAGATTCCCCTTCTGGGAAAACACAAGCAAAACCTCACCCCTGAGTTAGTAAAGGGTGCGGTCCACGAAGGCAATTTGATGGGAGGTCCTTCCAATACACCAATGGCAGAGGAGTGTTACCGGGAGAGAGGAACCCCAATGCTTCATGGCTGGTGAAATACAGTCATCAAAGGTTAGGAAATTCAGAGTGAACAGAATGTGATTGAGTGTGTATGACGGGGGCATATGAGTTCCCTCTTTTTCCCCTTTTTCTTTTCCTAGCTGAGTTTTTATAGTATGGTGTGTTCTTTCTACAATTCCTTGTCCTTTTGGATTGTATGGGATTCCTGTAATTACCTTGATATTCCAAGTAGGTGCCCAACTTTTGAATTTGTTTGAGGTATATGTAGGTCCATTGTCTGTTTTGATGGCCCAATTTGGGGGCAGTTGTTTATATTTCTAGGTGGTCAGAGTGGAATGCTCCCCTCTGCAAGTTTACATACTTGACACTTTAACTGCTGTGAACCAAGGACTAGGACAAATTATTTTTTTAGGAGGACCTCATTGACCTGAACCCTCATGAGTCTCTTCTTGAAAATGGACCAGAAATATTTAAGGACTGCAATTATTATAAAGAAGAGTATACAAGCTAATCACCAGGAGGTAGAAGAGCTGAGAAATTGTTCCCATAATAAGGCCTAACAAAGGCTGGAAAGGACAAGGCCTTTGTGTGGGAACCTTGACACTGTCCAAGTTATAAGGAATGTAAATACAACATGTAGCCTTTAATGTCATTGATGTCCCCAGAAAATATAGCTAAATATAGCTAAGATACTTGATGTCATCTGATTTTTGTAAAATATCCTTTTATTGGTATAATCTGTGTTTAGTAGAGATTTCTATATTTCTGTTATTTAGGGCTAGATAATCATACTAGAAAACATAGATTAAGCCTACCTGTGTAGCTTAGGAATGTTTGTAGACCTTAAATTGACCAAAAATTTCTGACTCTGGCCATTTTTCTTGATAATTATTAGGCACATTTGTCTAAGAATCTCTCTTTTGTAGCTTCCAGTCTTGACTTATTCTAGCATGCTAACACAAGTGTATTTTTAAAATTGCATTTAACTATTGCTTCTTTTAGACTCTGTAACATAGTACAATACTCTAATAGTTGTTGTTTAACCATTTTTGTATAATTGTATAATTTTTAAGGGTAATTGTTCTAAAGAAGAAAACAGACATGATGTTAAGAGTAAATTAGCATTTCTAAGAAGTCCTTGTCATTTTAACATAAAGATTGAACTTTGGTTTATATCAGTACATTAGTATTTGACCTTAGGGAAAATCTTAAGTAGCTTTAACTGATTGTTTCACATACATATAACCAACTTAGTTACACACAAACTTGTTGAAACTTGCCCTTTACTTACACATAGATTGTCTGAGCACTTGCTTAGACCCTCATGTTTACCACATAAGCATTTTCTTACCCAGAAACACTTTGTTGTTCATAGTACTCTAATGGAAACATAGTTAAAATTTTTGGAGCCCTTTGTATATAGAATTGTACCTCTAAAGACTTAACTTTTTTTGGGGGGGTGGGTGCTGGTGATTGAACCCAGGGCCTTGTGCTTACAAGCAAGCACTCTACCGGCTGAGCTATCTCCCCAGCCCAGGACTTATCTTTTAGTTACATTATGTTTAGTGATAACACAAAGCAATCGTTAAACCCTTTTTTCCACCAATCTTTGAAAACACGAATAACATTTAAGTATGTTACCCCCTGGAATTTAAGGAGTTAAGAGTACTCAACATTATTTAATAATTAGCATTTTAACTTTGCAAATTAATCAGATGTTTCTAACAAACATATTTGAGTAATCTTATATATGTTAAGTCTAATTTACTTATTTTACTGTAAAACCAAGCTATCAGACAAGAGTATTGAACAGTATTTCCCGGCTCTTTCCTGTTGAAGAAAAGTCCGAGAATCAATTGATAGTAGACATTTATAAACATTAACATTTTATTAGTCTGACCACCTAGAGACTTGAGTTAATTTCAAAGACATTTTACTCCTATTAGTTTACCCAATTTAAATTGAACCTTTTTAAATCATGTGAATTTAAAGTATATGGATCCATTTTTTAAATTTTAATTTTATGCGTGCTTATTATTCATGTCCATTTTGTCAGGTACATACATAGACAACACATTAGACAAAAAAATATACACATAACACAAAAGTAATGTTTATCTCCATTGCAATGTAACAGATGCTCACAAAAAACTCTAGAGTTGAATAAAAATAGAAGTGATCAGAAAATCATTAACCCAGGTATGTAGGAACAAAATTGTGAGCTCAAAAAATATTGCATTTAAGAAAAACAAAACAAAAAAAGAATCCCAGAAGAAAAAATGATAATAACCATTAATCATAGCATAAAAGACTGAGGAAGAGGAAGGCAGAGAGAAGGGATGAGATGAACGGGTGAGATGGTGGGAGACAGAAAGTGATTTATTTCCTACTTTGCTGGGGATTTGGTTTAAAGCTCGGAGAGCACATAAGTGCACTTGATCTAAATACTGAGGTGGGTCCTGAGCCTGAACAGCTGGTGAAGCATAGATTCCTTCTCTCTGTAAACAACCAGCATTTAAATGTACTCCTGCCCTATTATTCCTTTCAGTCTGTTGCTCACATTGATCATAGAACCCTCCTCTCCATAGGAGGCACTCACTAGAGCCCAACATCATATGACACAAATCTTTCCAGTCCTTGGGAGTGTTAAGATCTAGACTAAAATTCTCTATTAACTGAGTAGCATAAGGGGAATGAAGACCATCCTCTTGAACTGCTTTCCTAATAGTAGTAACTGTCTTTTGTTCATGAGGACACCAACTCAAAGGTCGTTGGGTTGTTCTATTGACATTTACTGGAAAAGCTTGTAAAGGAGTTCCCCAATTACGATTCCTAGTTTGACATAAATCATTAAAATATGGTCCCCAAGGGCTATTATTTGAATATGCTGGAGGAGCAGAAACAGATTCTTCAGCAACCCAAGGTGGTTCCTTACTGTCATTTGATGGTAATGTAACACTCTGGCCACAAGATGGCGACACAGGATAAAGCTGACTAGGCTGTGGCTGTGGATGATCATCATACTCCTTATCTCTAAATTCCTGTGGGTTTTTTTTTTTTTTTTAGCTCTTGTTTTTCCCTGTTTTATATTGTTCCCTGGCGACTGACATTTATAGTTTTGTCTTCCTTTTCGCTGTTCCCATGCTCTACTTGATCAGCCAGAATATCTTGTAAGTCTAAGTGCTTTTCCTCAGGGATCCCCCTAAGGCATACTAAAAGAGCAGTAACAATTGGATAAAAAGTGAGAGGGTAAGTTTTACCCTCCTGTATTTCTTTTCTATGGGCTAAATGTATAACCCTCTACCATGACTCAGGATGCCATATTTTATCTAATGTCACCCATGGGGCACAATTTATAACATTGTTCCATATATTTATAGCCTCCTTTTCTGAGGCTTTTACTTGCCTACTCCTTAACAGCACTTGTAAAGCTCGCACCTGTGTAACTAACTGAAGGCAGTAGATTCCCCATAAGGAGGTCACTCACCTAGCAGCTCTGCGGGCTTCATCTTCCTCTGAGGCCCCACATTGGGTGCCAAAAATGTTGTCAGATGTCAATTGGCCTCTCGAGAAGGGAGTGAGTGCAACGGTGCCCCTTTGCTCAGACACCAGGAGTCAGGTTCTGTGACGCAGACTCAATTTATTCAGGAAGTGCAATAGTTTATATATGAAGTGAGAACCAATCATTTTAATGAGATAGCCAGGCCACTGCTCAGGTTACATGTTTACACTACTGTACTACAGCGAAGAGCAGACTTCTACTGGGAACCAGAGAGGCTAAAAGAGGCATTGGGTCATCACAGAGTATTCTCCTGTGACATAATGAGAGCCCAGTGTTCTGTGCTCAAGCCCAGTCCATACCTTGGATCCATGCCTGGTACACCCCAGGATTCTTCTCAATCTACAGTATAACCAATAGATATGCAATGATCTACAGTTTCTAATGGTGGACAAAGAGGATAGGGAGGGGTGTAGGATAATTATTAATGGGATAAGAAAAGAGTACATAGAAGTACTAGATCATAAGAAAAGTTAAAGTGGAATCAAAATGAGTTGGTTGTTAGCATGAGAAAAGGGAGAAAGAAACTGAGGAAACAGGTAGACAGAAGGAAAATAGAGAAAGCAAGAAAAATAAAGAGAAAAAACTTAAAAATTTTTAAAAAGGAGAAAAAAATCTGCACTATAAGTCATATACTATTCACACTTTTCAGTCCTCAGTAGCTTGATGCATGAGAGGTAACTGCCAGAGAGCTTCCAAGTCCCAGCAGGCATCTCAGGATGAGATTGGATTGGCCCCACCTAATGATGGCAGCTTCCACTTCCAGAATAATCCAAGATGGGTGTACTGACTTCCAAACATGTTGGCAAATGTTGAACTGCAATGACACTCTATATTCTGTGACAAGGTGCTGTGTAGCTGTGCCCTGTAAACCAGGATTTCCAGGAGAACCCCCATACTCTGCTGTTCCCACCACATACTGTGGACTGCACCCTGTGCCTCCCTGCTTCATGCACCACCCTGTGAAGGCAGTGGTTCTGCCACATGCACCACATGCCTCTCACCTGTCCATTGCCTGCCTTACACTTATCCATCACCCAATGCAGGAGGTTCACCTCCCCATCATCTGACAACAGTCAGCAAACTGTTCTCCAACCACCAGTGGAGCACCAGCTCCCTGCTGTTGCCTGGAAGTTCACTGTTACAGTACTTGCAGGTTTGATTACATGTGGCTGCCACCACAACAGCCAGGACCCATAGGACCCATGGCCAGACTGAGCCCAGTCTCCAGGATCCCTCAGCCTGACCAATCACTCCCTGCTTCTGGGGCTCTTACATTGACTGACTGCTCCCTGCCACCAGGACCTCAAGACCAACGGAATGAGCCCTATTACTGGGATTCCAGACCAACTGATTGCACCCGGTCTCCAGGATCCTGCAACCACACCAAATACACCCGACCTCCAGGAACCCTGCCTGACTAACTGCCTCCTGCCTCCAGGACCTCCAGCTGACCACGTCCACACCATGAGCTACAGCTCCCCATTTGCCAACACATTTGGATGCCAGAGCAGCCATCTTGAATAATCCTGGAAGCCATAGCTCTGATCTTTAGGTGGTGCAAATCCCATCCTGCGATGCCTGCTGGAGGCTTGAAGCTCATTGTCAGGTACCTCTCATGCATCAGACTACTGAAGACTGTGAGGTTGCATTACTATATGACTGTTATACTGTAGATTTTCTTTTTTCTCCTTATTGAAAAAAATTAAGTTTTTATTTCTTTACTTTTCTTGCTCTCTTTTCCTTTTGTTTACCTGTTCCCTCAGAGTCTCTTTCTCCCTTTTTGACATGCTAATATCCAATTTCTTCTTATTACACTTTCACCCTTTCTATTATCTAGAATTTCTATATATTCTTTTCTAATCCCATTTACAGCCACATTCTACATCCCTCTGCATCCTCTTTGTCCTCCATCAGAAACTGCAGACATTATTGAAAATCTGTTTCTTTTACTGAAGATAGTATTTGAACTCATTCTGTTTATTTTGACAATATTGTTATTGTCCTCAAAGTGGCTATTTGGTCTAGGTCTAAGATTGCATAGTGTCTGAATTGGGCACTGCTAATGTTGATCTCCCCTTAAAGAAAGGGTTTTGGGAACCTATAAAACCAATATTAGCCTATAGGGGGAAATCTGCAATACCCCAGATCTACACAGCTAGAGGGGAAGATATATGAACAATATGAAGAAAAACAAGGGAAGAAAATGATCCAAACAAATCTAGATTCTATATTAATAGAATTCATTGACAGTATGTTAGAAGAAATGTCAGAAAAGGACTTCAGATTATATATGATTAAGATGATTAGTGAAGCAAAGGATGAGATAAGAGAGCAAATGCAGGCAGTGAATGATAATACCAATAAGCAGTTGAAAGAGAAACTGCAGGAAGCAAAAGATCATTTCAACAGAAATAGTTATTCTCCAAAACAAAAACAAAAACAAAAACAAAAAACAAAAAGAAATGGAAATCCTTGAAATGAAGAAAACAATAAACCAAATAAAAAACTCAATGGAAAGCATCACCAAAACACTAGACCCCTTGGAAGACAGAATCTCAGACAATGAAGACAAAATATTTAATCTTTAAAATAAAGATTCCCAAGCAGAGAAGATGGTAACAAATAATGAACAGAAACTTCAGGAACTATGGGACATCAAGAAAAGACCAAATTTAAGAATTATTGGGATTGAGGAAGGCAAAGAGATACAAACCAAATGAATGGACAACCTATTCAATAAAATATTATTAGAAAATTTCCCAAACCTGAAGAATGAAATGGAAAATCAAATACAAGAGGCTTATGGAACACCAAATGAACAAAAGCACAACAAATCCACACCAAGGCACATTATAATGAAAATGCCTAACATTCAAAATAAAGATAGGATTTTGAGGGCCATGAGAGAAAAGTATCAGATTACATATAGAACAACACAGATAGCAGTTGATTTCTCAAACTGGACTCTAAAAGCTAGAATGACCTGGAACAACATATTTCAAGCTCTGAAAGAACATGGTTGCCAACCAAGAATCCTATATCCAGCAAAACTAACCTTCAGATTTGAAGATGAAATAAAATCCTTCCATGTTAAACAAAAGTTTAAGAATTTACAAATAGAAAGTCTGTGCTTCAGAATGTTCTCAACAAAATATTAAATGAGAAGAAAATGAAAAACAACAATGGAGGTCAGCAAAGGGAGGAACTACCTTAGAGAAAAACCACTCAAAGGAGAAACCAAGCCAACTTAAAAAACAAAAATAAGCGAAATGAGTGGGAATACAAATTATTTCTCAATAATTACCCTGAATGTTAATGGCCTAAACTCATCAATCAAAAGACATAGATTGGCAGAATGGATGAAAAAGAAAGACCCAAAAATATGCTGCCTGCAAGAGACTCATCTCATAGAAAAAGACATCCACAGACTAAAGGTGAAAGGATGGGAAAAAACCTACCACACACATGGACTCAGTAAAAAAGCAGGGGTTTCCACACTTATAGCAGATAAAGTGGACTTCAAGCCAAAATTAGTTAGAAAGGATAAAGAAGGACATTTCATACTGCTTAAGGGAACCATAAATCAGGAAGACATAACGATAGTAAATATTTATGCCCCAAACAATGGTGCATCCCTGTACATCAAACAAATCCTTCTCAATTTCAGGAATCACATAGACCACAACACAGTAATTCTGGGTGACTTTAATGCACAACTGTCGCCACTAGATAGATTTTCCAAACAAAAACCAACCAAAGATACCATAGAACTCAATAACACAATCAATAACCTAGAGTTAATAGACATATATAGAATATTCCATCCATCAATGAGCAGATTCACTTTCTTCTCAGCAGCACATGGAACCTTCTCAAAAATAAACCATATGTTATGCCACAAAGCAGCCCTTAGGAAATGCAAAACAATGGAGATACTGCCTTGTGTTCTATAAGATCATAAGGGACTGAGAACAGAAATCAATGACAAAATAAAAACAGAAATTACTCCAACACCTGGAGACTAAATAATATGCTATTGAATGAAACATGGATAACAGAAAACATCAGGGAAGAGATAAATAAATTCTTAGAGGTCAATGAGAATGACGATACAACATATCAAAATCTCTGGGGCACTGTGAAAGTAGTACTAAGAGGAAAATACATTGCATGAAGTGCACTCCAGAAAAGAATGAAAAGTCAAAACTAAATGACCTAATATTACAGCTCAAAGCTCTACAAAAAGAACAGAATGACAGCAAAAGTAGTAGAAGACAGGAAATAATAAAATCAGAACTGAAATCAATGAAATTGAAACAAAAGAAACAATTCAAAAAATTGACAAAACAAAAAGTTGGTTCTTTGAGAAAATAAACAAAATAGACAAACCCTTAGCCACACTAGCAAAAAGAAGGAGAGAGAAATTCAAATTACTAAAATTCGTGATGAAAAAGGAAATATCATGACAGACACCAGTGAGATACAGAACATAATGAGAAGCTACTTTGAAAATCTGTATTCCAAAAAATAGAAACTACTGAAGACATTGACAGATTTCTAGAGACATATGCTCCTCCCAAACTGACCCAGGAGGACACACACAATTTAAACAGATCAATATCAAGCAATGAAATAGAAGCCATTAAAAACCTACCATCCAAGAAAAGACCAGGATTCTCAGCCGAGTTCTACAAGACCTTCACAGAAGAACTCATTCCAATACTTCTCAAAGTATTCCAGGAAATAGAAAAAGAGGATATCCTACCAACCTGACTGTATGAAGCTAATATAACCCTCATACCCAAACCAGGAAAAGACACATCAAGGAAAGAAAATTTTAGATCAATATCCTTGATGAAAATAGATTCAAAGATCCTTAACAAAATATTGGCAAACCGTATCCAAAAGCAAATTAAGAAAATCATGCACCATGATCAAGTGGGGTTCATCCCTGAAATGCAAGGATGGTTTAACATCTGTACATCAATAAACGTAATCCGTCATGTCAATAGACTTAAGGATAAGAATCATATGGTTATTTCAATTGATGCAGAAACAGAGTTCAACAAAATACAACTCCCCTTCATGCTCAAAACTCTAGAAAAAATAGGGATAGTAGGAACAAACGTGAACATTGTAAAGGCTATTTATGCTAAGCTCATGGCCAACACCATTCTTAATGGAGAAAAAACTGAAGCCATTCTCTTTAAAAACCGGAACAAGACAGGAATGTCCTCTTTTTTTTTTCTTTTTCTTTTTTTTTCTTTTTTTTTTTTTTTTTTGGTGCTGGGGATCGAACCCAGTGCCTTGTGCTTACAAGGCAAGCACTCTACCAATTGAGCTATCTCCCCAGCCCGGGATGTCCTCTTTCACCACTTCCTAACATTGTCCTCAAAACTCTAGCCAGAGCAATTAGTCAGACTAAAGAAATTAATGCGATATGAATAGAAAAAGAGGAACTTAGGCTGTCACTATTTGCTGATGACATGATTTTATATTTAGAGGATCCAAAAAATCCTCCAGAAAACTTCTAGCCTCATCAATGAATTCAGCAAAATAGCAGGCTTTGAAATCAGCATGCATAAATCTAAAGCATTTTTATATGCAAGCGATGAAACATCTGAAAGGGAAATGAGGAAAACAACCCCATTTGCAATAGCCTCAAAAAATAAAATAAAATACTTGGGAATCAATCTATCTAACCAAAGTGGTAAAAGATCTCTACAAGGAAAACTTCAAAACATTGAAGAACAAAATTGAGGAAGACCATAGAAGATGGAAAGATCTCCCATGTTCTTGGATAAGCAGAATTAATATCGTCAAAATGGCCATACTACCAAAAGTGCTAAACAGATTCAATGCAATTCCAATTAAAATCCCAATGATATACCTTACAGAAATAGAACAAGCAATTATGAAATTCATCTGGAAGAATAAGAAACCCAGAATAGCTAAAGAAATCCTTAGCAGGAAGAATGAAACAGGGGGCATTGTGATACCAGAAATTCAACTATACTATAAAGCAATAGTAACAAACGGCATGGTATTCACCAAAATAGACAGGGAAATCAATGTGACAAAAGAAAGGATATGGACACAAACCCGAATAAATACAATTTTCTCATACTAGACAAAGGGGTCAAAAATATGCAATGGAGAAAAGATAACCTCTTCAACAAATGGTGCTGGGAAAACTGGAAATCTACATGCAACACAATGAAATTAAACCCCTATCTCTCACCCTGCACAAATATCAACACACAAAGGATCAAGGACTTTGAAATCAGACCAGAGACCCTGTATCTTATACAAGAAAAAGTGGGTCCAAATCTTCACCTTGTTGGCTTAGGATCAGACTTCCTTAACAGGACTCCCATAGCACAAGAAATAAAAGCTAGAATCAATAACTGAGACAGATTCAACCTAAATAGCTTTCTCTCAGAAAAGGAAACTATCAGCAATGCGACGAGAGAGCATACAGAGTGGGAGAATATCTTTGCCACTCATCCTTCAGATACAGCACTAATTTCCAGAATATATAAAGAACTAAAAAACTCTACATGAATAATACAAATAACTCAATCAACAAATGGGCTAAGGATATGAACAAATGCTTCACAGAAGAAGATCTACAAGCAATCAACAAACATATGAAAAAATGTGTTCACCATCTTTAATAATAAGAGAAATGCAAATCAAAATTACACTAAGATTCCATCTCACCCAAATTAGAATGGTGATTACCAAGAATACAAGCAACAATAGGTGTTGGAGAGGATGTGAAGAAAAAGGTACACTCATACATTGCTGATGGGGATGCAAATTAGTGCAGCCACTCTGGAAAGCAGTGTGGAGATTCCTTAGAAAACTTGAAATGGATGCACCATTTGACCCAGCTCTCCCACTCCTTAGGTATACTCAAAGGACTTAAAATCAGCATACTACAGAGATACAGCCGCATCATTGTGCATAGCTGCCAAATTCACAATAGCCAGACTGTGGAACTAACCTAGATGTCCTTCAATTGATGAATGAATAAGGAAACTGTGATTGATATGTATATATATATATACATATACACACACACACACACACACACACACACACACACATACACAATGGAATATTACTCAGCTATAAAGAATAATAAAATTTTGGAATTTGCAGGCAAAGAATGAAAATGGAGAATATCATGCTAAGTGAGATAATCCAATCTCAAAAAAACTCAAGGATGAATGATCTTGCTGATAAGCGGATGATGACCCATAATGGGGGGTGGGAGGGGGCCAAGAATGGAGGAAGGATGAACTGTATAGAGGGAAAAGGGGTTGGAGGGGTGGAAGGAATGGAAAAAATAACAGAATGAATCAAACATCATTACCTTATGTAAATGCATGATTTCGCAAATGGTATGCTATTACTCCATGTACAAACAGAAACAAGATGTATCCCATTTGTTTACAATAAAAATAAATTAAAATTAAAAAAGAAAATATACAAAAATATAATAAGGCTGGTGATGTGGCTCATTTGTACAATAAACAAAGAGAAAGAGGAAATACAGAATTATTTGTTTCCTCCACATTAGAATTAAGTATTGATTATTTAGACCAGTGTTCCAAAGTTCAGACCCATAGGAATTGTGAAAAAGAGGAATGATCCAGATCAGGTCCTCTCTGTGCACTCACCTGATACATCACATTTAAATAGAACTGGTGTGCCCTTGCAGAGGAAGGGGGCTGAGCCACAGTGGGACACCTTCTCCCTCTGCCTACACATTTTACAAAGGGGAGTGGGAATTTTCAATATGCACTCACTAAGCAGAGACATACTCATTTAAATCAGAGCTAAGTCTATAATCAGAAAATGGGGTACCTCCTCAAGGCCATTAATGAAATGACTATAAGGAAATAGAGATGGAGTAATTGATTTCAAACACTAAGAAGGTCAAGTTGAACCCATCAGTATTTTAGTCAAAGAGAAGCACAGTCCTTCAATCAAATGTAATTAAATCACTGCTGTAATTCCAAGTCTTAATAACCATAGCCAAAATATCAAATGGACCATAAAAAACTTCTTAAAGTGTTTTTAAAAATATTTCATAAATCATTCTGTATGTTAAATAATTTTTTCATGTTTGTTTCCAGATGTCTTTGTGTCAGTGTATACACATAGTTTTATGTGGAAAAGTCTAGAAAAGAATTCATGGGTATTTATCGAGATAACATATATGTATGCTTTAGAAAATATCTAATTTTAGTCTGAAAATCATAATTGTATAAAGAGTCTGAAAATTTACTTTCTTCATCTGTAATGTAATTGAATACCTTACTTCATTTTTTATAATTGCACTGCACTTATTTCTAATCATCATAAATAGAAAATTTATTAAACAGCTTAGTCTCCCATTGTTTTTAATTAAAGTGAATAATAAAAAATCTTTAGAAAAAGTTAATTCAAGTCAGTTCTTTTATGTAAACAACTGATTCACATTTGTCTAACTCTTAGGTATGATTTAAAAGCAGCTCACCTATAATACATGTAACACAATGCAGATAAAACAGGGACTACAGATGTTAATGCAAAATGACATTTTCTTTTGTTTCATATGATGCCTTCTTTTCTCATAATATCTTTGTAGCAGTTGTTAGACGCTAATTATAAATCTTGAAAATTCCCAATCATCCAAATAGACATGCAGACACTGATTTATATTAAAATAGAAAGCATGCATTTTAGGTATTAATCATATAAACATATAACATGATTGCTGGTCCATTAGTGTTTAGAATTGTATAGATTTGTGCACTACTGTTACAACTCAGGAGTATTTTTAAAGGTAATGAATTTGAAAACACCACTCTCACCAATGCAAGGATAAATTTATTTCTCCTGTCAAGGCAGTGTCTTGTCTCTAAATGCATATAATATAATAATTTAAAACTTAAAATTCAATGAAAATGGAGTAATTAGGACCACATAAACAACCTTCTAAATTCCTGTTTTGGCAGTGCTCAATTATTATGAGAAAACGGCACTCAGGATAAAACAATCTTCCCCAATGAAACAACCTCACTGTGATTTGTGCAATGAAGCTCTTGCCTGACCTGCACCATCAGATAAATTCAGTTAATTTTAAAGAGCTCATACAAAAGACCCAGGTTGAAATGAAAATGTGTAGAAGAAAACAATCCTCATAAAATGAAAGAAGGCTGGCTTGCTATAGGAGGACATAACATCTGTCAGTAAAATGAAGCAGCTGTCTCAGAAAAAAAAAGATAAAAATGAGATACCTACATAAAGACAAAGGGAATGAAAGATGACTTGTTTATGCAAAATGAGAAGTGTTGGAGACAAAAAAAGGCCATTTACAATTACATGAGTTGTGGGCATTTTCTACACTGGATGCTGAGGTAATAGGTCATTTACAGGTACATGAGTTGTGGGCATTTTCCACACTGAATGCTGACGTCCAGGGTGTCCACTTTGTTCTGCATGGTTTTAGTCTAACTGACATCTACTCAGACATCATTCCTGTCCACTGTATTCTCCAGTCACTTAACCCTACACTTTTCATGTTCTTCAAGGCACTTACTATATTTTCCATTTCCCCCACTGCTCCAGAAGGGCACAATTCAGTGTTAATTTGTTCACCACAATAACCCTGGCATATAACATAGTGCCTAGCACATAGTAGGCATGTGTGATGAAGATATTTCTCAGGAAAACACCTAGATACCAACGTTCCCCAAAAGATGAGGTGTAACATTTTAAGGATGGATTCTGGAGCTTTCACCTTATCAAAGTAACACCCTTCCCCATTGACTGTGTAGTATTAGTCAACTCAACATTGTGAAAAATGTTCACAGATTTTTAACAGAATCCCAAAACTTAATCTTCTCCAAAAAGAAAAGATGGGGCTCTGCTTCCAAAGGATATCTGTATCTGCGAGAGAGAGCAGGCCTATAGGTATCATGTTTTGTGATAGGAAAAAAACATTCATTCACTGACAAAGTTTAGTCATCTTGTACTTATTGCATGAACAAAAATCTCAAGTGATGCTTGATTTTATATCTTTGTGATTGGGCTAAAGGACACCCAGGTAGCTGACAAAGCATTTTTATTTCTGGTTGAGTCAGTGAGGGTATTTCTAGAAGAAAGTCATTTGAAATGGTAGAAGGAGTAAGAAGATTAACCCCTCAATGCAGGTGGACATCATCTCCTGAGGGCCTGAATAAAATAAAAACATGAAGGAAGGACAAATTTACTTCCTGTTTGAGCTGAAACATAGATTCTGCCCTCAGATTGGCATTTCTTGTTCTCAGGCTTTAGACTCCTACCAGGACTTAGGGTAGTGTCTGCCCTGACCCTCTTCTTGGGTTTCAGATTAGGCTGAATTACACCTCCAGGTTTTTCTAGTTCTCAGAGTGCAGATTACAATAGTTCTTGCTTGGTCTCCATTACCATCCGAGTCTTGAAAAATTAAAAATAAATACAATCAATAGAATACGTATATAATATATAGAGAATGTAGTAGATAGATAAATTGATAGATAGATAGATGATAGATAGATAGATAGATAGATAGATAGATAGATAGATAGATAGATAGATAGATAGATAGATAGATAAAAACTTTTTAAGATCATCTGGCTAGTAAATACAACTGAAAAACAAAAGTCAACTAAATTCACAGCAATATCTTACCTCAGAAGAACAATCCATGCACAAGGGTCTTGGGTCTAAAACTCGACAATGGAGAACTTAAAAACATTTAAAATATAAGCTTAGACTTGGAATATGAGGTTAATATTAGAATGTCATCAAGAGGAAAACTTGAGCTATATTCATTGATGAAAATTAGAGAGTATGTTAGTAAATATATTTTCTATTAGATTTTTATAATCCTGTTACTTTTTAGAACAAATTTAAAATTTTTCATGTCCTGGTAACCTGAAAAAAAAATCATATCAAACCAAATAGCAAGTAAAAAACCTTTTAAAATTGGAAAATTCAATTTAAAAACCGTATAGTTATAAAAATAGTAATATCAAGCAAATTTAAGCCCATTTTTTAAACTAATATTTAAGGGACAATTGAATTTAGACAATAATTAAAAATCATCCACATGTCTATGAACTAAAGAGTAAATAAATTATAGCAATAAGATCTGCAATTAGATACCCCGTATCTTTCACTCATTATATATTTATCCAAATACCTTTTTCTGGAATCCAACAAAATGATTTTCTTTTTATAAATTTGCAATCTTATGTGTCTTGAATGAGTCACAAGGAGTAATGCAGGTAAATAAATTTAAGAATCTATAAGAGATTATTCTGTTGCAGTTTTTGTTTTTTTTTTCTTGTTTTAGTGATTCAAATCTCTGTGTACTGATATGTAAAGCTTCCCCAGATGAATTGTCAACAAACTGGGGGGTAGAACAGTATGCATGCTTCGTTTGTGTTTATTATGTAATACCACATATATGTGACATGTATTATGTGCATATATTACAGATAGGTATGTATTAAAATATCACAATAGGAACACATGAGGAACTAGAAACAAGTTTTGCCTTTGGGAATTGAAAAAGCAAGTTGACCTGAGACTTATTTTTTCACTGTGTATCCACGGAAACCATTGTATAAAGAAAATGTTTTCTTTTGTTCTGTTCATGTATGATGACAGAGCCATAAAGGTATATAGTTCCTTCTACTTTCTGAGATAGAAAGAATGCATAACACATGGTGCTCACTAGTCTCAAGAATTGCACAGATTTATAAAAAAAGACTTGCAAAATCAAAGCAAGGAACCAACAGAAGAAAATGAGATTATATATTTTACAGTCCAATCTTCCATCCACTAACTCAAATATTAGCAGAGGGAATTAATAAGGCTTCACAACATTAAAGAATAGTACTTTGTGATGGTCACTGCAAATTAGAGGGGAGACTAGTATTGTTCTTGCGATGTGATGAATACAATGAAACTTCAAATTCCAAAGATGCAGTGTAGATGCCACAGCTGAAATGTTCACAGCACAGCCTTTTGAGTCTTCTACATTCCACAGAAAATCACAGTGCTACGCAACTAGATCCCTGGAGGTGAGAAAAATTCAAGTAAATGCAGATTTCTCCTGCCTCCCCCAAATTTTATTGCTCCCTGAAAAGATCTGTAAATAGATGCCCCATATCCTTCACTCATTATATGTTCATCCAAATACCTTCCTCTGGAATCCAACAAAATGTTTGTTTTTTTGTTGTTGTTGTTTTAATTTAAAATCATGTGCCTTGAGTGAACATTGACTTTGTGTCTCTCCTAACTGATGGCCGTGAAGTCTGACAAAGGCTGCTTAGCAACTGCCTTATGCACAGAAGTAGAAATAACTCTCTTGATTTATTTCATTTGTATTTAACAGGGTAGATAAAACAGAATTATTTGAAACCTACCAATACCCCACAGGGTAGAATAGCTCCTGGATCACTTTAAGTTAAGTACTTGAGATCAAAACAGCTTAAGCAGCCTAGAGAAGAGACCATCAAGTCTAGACAGGAGGATGGAGCTCTTTCAGAGCTGAGGGCTCCCCTGGGAGCACACAGAAAGCCCTGTGGCACACATGCCATGCCTCCTCCCTGAGGATGAGTGGTAGAGAGACAAGATTGGGCTCATTTTCACATCTAGGTAGTGCAGATAGATCATGCACCCTGAACCTCATCCAGGTGGATGATCGGGGTAGAGATGAGGCACTGGTATCATCCAAAGTGCCAAGGAAGGGCTGGGGTTGCTTCAGCTGGGACACCAGATGACTCACAGGGCCTTTCACCTCAAATATAAAGAGTGCTTGGAGGTCAGGCTGAAGCCCATGCTCAGAAGAAGAGGGCTCCTGATACAGGCAGGGCCACCACCCTGCTCATCCCATCTCTGCCTGAATTGTAATTCAGTCATTCTTTCCTCAGTCATCCAGGTCATCTGATGCCTATGAGGAGGACAATTACAATGAGGTGGACTAAGAAAAGACCCAGACCCTGCAGTTCACTATGTGGAAGTGGGCTGCCATGTGGCAGTACACCAGCCCTGCTGTGACACAACACCAGAGACAAGTGTACTACCTGATCCTTCGCCCTCCACATACCTCCATGCTTCCTGTCTGATCATTTGCCTTCAACCCACCTCCTGCCCACTCAGCTTCAACTTTGGGAATATAAGCCACTGACTGTGCTTCCTTGGCCACTCAAGGTAGCTGTCATTTGTATCAGCAGAGTCAGACCTCTACCACCCTAATGAGAGGCTGCAGGGTAGTGTGCTCTGTCAGGTATCAGCGGATGCCCTGTCCTGTCTGGACCCAGAACGATCCATGGCTGATCTGCTGCCTCCCCGCACACCCCATAGTCACACTTCAAGTGGGCCAAGAATTTAGAATCCCATTTCTTGAAACATAAGGTCCATGGTCCTCGCTCCCTTCCTCTTTTCTCTTACCATCACTATGGAGCTGGAGCTTCTTCTCAATCATGGTCTGAAGGAGCCAGGACCAGAAGAATCTCTGGTTGCCATGGGAATTGTGACACCACCTCGCTCTCACACCACCCCTCTATGACCTCAGGCACTGTCTGAGGTGCAAGCACGAGGTCACAGAAGCCACTCCTCAACATTCAGGTGGCCCAAGGACCGGATATAGCCTCTGGGAAGAGAGAAAGTGTGGGCTCCTACTGAAGCCTGGAACCTCCATGACCTTCACACCTTCCATGCCCAAAGCCTGTCCCTTCCACTGAGAATACAGTCACTCAGACATCCTTTGCTCTCACAGCGCAGGAGCACTGGAAACCAAAAGTGAGTCCAGTTTCAGAGAGGACTGGAATGCAGTTGAAGGACTCAAAAAGGCCTTGTGCTGAACAAACTGAAAATCAGCATATATATCACTTGCTGTGCTTGCATACAACAGGAAAGAGCCAGGAATTGGCAAGGGCATTGATGTCATTGCAAGCAGAATTAGGGTAAGTCATCATGGTTGCTCATGGAATGATCTGGCGCTGACTATCTTCTCTACTTGAACTGTAGGTTGAAGCTGAAGAAATGTCCTGGAATATGGACCTAGACCTTTAACAAACCCATTTTGTTGTATCCCTTCACTACAGTTAATTTCCAGCACCAAAACACTTCTGCATTTCAATCCCCCACAGAAGGTCCTTACTCTTCCTTGTGGAGGATTCAGCCTTGAAGGTTTGTGCCATTCCTCTTTCAGCACGATGCATGTTCATTTTGGTATTCTGCCCTATGAAAATGTGTTCATCATGCCAAGAGTAGGCTCTTGCTTCATCCACTGGCTTCTGCTCTGCATCTCACAGGGGCTGGTAATAGGAATCTGGCCAATTCTCAGAGGGCCTGGTGCCTCAGAGACACTCATTCAGTCAAGGGAATGAACCCTTTGGCGAACAGACATTGGCTAGGAATTTCAGCATCTGAACGAGAGTTTAAGGTCCTGTGGAAAAGTCACCGAGGTCACATTCTGAGTGCAGCCCAGTTGTAAAGCAGTATCCAGGGTGTTTTTCCCTAGCAGGTAGAGTGAGCACAGAATCTCTCCTTGCCTGGCAGTTCCCCACTGTCCTCCTTTCAACATACTGAGTGCATGACTCCCTTATCTCCCTGTGAGACATGACAGCGGCCAAGCACCTCCACTTGGAAGACCAACTCCCTAGATTGCAGGTATCTACTGCTAAGGCAAACACAGAAAGGAGGGCGAATGACCAGGTGGACTGTAATGTTTCAAATTTAAAGGAAAATCTAAGGTAGGGTGTTGCTATGCACACTCCCCTGCCCTGAGCTCTCATCAGCCATCATGCCTCATGTCTTCTAGGGCCCTAGTGAGTTTCCTGACTCAGCCAAATCCCCTGTGTTCCCAGGCCTGGAGGAGTGGTTTCAGAGAACAATGCTGATGGGGCTAGTGCTAAGCTGGATGACACACAAGTCTCATGCAGCCACCATCCTTGCCTGGTCCCCCAGTCCTCCTTGGAGTTCACTACCCACACCAGGATCTAGGTGACTTTGCTGTTAGGATGCCTGGTGCAGTCAAACCAGAACAGCACCACCAAGCAGGTCTGGAGGGTAGTGTGATCTGTCAGGTTCAGTGGGGTGCCCTGACCTGTCTGGACCTGGAACAATCCACAGCTGATCTGCTGCCCCCTGCACACCCCATAGCTACATTTCAAGTGGGCCAAGAATTTGGAATCCCATTTATTGAAAGATCAGACCCCAGGCCCTCACTCCCTTCCTCTTTCCTCTTACCATCAGCGCAGAGCTGGTGCGTCTTTTCATTCATGGTGTGAAAGCAGCCAGAACCAGAAGAGTCTCTGGATGCCATGGGAACTGTGACACCACCAAGCTCTCACACTGCCCCTCTATGACCTCAGGCACTGTCTGAGGTGCAAGCACAAGGTCACAGAAGCCACTCCTCAACATTCAGGTGGCCCAAGGACCGGAGATAATTTCTGGGGAGAGAGTAAGTGTGTACTCCTACCAGAGCCTGGAATCTCCATGCCCTTCACACCCACCATACCCAAAGTCTGCCACTTCCACTGAGAGTACAGTCACTTTCCCATCCTTTGCTCTCATGGCACGAGAGCACTAGAAAATAAAAGAGTCCTTTTATGGAGAGGACAAGATTGGAGGTGAAGGACGGAGAGATCCCACATGTAACATTCATCCACTTATCTCATTGAATCTTGAGAGAAAGAGCTGCAAACCTAATTAGCGGCAAGTGGACATTTGATGAAAATTTTTTTTTCTGCCACCATATATTGGTTCTTGGACCCAGGATCCCATGAGCAATCTCCACTTCCCTTTGCCTGTGTAAACTTACTGACAAGGTCTGGGTGTATTCCTGAGGCATTCCCTTATTTAGGGAAAAAGGCTATGCCCCAGAGAAACACCTTCCTCTACCTCACCTATAAATGGCATGGTATGCAAGATCCAGCAGAACTACCAGCTTGTGCATTTTGCCCAGATATCACCCGGTAGAAATTGTCCAAGGAAAATGCCAGGAGGAAAAACAGGACTGAGGAAGGTATCAGCGGATTGTGATTTGAATGGCTAGGGACCCAGGTGGGAATGATCCCAGAAGTCTCCCTTGATGAAAACAACGTGAGCATGTTCTGATTCCAACATAGGCCTGACTCTCCTCATGCTGCCCCCTGGCCTCCATACTCGCTGACATATTTTTGTGCTCAGTGATCACCTACAACCCTTTTTCTCCTCAATAGACAGGGATAAAATATTCCCTCAGTCTCATATCTAGATTTTGGTCTTGACTTGCACCAAATGGTCCTTGAAGGATTGTTGTGATAAGGAAGGTGAAGAGCTCCTTAGGAACTTGTTGGATTCATTTGGAGGTAGGTTTTCTGCAATGTATTTGACAGAATCAGAGCAGTAGTGGATCTATAGAGTACATCAAAGGGTCCCCTGCAAAGCTGAAGAGATGGCTCCACTTGGAGAGCACTCAGCTAGAATGTGGAAGGACCACAGTTTGAATCCTCGGAACCTAAGCTGAAATGGGGACTGAAGAACTCTTTTGAATATGCCAACCATCCCCTCTCATCATTTTTTCCCTCTTCTTACCAACTGAATCAACACACATCAAAAAGCACCAGTTGGACAAGCAAGCATTTTCAATCAGACTTTCAGCATGGAGCTGCAGTTAGAGGTAGCAGTGCTTTCACGGTCACCAGCATTTCTTACGACGAGATGTTCCTTGACATGAGTCAACTCACAGGAACTCTTAGCTTAGTTCCTTCTCATGAGTATGCTCATGGGGTTATATCATCAGCAAATTCTTGAAGAAGACGATGCTCACCAGGTTGCACATGACAGGACTCTCCAAATGACAATGGCACAAACTAAAAATCACCATATATATCATCAGCTGTGCTTGCATGCAATAGGAAAGATTCAGGAATTGGCAAGGACGTTGATGTCATTTCAAGCGGAATTAGGGTAAGTCATCATGGTTGCTCACAGAATGATTTGGCACTGACTACCTTCTCTACCTGTACAGTATGTTGAAGCTGAAGAAATGTCCTGGAATTTGGACATAGAACTTTAACAAACCCATTTTGTTGTGTCCTGTCACTAAAGTTATTTTCCAGCACCAAAACACTTCTGCTTTTCAAGACCCTCAGAAAGTCCTTACTCTTCTGTGCAGAGCAAGAAAGTTTTGTGACATTCCTCTTTCAGCACAATGGATGTTCACCTATGGTATTCTGCCCTATGAAAGTGTGTTCATCATGCCAAGAGCAGGCACTTGCATCATCACCGGCTTCTGCTCTGCATCTTACAGGGGCTGGTAATAGGAATCTTGGCCATTTATCAGAGGGCCTGGTGCCACAGAGGAACTCATCCAGTCAAGAGAATGACTCCTTGGGAGAACAGAAGTTGGCCTGGAATTTCAGTATCTGAAGGAGAGTTTAAGGTCCTGTGGAAAAGTCACCAAGGTCACATTCTGAGTGCAGCCTAGTTGTAAGGCAGTATCCAAGGTGGTTGTCCCTGGCAGGTGGAGTGAGCACAGAACATCTCTCCTTCCCTGTCAGTTCCCTGCTGTGCTCCTTTCAACATAGTGAGTGAATGACTCCCTTATCTCCCTGTGAGCTATGACTGCAGCCAAGCACCTCCACTTGGAAGACCAACTCCCCAGATTGCAGCTATCTCTTGTTAGGGCAATCACAGAAAGGAGGGGCAAACAACCAGACTGACTGGGACATTTCCCAGTTCAAGGAGTACCTAAGGCAGGGTGTTGCTATGCACTCTCCCCTGTCCTGAGCTGTCATTAGCCGTCATGTCTTGTGCCTGCTAGGACCCTAGGTGAGTTTCCTGACTCAGTCAAATCCCCTGTGTTCCCAGGTCCGGAGTAGTGGTTTCAGAGGACAATGCTGATGGGGCTGGTGCTAAGCTGGGTGACCCACATGTCCTCATGCAGCACCCCATCCTTGTCTGGTCCCTCAGTCCTCATCAGTGCTCACTGCCCACAGCAGGATCTAGGTGACCTTGCTGTCATGACACCTGGTATGGTCAAACCAGGACAGCACCACCAAGCAGGTTTGGAGGGTAGTGTGATCTGTCAGGATTCAGCGGGATGCCCTGTCCTGTCTGGACCCTGAATGAACCTCGGCTGATCTGCTGTCCCCCGCACACCCCATAGCTACACTTCAAGTGGGCCAAGAATTTAGAATCCCATTTCCTAAAGATCAGGCCCCTAGCCCTTGCTCCCTTCCTCTTTCCTCTTACCATCACAGTGGAGCATGTGCTTCTTTTCAATCACTGTCTGAAGCAGCCAGGACCAGAAGAGTCTCTGGTTGCCATGGGAACTGTGATGCCACTGCCCTCTCACACTGCCCCTCTATGACCTCAGGCACTGTCTGAGGTGCAAACGTGAGGTCACAGAAGCTACTGCTCAATATTAGGTGGCCCAAGGACCAGAGAAAGCCTCTAGGGAGAGAGAAAGTACGCTACCTACTGGAGACTGGAACCTCCCTGCCATTCACATCTGCCATGCCCGAAGCCTGCCCCTTTCATTGAGAATACAGTCACTCTCCCATCTTTTGCCCTCAAGGCATGGAAGCACTGGAAACCAAAAGTGAGTCCCTTTTCAGAGAGGATCGCATTCCAGTTGAAGATCTGGGAGATCCCGGGATATGATATTCAGCCACTTATCTCACTCCATTGAATCTTGATAGAAAGAGCTGCAAACGTATTTAGTGGCAGGTAGATATTGGATGAGGAAGTTTTTCTTTCTTTTTCCAGCCACCATATAATGGTCCTTGAACCCTAGACCCCATGAGCAATCACCACTTCCCTTTGCCTGTGTAAACTTACTGAAAAGGTCTGGCTGTGTTCCTGAGGCATTCCCTCCTTTAGGGAATAAAGCTCTGCCCAGGATCAACAACTTCCACTACCTCACCCATAAATGTGATGGTATGCAATTTCCAGCAGCTCTACCAGCTTGTGCATTTTGCCCAGATATCTTCTGGGTAGAAATTGTCCAAAAAAAATACCAGGAGGAAAAACAGGACTGAGGAAAGTGTCAGCGAATTGTGATTTGAATGGCTAGGGATCCCTGTGGGAATGATCCCAGAAGTCTCCCTTGATGAAAACAACGTGAGCATGTTCTGATTCCAACGTAGGCCTGCTTCTCCTCCTTCTGCCCCCAGCCTCCTTGCTCACTGACATTTTTTCTGCTCAGTGATCAGCTACAATCCTTTTCCTCCTTCAATAGACAGGCATAAAGTTTTCCCCTTATGTCATATATCTAGATTTCGTTCTTGACTTGCACCAAATATTCCTTACAGGATTGTTGTGATAAGGAAGATGAAGAGCTCCTTAGGAGCTAGTTGGATTAATAGAGCTGGGTTTTCTAAGTGGATTTGATAGAATCATACCAGGAGGGGCAGTATAGGGTTCATCAAAGGGTCCCCTGCAAAGCAGAAGAGATAGCTCCTCTTGGAGAGAACTCAGCTAGCATGAGGAAGGACCACGGTTTAAATCCCCAGAGCCTCAGAAGGGGCAAGGACAGAAAAGCTCTTTTGAATATGCCAACCATCCCCTCTCATCATTTTTCCCTCTTTTCACCAACTGAATCAGCAAACTGGAAAAAGAACAAGTTGGACACTCAAGCCTTTTCCAACTAGACTTTCAGCATGGAGCTGTGGTTAGAGGTAGCAGTGTTTTCACGGTCACCAGCATTTCTTACAAGGAGATGTTCATTGACATGAGTCAAGTCACAGGAACTCATAGCTTAGCTCCTTCTCATGAGTATGCTCATGGAATTATATCATCAGAAAGATCTTGAAGAAGATGATGCTCACCCAGTTTGCAAATGGCATGATTTTCCAAATGACAATGACACAAGCCTTTGGCAAATACCCAGCTTCTTGGGCACACTCCAGATGCTGTGAAACTGAAGTGGACTTTCACAGCTCAGCCCATTCCACATGCAACTCCATATCACCTGGAAGAGCAAGAGGTGAGGACCTGGCTTTTCTCACTCAGTTTTCCTTTGCATTGTGCTGCAAATGGTTTGAAGTCAAATTGTCTAATTTGGCGATGCATACAGGTTAGCTCCAGCTGACAGCATTCAGGAGGAACTGGGGGAATTTGCAACCTAGTCTCCCTGTTTCCTTGGAGGCCCAGTGTCCAGAGGAATGAAGCACTTTTTTAGACTGTTGTTAATTTAGATGGAGGTACAGAGAGATGCAATGTAGAATTGGGTGAAAGATATGTTGTTCTCATGTGCACCACGGTTTTGGGACTGAGGGGATTGTGATTTGCAGGGTCAGGAAAGACACAAGAAACACTCTATGAAAGAAGTCAAACTGAAAGAAGGAAAGCAGAGACACTAGGTATGTGGTGTGTTGGTGGTGGTTAGAGACAGTCCAACAAATACAAAGGATGCTAAAATTTGAAACCAATTGAAGATACACTCTTCCTGCTTACTAAGACCTATCATGCTTTTGGCTGGTCTTTAAAGTGTCCTCTTGGATATCAAGTTTTGCCCATTTTGGGTATTCATGTTTGCTGTTGAGCCCGATGGTTTTGACTAAATGTCTGATATTGATTGAGGTACACTCTTGATCTCGAGATCCATGCTTCTGTGCTGCATATCCCAAAGTGAGGTCGTTTTTATTGAAAGTCAATAGAGTAGAGGGTGTGGTACAAAGAAAGCTTTTTCTCAGAGGCCTTGTGCTGAACAAACTAAAAATCAGCATATATATCATCAGCTGTGCTTGCATGCAATAAGAAAGATCCAGGAATTTGCAAGGACATTGATGTCACTGCAAGCAGAATTAGGGTAAGTCATCATGGTTGCTCACAGAATGATCTGGCACTATCTTCTCTAATTGTACTGTAGGTTGAAGCTGAAGAAATGTCCTGGAATTTGGACATAGACCATTAACAAACCCATTTTGTTGTGTCTCTTCACTAAAGTTATTTTCCAGCACCAAAACACTTCTGCTTTTCAGGCCCCCTCAGAAGGTCCTTACACTTCCTTGTGGAGTATTCAGCCTTGAAGATTTGTGCCATTCCTCTTTCAGCATGATGCATGTTCACCTATGATTTTCTGTCCTATGAAAATGTGTTCATCATGCCAAGAGGAGGTCCTTGCTTCATCCACTGGCTTCTGCTCTGCATCTCACAGGGGCTGGTAATAGAAATCTTGGCCATTTACCAGAGGGCCTGGTGCCACAGCGGCACTCATCTGGTCAAGGGAATGAACATTGGTGAACAGACATTGGCTAGGAATTTCAGCATCTGAAGGAGAGTTTAAGGTCCTGTGGAGAAGTCACCGAGGTCACATTCTGAGTGCAGCCCAGTTGTAAGGCAGTATCCAAGGTGGTTGTCCCTGGCAGGTGGAGTGAGCACAGAACATCTCTCCTTCCCTGACAGTATCCTGCTGTGCTCCTTACAACATACTGACTGAATGACTCTCTGATCTCCCTGTGAGCCATGACAGCAGCCAAGCACCTCCACTTGGAGACCAACTTCCCAGGTTGCAGATATCTTCTGTTAGGGCAATCACGGAAAGGAGGGACAAATAACCAGACTGACTGGGATCTTCCCCAATTCAAGGAGAACCTAAGGCAGGGTGTTGCGATGCACGTTCCCCTGCCCTGAGATGTCATCAGCAATTATGCCTTGTGCCTGCTAGGGCCATAGGTGAGTTTCCTGACTCAGCCAAAACCTGTGTGTTCCCTGGGCTTGGAGTAGTGTTTTCAGAGGACAATGCCAATGGGGCTGGTGCTAAGCTGGGTGACCCACATGTCCTCATGCAGCCTCCTGACCATGCCTGGTCCCACAGTCCTCATTGGAGCTCATTGCCCACAGCAAGATCTAGGTGACCATGCTGTCAAGACACCTGGTGGGGTCAAACCAGAACAGTGACACCTAGCAGGTTTGGAAGGTAGTGTGATCTGTCAGGTTTCAGTGGGGTGCCCTGTTCTATCTGGACCTGGAAGGATCCATGGCTGATCTGCTGTCCCCCACACACCCCATAGCTACACTTCAAGTGGGCCAAGAATTTAGAATCCCATATCTTGAAAGTTAAGGCCTCTGGCTCTTTCTCACTTCCTCTTTCCTCTTACCATCATGGTGGAGCTGGAACTTCTTTTCAATCACTGTCTGAAGCAGCCAGGCCCAGAATAGTCTCTGGTTGCCATGGGAAGTGTGATGCCACTGTGCTCTCACACCACCCCTCTATGACCTCAGGCACTGTCTGAGGTGCAAGCACGAGGTCACAGAAGCCACTCCTCAACATTCAGGTGGCTGAAGGATGGGAGATAGTCTCTGGGGATTGAGAAAGTGCGAGCTGCTACCAGATCCTGGAACCTTCATTCCTTCCCAACTGCCATGCCCGAAGCCTGCCCCTTCCACTTAGAATACAGTCGCTCTCTCATCATTTTCTCTCATGGCAGGGAAGCACTGGAAACTAAAAGTGAGTCCACTTTCAGAGAGGACTGGATTGCAGTTGAAAGACTCAGAGATCCCAGATGTGACATTCAGCCACTTATCTCACTCCATTGAATCTTGAGAGAAAGAGCTGCAAATGTACCTAGCAGTTGGTGGACATTGGATGAGAAATCTTTTTTTTTTTTTTCCTGCCACCAAATATGGGTTCTTGGACCCAGGACCCTGTAAGCAATCTACACTTCCCTTTGCCTGTGCAAACTTACTGACAAGGTCTGGGTGTGTTCCTGAGGCATTCCCTTATTTAGGGAAAAAGGCTATGCCCCAGAGAAACACCTTCCTCTACCTCACCTATAAATGACATGGTATGCAAGATCCAGCAGAACTACCAGCTTGTGCATTTTGCCCAGATATCGCCTGGGTATAAATTGTCCAAGAAAAATGCCAGGAGGAAAAACAGGACTGAGGAAGGAATCAGTAGATTGGGATTTGAATGGCTAATGATCCAGGTGGAAATGATCCCAGAAGTCACCCTTGATAAAAATAACTTGAGCATATTCTGATTCCCACATAGGCCTGCCTATCCTCTGCTGCCTCCTGGCCTCCATGCTCACTGACATATTTTTCTGCTCAGTGATTAGCTACAACCCATTTCCTCCTTCAATAGACAGGGATAAAGTTTTCCCCTCATGTCACACATCTAGATTTTTGTATTGAGTTGCACCAAATGTTCCTTGCAGGATTGTTGTGATAAGGAAGATGAAGAGCTCCTTAAGAACTTGTTATACTCATTTGGAGCTAGGTTTTCTGCAGATACTTTGACAGAAACATTCCAGTAGCAGTCTATAGGGTACATCAAATGTCCCCTGCAATGGTGAAGATATAGCTCCTCTTGGAGAGTGCTCAGTTAGCATGCGGAAGGAGAACGGTTTGAATCCCCTGGCCCTCAAACCACACGGGGAGAGAAAAGACCTTTTGAATATGCCAACCATCCCCTCTCATCATTTTTTCCTGGTTTTCAACAACTGAATCAGCACACTTGAAACAGAACTAGTTGGACACGGAAGTGTTTTCCAATCAGACTTTCAGCATGGAGCTGCAGTTAGAGGTAGCTCTGCTTTCATGGCCACCAACATTTCTTATAAGAAGATGTTCCTTGACATGAGTCAAGTCACAGGAACTCATAGCTTATGTCCTTCTCATGAGTATGCTCATGGGATTATACCATCAGCAAATTCTTGAAGAAGACAATGCTCTCCAGTTTGCAAATCTTTCAAATGACAATGGCATTAGTCTTTTGCAAATATCCAGCTTCTTGGGCACACTCCAGATGCTGTGCTCCTGAAGTGAACTTGCACAGCTCAGCATTCTCCATATGCAAGTCAATGTCATCTGGAAGAGCAAGAGGTGAGGACCAAAGACAGCTGCCCTTGGCCCTGGCTTTTCTCACTCAGTTTTCCTTGTCATTGGGCTACAAATGGCTTGAAATCAAATTGTATGATTGGGGCATGCATACGGGTTAGCTAAAACTGAGTGCATTCAGGAGGAACTGGGGTAATTTGCAACCTAGTTTCCCAGTTTCATTGGATGTCCAGTGTCCAGAGGTATCAAGTACTTTTTTAAACAGTTGTTAACTTGGATGGAGGTCCTGAAGAGATGCAATGTAGAACTGGGTGAAAGATACGTTGTTCTCATATGCACCATGGTTTTGGGACTGAGAGGATTGTGTTTTTCATGGTCAAGAAATTCACAAGATTCCCTCTATGAAAGAAGTCAAATTGTAAAAAGAAAGCAGAGACATTAGGTACGTTGCATGGTGGTGGTGGACATGGACAGTCCCAGAAATTAAAAGGATGCTAAAATTTGAAACTGGTGAGGATACACTCTTCCTGCTTACTAGGGCCTGCCATGCTTTTGGCTGCTTTTTAACGTGTCTTCCTGGATATCAAGTTTTGCCCATTTTGGGTATTCACATTTGCTATTGAGCCCGATGGTTTTGACTAAATATCTAATATTGATTGAGGTGCACTCTTGATCTCTAGATCCATGCTTCAGTGCTGCATATCCCAAAGTGAGGTTGTTTTTATTGAAGGTCAATGGAGTAGAGGGTATGTGTAAAGATAGCTTTACCTCAAGGCCTTGTTCTGAAAAAAACTAAAAATCAGCATATATATCATCAGCTGTGCTTGCATGCAATAGGAGTGATCCAAGAATTGGCAAGGGCATTGATGTCCTTGCAAGCAGAATTAGGGTAAGTCATGATGGTTGCTCACAGAATTATCTGGCATTGACTACCTCCTCTACCTGTACAGTATGTTGAAGCTGAAGAAATATCCTGGAATTTGTACACAGACATCCAACAAAGCCATTTGGTTAGTGTCCCTTAACTAAAGTTAGTTTTAAGCACCAACACACTTCTGCTTTCCAGCCCCCCCCAAAGGTCCGTACTCTTCCTTGCTGAGTATTCAGCCTTGAAGTTTCATGCCATTCCTTTTTTCAGGATGATACAGTTTCACATATAATATTCTGCCCTGTGAAATTTTTTTCATCATGCCAAGAGCATGCTCTTGCTTCATCCATTGGATTGTGCTCTGCATTTTACAGGGTCTGGTAATAGGAATCTTGGTCATTTCTCAGAGGGTCTGGTACCACAGAGGCACTCATCCGGTTAAGAGAATGAAACCTTGGGTGAACAAATTTTGGCTAGACATTTCAGAATCTGAAGGTGAGTTGAAGGTCCTCTGGAAATGTCACTGAGGTCACATTCTTTGTGGAGCCCAGTTGTAAGGCAGTATCCATGGTGTTTGTCCCTGGCAGGTGGAGTGAGCACAGAACATCTCTCCTTCCCTGGCAGTTCCATCCTGTCCACCTTTCAACATACTGAATGAATGATTCCCTGATCTCCCTGTGAGCCATGACAGTCGCCAATCACCTCCACTTGGAAGACCAACTCCCCAGATTGCAGCTATATCCTGTTAGGGCAATCACGGAAAGGAGGGGCAAACAACCAGACTGACTGGGATGTTTCCCAATTCAAGGAGCACCTAAACATGGAGTTGCGATGCATGCTCCCCTGCCCTGAGCTGTCATCAGCCATCATGCCTTGTGCCTGCTAGGACCCTAAGTGAGTTTCCTCACTTGGCCAAATCTCGTGTGTTTCAAGGCATGGAGGAGTGGTTTCAGAGGATAATGCCAATGGGGCTGGTGCTAAGCTGGGTGACCCACGTGTCCTTATGCAGCCCCCTTCCTTGCCTGGTCCCCCAGTCCTCATCGGGTCTCACTGTCCACAGCAGGATCTAGGTGACCGTGCTGTCATGATGCCTGTTGTGGTCAAACCAGAACAACGCCACCTAACAGGTCTGGAGGATAGTGTGATCTGTCAGGTTTCAGAGGGGAGCCCTGTTCTGTCTGGACCTGGAAGGATCCATGACTGATCTGCTGTCCCCCATACACCCCATAGTTACACTTCAAGTGAGCCAAGGATTTAGAATCCCATTTCTTGAAAGATCAGGCCCCTGGCCCTCCCTCCCTTCCTCTTTCATCTTACCATCACTATGGAGCTGGTGCTTCTTTTCATTTGTGGTCTGAAAGCAGCCAGAACCAGAAGCATCTCTGGTTGCCATGGGAACTGTGATGCAACCGCACTCTCACACTGCCCCTCAATGACCTCAGGTGCTGCTTGAGGTGCAGGCACGAGGTCATAGAAGCGACCCCTCAACATTCAGGTGGCCCAAGTTTGGGATAAATCTTCTGGGAAGAGAGAAATTGCGTGTTCCTACCGGAGATTGGAACCTACCTGCCCTTCACCCCAGCTATGCCAGATGCCTGCCCCTTCCACTGAGAATACTGTCACTCTGCCATCTTTCACTCTCACAGCACTGGAGCACTGGAAACCAAAATTGAGTCCATTTTCAGAGAGGACTGAATTGCATTTGAAGGATTCAGAGATCCCAGATGTGACATTCAGCCACTTATGTCACTACATTGAATCTTTTTTTTAATTTTAATTGAAAATCATAAATTTACATAAGGCAATATTGTTTGATTCATTCTGTTATTTTTCCCTTCCCCCCACCCCTCCCACCCCTCTTTTCCCTCTATACATTCCTTCCTTTCTCCATTCTTACCACCCACCTTATCCCTAACCCTAAACATAACCCTAACCCTAACGCTAACCCCTCCTACCTCCCCTTATATGTCCTCATCCGCTTATCAGCGAGATCAGTGCTCCTTTAGTTTTTTGAGATTGGCTTATCTCACTTAGCATGATATCCTCCAATTTCATCCATTTGCCTGCAAATGCCATGATTTCATCATTCTTCACGGTGGAGTAATATTCCATTGTATATATATGCCACATTTTCTATCCATTCATCAACTGAAGGGCATCTAGGTTGGTTCCACAATCTGGTTATAGTGAATTGAGCAGCTATGAACATTAATGTGGCTGTATCTCTGTAGTATGCTGCTTTTAAGTCCTTTGGGAATAGGCCAAGGAGTGGGATAGCTGGGTCAAATGGTGGTTCCATTCCAAGCTTTCTGAGGAATCTCCATACTGCTTTGCAGAGTGGCTGCACTAATTTGCAACCCCACCAGCAATGTATGAGTGTACCTTTTCCCCCACATCCACGCCAACACCTATTGTTGCTTATGTCCTTCATAATCGCCATTCTAATTGGGGTGAGATGAAATCTTAGGGTAGTTGTGATTTACATTTCTATTATTACTAGAGATGTTGAACTTTTTTTCATATATCTGTTGATTGCTTGTACATCTTCTCCTGTGAAGTGTCTGTTCATTTCCTTAGACCATTTGTTGATTGGATTGTTTGTATTCTTGGTGTAGAGTTTTTTGAGTTCTTTATAGCGTCTGAAAATTAGCGCTCTATCTGAAGTATGAGTGGCAAAGATATTCTCCCACTCTGTAGGATCTCTGTTCACATTACTGATAGTTTCGTTTGCTGAGAGAAAGCTTTTTAGTTTGAATCTATCCCAGTGGTTGATTCTAGCTTTTATTTTGTGTGTTATGGGAGTCCTGTTAAGGAAGTCTGATACTAAGCCAACAAGTTGAAGGTTTGAACCTACTTTTTCTTCTATACGACGCAGGGTCTCTGGTCTGATTCCAAGGTCCTTGATCCATTTTGAGTTGAGTTTTGTGCAGGGTGAGAGATAGGGATTTAGTTTCATTCTGTTGCATATGGATTTCCAGTTTTCCCAGCACCATTTGATGAAGAGGCTATCTTTTCTCCATTGCATATTTTTGGCACCTTTGTCTAGTATGAGAAAATTGTATTTATTTGGGTTTGTGTTCAAGTCCTCTATTATGTACCATTGATCTACCTGTCTATTTTGGTACCAATACTATGCCATTTTTGTTACTATTGCTTTGTAATAGAGTTGAAGATATGGTATTGAATACCCCCTGCTTCGCTGTTTCTACTGAGGATTGCTTTAGCTATTCTGGGTTTCTTATTCTTCCAGATGAATTTCATAATTGCTTGTTCTATTTCTGTAAGGTTCATCATTGGGATTTTAATCGGAATTGCATTGAATCTGTATAGCACTTTTGGTAGTATGGCCATTTTGACAATATTAATTCTTCCTATCCAAGAACATGGGAGATCTTTCCATCTTCTAAGGTTTTCTTTAATTTCTTTCTTTAGTGTTCTGTAGTTCTCATTGTAGAGGTCTTTCACCTCTTTTGTGAGATTGATTCCCAAGTATTTTATTTTTTTTCGATGCTATTGTGAAAGGGGTAGTTTTCCTAATTTCTCTTTCTGAAGATTCATCACTTATGAATAAGAATGCATTGAATTTATGAGCATTGATCTTGTAACCTGATACTTTACAGAATTCACTTATGAGTTCTAAGAGTTTTCTGGTGGAATTTCCAGGTTCCTCTAAATATATAACCATGTCATCAGCGAACAGGGATAGTTTGAGTTCCTTTTTCCAATTCGTATCCCTTTAATTTCTTTGGTTTATCTAATTGCTTTGGGTAGAGTCTCAAGAACAATATTGAATAGAAGTGGTGAAAGGGGGCAACCCTGCCTTGTACCAGTTTTTAGTGGGAATGCTTTCAGTTTTTCACCATTTAGAATGATATTGGCCATGGGCTTAGCATAGATGGCCTTTACAATGTTAAGGAATGTTCCCACTACCCCAATTTTCTCTAGTGTTTTGAGCATGAAGGGATGCTGTATTTTATCGAATGCTTTTTCTGCATCTATTGAAATAATCATGTGATTCTTAACTTTTAGTCTGTTGATATGGTGAATGACATTTATTGATTCCCAGATGTTGAACCAACCTTGCATCCCTGGGATAAAACCCACTTGATCGTGGTGCACTATCATTTTAATATATTTTTGTATGCAATTTGTTAAAATTTTGTTGAGAATTTTTGCATCGATGTTCATTAAGGATATTGGTCTGAAATTTTCTTTCCTTGATGTGTCTCTGTCTGGTTTGGGTATCAGGGTGATATTGGCTTCATAGAATGAGTTTGGGAGGGTTCCCTCCTCTTCTATTTTATGGAATACTTTGAGAAGTGTTGGAATGAGCTCATCTTTAAAGGTTTTGTAGAACTTGGCTGAGAACTCATCTTGTCCTGGACTTTTCTTTGTTGGTAGGCTTTTGATCACCTCTTCTATTTCATTGCTTGAAATTCATTCATTTAAGTTGTGTATATCCTCCTTGATCAGTTTAGGTAATTCATATGTCTCTAGAAACTTCTTGATGTCTTTGAAGTTTTCTGTTCTGTTGGAGTATAGATTTTCAATATAGCTTCTAATTCTGTTTTTTATTTCACTCGTGTCTGTTGTGATATTTCCTTGTTCATTCCAAATTTTAGTAAATTGAGATTTCTCCCGTTTTCTCCTTGTTAGTGTGGCTAAGGGATTATCAATTTTGTTTATTTTTTCAAAGAACAAACTATTTATTTTGTAAATTTTTCTGATTGTTTCTTTTGTTTTAATCTCAGTGATTTCGGCTCTGATTTTAACTATTTCCTGTGTTCTACTACTTTTAGTGTTAGTCTGCTCTTCTTTTCCTAGGGCTTTGAGCTGTAGTGTTAATTCATTTATTTGTTGATTTCTACTTCTTTTGTTGAATGTGCCCCATGAAATAAATCTTCCTCTAAGTACTGCTTTCATAGTGTCCCAGAGATTTTGATATGATATGTGTTTGTTCTCGTTCACTTCTAAGAATTTTTTTTATTTCCCTCCTGATGTCCTCTGTTATCCATTCATCATATAATAGTGTATTATTTAATCTCCAGGTATTGGAGAATTTTGTGTTTTTTATTCTGTCATTTATTTCTAATTTCAATCCATTATGATCTGATAGAGTACAAGGTAGTATCTCTATCTTCTTGTATTTGCTAACAGTAGCTTTGTGGCATAAGACATGGTCTATTTTAGAGAAGGATCCATGTGCTGCTGAGAAGAATGTGTATTTGTTCTTTGTTGGATGGTATATTCTATATAAGTTGGTTAAGTCTAAATTGTTCATTGTGTTATTGAGATCTATGGTTTCTTTATTCAATTTTTTTTGAACGAGCTATCCAGTGGTGAGAGAGGTGTGTTAAAATCGCCTAGTATTATTGTGTTGTGGTCTATTTGATTTCTGGAATTGAGAAGGATTTGTTTGACTTACATGGATGAGCCAATGTTCGGGGCATAGATATTTATGATTGTTATGCCTTGCTGATTTATGCATCCCTTAAGGAGTATGTAATGTCCCGTCTTTATCCCTTCTGTCTAGTTTTTGCTTGAAGTCCACATTATCTGAAATGAGGATGGATACTCCAGCTTTTTTGCTGTGTCCCTGTGCATGGTATGTTTTCCCATACTTTCACCTTTAGCCTATGGGTATCTCTTTCTATGAGATGAGTCTCTTGCAGACAGCAAATTGTTGGACTTTTCTTTTTAATCCATTCTGCCAGTCTATGTCTTTGATTGATGAGTTCAGGCCATTAACATTCAGGGTTATAATTGTGATATGATTTATATTCCCAGTCATTTGACTCATTTTTGTTTTTTGACATGATTTGGTTTTCCCTTTATTTGGCTAATCCTTTAGGCTAGTTCCTCTCATTGCTGATTGCACTGTTGTTTTTCATCTCTTCCTCATGGAATATTTTGCTGAGAATGTTCTGCAATGCTGGCTTTCTTTTTTGTAAATTCCTTTAGCTTTTGTTTATCATGGAAGGATCTTATTTCATCGTCAAATCTGAAAGTAAGTTTTGCTGGGTATAAGATTCTTGGGTGGCCTACTTTTTCTTTCAGGACTTGGTAAATATTGTTCCAGGCCCTCCTAGCTTTTAGGGTCTGGATTGAAAAATCTACTGATATTCTTATTGGTTTCCCCCTGAATGTAATTTGATTCTTTCCTCTTGCAGCCTTTAAATTCTGTCTTTATTTTGTATGTTAGGTATTTTCATAATAACGTGCCTTGGTGTGGGTCTGTTGTAATTTTGTATATTTGGAGTCCTATAAGCCTCTTTTACTTGGTTTTCCATTTCATTCTTCAGATTTGTGGAATTTTCTGATATTATTTCATTGAATAGATTATTCATTCCTTTGGTTTGCTTCTCTAGGCCTTCCTCAATCCCAATAATTCTTAAATTTGGCCTTTTCATGATATCCCATAATTTTTGTAGATTCTGTTCATGATTTCTTACCATCTTTTCTGTTTGGTCAACATTTTTTCAAGATTAAATATTTT
Organism: Sciurus vulgaris; assembly: GCF_902686455.1. Classification (NCBI taxonomy): domain Eukaryota; kingdom Metazoa; phylum Chordata; class Mammalia; order Rodentia; family Sciuridae; genus Sciurus; species Sciurus vulgaris. Next base: position 67,535,118 of record NC_136477.1, on the reverse strand, counting down.
GTCTTCAATATCTGAGGTTCTGTCTTCCAGGTGTTCTATCCTATTGGTTATGCTTTCTATGGAGTTTTTAACTTGGTTTATTGTTGCCTTCATTTCAAGGATTTCTGTTTGGTTTTTCTTCAATATCTCTAACTCTTTATTGAAATGATCTCTTGCTTCCTGTATTTGCTCCTTTAACTGTTGATTGGTGCGATCATTTAATGCCTGCATTTGCTCTTCCATCTCCTCATTTGCTTCCCTGATAGTTTTAGTTATGTACATTCTGAACTCCCTTTCTGACATTTCTTCTGCTGTGATGTCATTGGCTTTTATTGATATAGTATCTAGGTTTGTTTGGGACATTTTCTTCCCTTGTTTTCTCATATTGGTCAGGTGTCAGTGGGACTTTGTGATATTGCAGAATTCTTCTATTGGCTCATAGTGTCCCTGTAGATTTCCAGGGTCTCACCTTCCTGCCTTCAGTAGCCTGAAGTCTTGGAGTAACTTGATAATGCAGTGCTTTCAAGGAAAGCTGCCCATAGCCCGCTACTGGTTTCAGGACTTGGAGCTGGCTCTGTGTGGAAAGGCTCTCACTGGGGGGCCTGCTCTGAGAAGCTAGCCTGGAAAGGCACTTCCCGCCAGAGGGGGCTGGGCTGCGGGCTGCTTGGGGGAGTCCCTGAATGCCCTGTCCTGGTCCCTGAAGCAACCTGCAGTCAGGAACTCATCACCCTGGTTCAGGGACTTGAAGCTTGGTTCTGTGCAGAAAGGCTCTCACTGTGGGGCCTGCTTCGAGAGGCTGGAGAATCTGGCCCTTGGGAGGAGCCCACCGCCGAAGTGTACAGAGCTGCCTGGGGAAGACTCTAGCTGCCCTGCCCTACTCTAATAAGCCACCCGAATCTGGGCCTGCCACTCGGGCAACGCTCACAGGGTGGGGGAGATTCACCCCGTGGCTCAGTTTTAGTCCAAGTCTCTCAATGCCTCCCCTTCTTGAATTCTGGGTTCTGGAGCAACTGTCACCTTCTAGTCCACCATCTTGGATTGCCCCCTACATTGAATCTTGAGAGAAAGAACTGCAAATGTAACCAGCATTAAGTGGACATTGGTTGAGAAAGCTTTGTTTTTTTGTTTTTTCCTGCCACCATATATTTGTCATTGGACCCAGACCCCGTGAGCAATCACCACTTCATTTGCCTGTGTAAATTAACTGACAATGTCTGGCTGTGTTCCTGAGACATTTCCTCATTTAGGGAAAAAGGCTTTGCCCAGAAGAAACACCTTCCTTTACCTCATCCATAAATGAGATTGTATACAAGATCCAGCAGCTGTACAGCTTGTGCATTTTCCCCAGATATCTCCTGGATAGAAATTGTTGAAAGAAAATGCCAGGAGGAAAAACAGGACTGAGGAAGAATCAGCAGATTGTGATATGAATGGCTCGGGATCCAGGTGGGAATTATCCCAGAAGTCTCCCTTGATACAAACACCCTGAGCATATTCTGATTCCCACGTAGGACTGCCTCTCCTCCTTCTGCCCCCAGCCTCCATGCTCACTGACATATTTTTCTGCTCAGTGATCTGCTACAACCCTTTTCCTCCTTCAATGGACAGGGATAAAGTTTTTTTCTTCATGTCGCACATCTAGATTTTGGTCTTTAGAGCACCAAATGTTCCTTGAAGGATTGTTGTGATAAGGAAGATGTAGAACTCATTAGGAACTTGTTGGCTTCACTTGCAGCTAGGTTTTCTGCATTGTCTTTGACAGAATCAGACCATTAGGGGAAATATAGGGTACATCAAAGTGTTTCCTGCAAAGCTGAAGGGAAAGCTCTTCTTGGAGAGCACTCAGCTAGCATGTGGAAAGACTATCACTTGAATCCCCAAACCCTCAGATGGGGAGAGGACAGAAAAGAATATGCCAAATGTCCCCTGTCATCATTTTCTTTTCTCTTTTCACCAACTGAATTGGCACACTTGGAAAAGATCCAGTTGGACCCACAAGCCTTTTCCAATCTGACTTTCAGTATGGAGCTGTGATTAGAAGTAGCAATGCTTTCACAGTCACCAGCATTTCTTATGAGGAGATGTTCCTTGACATTAGTCACCTCACACCCTACTTATTCTAACCCTTTCCACACTTTCATCTTATCACTCTGAGAAGCCCCCTGTCGCTTATGTGTGGGACACAGGACCAGTAGCTACCACTTGCCCCACATGTCCACTGTCCCTGTTTACAACCTGTATCATCCTATGAAGCTCAGAAATAGATGGGAGGAGATGGTCATGGTGCCCACTGCTGGCATGGACTCAGTCACTCTGCAGTGAAGATTCAGAAGTAGTGTAGTTTGGGGCCTGGCTCACAGTCAGCAGAAACTCTGATGCCATACTGCTGGTGGTGTTGTGACTGTGGCCTTCTTCACCAAACACCAGCCCTTCTGGGGCCTTGATGGTACATATAATCCTTCAAAACCCTGGAGGAACTAGCACAGCCACAGGCCAGCAGTATCTCTTCTTCCAGTTGAAGCTCTTCAGAGTGATCAGCACTGTCATCCCCTGGCCCAACACAGACATGAGGCAGTAGATTTCATTCTGTACTGTGCCATTTTCTTGCTTCTTCCTGATACCTGACACCTTGGAAGGATAACATGCTGAGAACTTGTTGTCCTGATGAACTCCACTACCACTCTGGCAAACCAACCTTTGGGAAGGCAATGAATACTGTGGTGAGGCAAGAGGTCTGGTTTTGAACCAAATGATCAGTAAATCTACAGTGTTTTGAATCAAGGCAGAGGCTACAATGCCCACCAGGCTCCCAGGAATGTTCCATGATCACTCAATCATTCGATTGCAAGTCGTTGCACTCTGAAAATTTCCTCACTTCGTTTCCAGTGCTCCTGTGACAGGAGAGCAAAAGATGGGAGAATGACTCTATTCAAAGTGGAAGGGTTGGGCTTTGGGCATGGCGGGTGTGAAGGGGTTCCAATCTCTATTAGGAGAACGCACTTTCTTTTTCTCTAGAGACTTTCTATGGGCCTTGGGCCACCTGAATGTTGAGGAGTGATTTCTATGACCTCCTTCCTGCACCGCAGACAGCACCTGAGGTCACAGAGGTGGCATGATGGCATGGTTTCATCACGGTTCCCATGACAACCAGAGACGCTTCTGGTCCTGGCCACTTCAGAACACGATTCAAAACAAGCACCAGCTCCGTGGGAATGGTAAGAGGAAGGATGAATGTAGCGAGGGCCAGGGGCCTGATATTTCCAGAAATGGGATCCTAACCTCTTGGCCCGGTTGAAGAGGAGATATGGGGTGTGCGGGGCATAGCCGATCAGACCGTGGATCTCTCTGGGTCTTGGCATGACAAGGGACCCCACTGAAGCCTGACAGCTCACAATATCCTCCCGGCCTACTAGATGGCACTGAGCTCATCTGGCCACGCTGGTTATCATGACCTTCAGTCTCCTAACTCCTGCTGCAGACAGTGAACACCCATGAGGTCTAGGGGACCAGGCAATAATGGTGTGCTGTGTGAGGGCACATGGGTCAGCAAGCTTAGCACTGGCCCCAGCTAGTGTTGCCCTCTGAAACCGCTCCTCCAGGTCTGGGCACACCTGTGATTCTGCCAAGTCTGGGAACTGGCCTAGGGCTTTAGCAGCCACATGGCATGATGGCTGCTGACAGCTCAGGGCAGGGGAGCATGAAGCGCAGCAACCTGGTTCAGATGCTCCTTGATTTGTGAAATATCAAACCCAGTCTGGTGGTTGCCCCTCCTTTCCCAGAAAGTCATAACATGAGACAGCTGGATCCTGGGAAGTTGGACTTCTAAGTGGAGGTGGATGGCTGCTGGCATGGCTCATGAGGAGAGTCGTGAGGGGCTCATTCACTCAGCATGTTGGATGGAGGACTGGAAGGAGCTGTCAGGCAAGGAGAGTTGTTCTGTTCTCACTCCACCTGCCACTGCCAACCACCTTGGCTGCTGTTTTACAACTGGATGCACTCAGAAACTTTCCTGCTGTAATTTTTTGAGAACCCCTTCAACTCACATTGAGATGCAGAAATATCTGGCCAATCTGTGTTCACCCAAGGGTTCATTCCTTTGACCAGACTAGTGCCTCGGTGGCACAAAGCCCCCAGGGAAATTGCCAAGAATCCTATTACGAGCCCCTGAATGTTGCAGACCACAAGCCAATGGATGAAACCAGAGTCTGCTCCTGGCATGATTAACAAATTTTCACTGGGCATAATACCAAATTTGAACATGGAGCATGCTGAAAGATGAATGATAAGAAGCTTCAAAGGTGAATACTCCAAAAGGAAGAGTGTGGACATTTGGGGAGACATGAAAAGCAGAAGGGTGTGGGTGCTGAAAACCATCTACAATGAAGAGGCACTAACAAAATGGTCACTGTTTAAGGTCTACGCCCAACTTCTAGAGCATTTCTTCAGCTTCAACATACTCTATCAATACAGGAAGTAGTGCCAGATCATTCTGTAAGCAACCATCATTACTGACCCTAATTTTCCTTGCAAGGACGTCAATGCCCTCATGAATCCTGGCTCTCTCCTGTAGCTTTCAAGGGACAGCTGGTGATACATATGCTGATTTTTTTTTTTTTTTTTAGCAAAGGCCTATGAGGAAAGGCTTTTCTTACAACACACCACCTACTCCCATGACTTTAAGTGTAAACAACATCATGTTGGGACATGTAACATTGAATCATGGCCCTCGCCATACAGAATGCACCACAATGTCAGAAATTTAATCAAAACCTTTCTGCTCAAATGTAAAAACAAAGACCCAACATGGGTATAATCCTTAATATCAAAACAGAACAGGTGAAAGAACATCAAAATATGTGATAGGTCTTACTGAGAAAGAAGAGCCAGAGCTCAGAGCACAGAGAACAGATACAGAGCCCAACACACAGAGCAGGAGCACAGAGAACAGAGCACAGAGGAAAGACCCAGACGCAGAGTTCAGAGAGAGAGCCCAGAGCCCAGAGCCAAAGCTTCGAGCACAGATGACAGACCCACAGTCCTGAGTTCAGCCAGAGCAAAGAGACCAGACACAGAGCACAGATCCAGAGAATAGAGCCCAGAAAACATAGAACACAGATCACAGAGCCCACAGTACAGAGCACAGAGCACAGAGCAGAGAGACCAGAGACTCGAGCAAAGACAACAGAGCCCAGAGCACAGAGACCAGAGCACAGAGCACAGAGCACAGAGGCAGAGAACAGAGCCAGAGCCAAGAGCACAGACCCAGAGTTCAGAGACAAAACACAGAGTCCAAAGAGTACAAAGCACAGAGCACAGAGACCAGAAACCAGAGCACAGAGCCCAGAACCCAGAGGCCAGACCCAGAGTACAGAGACAAAACACAGAGCCAAGAGCCCAGAGTACAGAGCACAGAGCACAGAGACCAGAGTACAGAGTACAGAGCACAGAGTCCAGATGACAGAGACCAGACCACAAAGCCAAGAACACAGAACTCAGAGCCCAGATACAAGAACAGAGAGCCCAGAGCACAGAACCCAGAGCACAGAGAGAGAGGTGAAATCACAGATACCAGAACCCAGAGCCCAGAGCCCAGAGCTCAGAGCCCACACCCAGAGTAGAAAGACAGAACACAGAGACCAGAGCCTAGAACTCAGCACACAGATCCAGAGCACACACCAGAGCACAAAGCCAGAACACAGAGCGCACAGCACAGAGCACCAAGTGCAGAGCACAGAGAGCAGAGCACAATGACCACAAAACAGAGTAGAGAGCACAGAGCACAGAGCCCAAAACACAGACCCAGTATACAGTGCCAGAGTAGAGACAGAGAACAGGGCACAGAACACAGTGCCCAGAGGCCAGACCACAGAGCACAGTGCCCAGAGCCCAGAGAACAGAGTGCAGAGCATGGAGCACAATGGCCAGAGAGCAGAGAAAGGAACTGTGTACAAAGCCCAGAGCACAGAACACAGAGCACAGAGAACAGAGAACAGAGCCTATTGCCCAGAGCTCAGAACTCAGAACCAGAGCCAGAATACAGAGACAGAGCACAGAGCACAGAGTAGAGAGCTCAGAGCACAGAACACAGAGTACCAAACCCACAGCCCAGAGCTTCAAGCCAGAGCCAGAGTACAGAGAGAGAGCACAGTGTTCAGAGCCCAGGACTAGAGCACAGTGCTCTGATTCTGTGCTCTTGACTCTGTGGTCTGTGCTCTGGTTTGTGCTCAGTTTTCTGGTGTTTGTGCTCTTTACTCTGTGCTCTGTACTATGGGCTCTGGGTTATGGTCTTGCTCAGGATTCTGTGCTCTGGGCACTGTGCTCTGGTTTTGACTCTGGGCTCTGGATCTGGATAATGTCTCCTACTCTGTGTCTGGGCTCATTGTTCTGTGCGCTGGGCTCATGCTCTATGCTCTGTGCTGTGTGCTCTGCACTCTGCTTTCTGATCTCTGGCTCTGTACTCTGTGCTCTGTGCTTTGTACACTGTGCTCTGTGCTCTGCCTCTGTGCTCTCTGCCTTATATTCTGCACTCTGCATTCTGGGCTCTGGTTCTGGGCTCCTACACTGTGCTTTGTGCTCTGTGCTTTTTGTTCTGTGCTCTGTGCTCTGGCTGTGTGCTCTGGGCTCCGGCTCTGGGCTCAGGATCTGTGCTCTGTGCTCTGCACTCTGTGCTCCGTACTATGGACTCTGGTCTCTGATCTCTGTGCTCTGTGCTCTGTCTCTGGTCTCTGGTATATGGGCTCTGTGCTCTGTTTTCTGGGATCTCTGCTGTGGTCTCTGTGCTCTTTGTTCTGTGAACTGGATTGTGTTCTCTGGGCTCTGCACTCTGTGTTCTGCGTTCTGCACTCTGTGCTCTGTGCTCTGTGCTCTGTGCTCTGAGCTCTGTGTTGTGGCCTGGTGCTCTATGCTCTGTGATCTGGACTGTGTGCCCCAAGCTGTGGCTCTATACTCTGTCTCAATACAATGGGTCTGGGATCTGAACTCTGTCTCTGTTCTCCGGGACCTGGAAATGTTCTCTGTACTCTCTGTTCTTCATTTCATGCTCTGGGATATGGTTCTGGGCTCTCTCTCTGTTCTCTGTGCTCTGTGCTGTGAGCCTGGGATGTGGGTTCTCTGTTCTGTCTCTATACCCTAGATCTATGCTCTGGGATATGTGCTCTGTGTTCTGGGCTCTGTCCTGTTGTTTCTGTGCCCTGTGCTCTGTGCTCTGTGGTCTGGGCTCTGTGCTCTGTGCTCTGCACTCAGTGCTCTGGTCACTGGCTCCGTGCTCTGTACACTGTGCTCTGCACACTGAGCTCTGGGCTCTGACTCTATATGCTGTACTCTGTGCTGTGGTCTGTCTCTGTTCTCTGAGTTCTGTGCTCTGGATTTCTCTGGGATCTGGGCTATGTGCTCTGGCCTCTGTGCTGTGGTCTTTGAATGATGTGCTCTGTACCCTGTGCTGTGTGCTCTGAGCTCTGGGCTCTGGCTCTGTGGTCTGTGGTCTGTGCTCTGGGCTCTGGGCTCTGGCTCTATTCTCTGCACTCTGGGCTCTGGGCTCTGGCTCAGACTCTGGACGCTGACTCATTGATTTGTGCATTGTGCTGTGTGCTCTGCTCTGGGCTTTTTGCTCTGGGTTCTGAGATCTCTGCTATGTGCTATGCACTCTGTGCTCTGGGCTCTGTGCACTGTGCTCTGGGCTCTGTGTTCTGTCTCTGTATTCTGTCTCCGTACTCTGGGTCTGAGTTCTTGGTTCTGTGTTTGGTGCTCTGGTCTCTCTGCTCTGTGCTCTGGCCTCTATGTTCTGCACTCTGTGAACTGTGCTCTGGGTTCTGGCTCTAGTCTCTCTCTCAATACTCTGGGTTGAGGATCTGACTGTCTCTGTTCTCTGGGTCCTTGCTCTTTGTCTGTGATCTGTGCTCTGAACTCAGTGCTCTGGGCTCTGGCTCTGGGCTGCTACTCTGTTTTCTGTGCTTTGTGCTCTTGCTCTCTGCTCTGGTCTCTGTCACTGTGCTATGGCTCTGTGCTCTGCGATCTGTACTTGGACTCTGCTCTGTTCTGTGGTCTCTGTTCTCTGAGCTCTGTGCCCTGACTCTGTCTCTGAGCTATGGGCCTGGGCTCTGGACTTTGGGCTCTTGGCTTTGTGCTCTGTATTCTGCCAAGACCCAGAGACCCTACTGGTCTATAGGTTCTGGGCTATGTGCCCAGGGCTCTGTGCTGTGTTCTCTGTGCAGTGTGCTCAGAGCCCAGAGTCCAGAGTCCAGAGATCAGATACAAAACACAGAGCACAAGGCTCAGAGACCAGAGAACACAGCACAGAGCCCAGAGCACAGAGCACAGAGCACAGAGTACAGAGCACAGAGCACAGAAAAATGTGCAGAAGCCCAGAGTCAGAGCTAAGAGCACAGAGTGCAAACACAGAGCACAGAGCACAAACACAGAGCACAGAACGCAGAGCCAGGAACCAGACAACAGAGACAGAGTTCAGAGCCTAGACCCAGAGTACAGATCCAGAGTACATAGACACAGCACAGAGCATAAATCACTGTGACCAGAGACCAGAGCACAGAGCCCAGTGCTCAGAGCCTTGAGCACAGAGTCCAGAGTGCAGAGGGAGAGCCCAGAGCACAGAGCACAGAGCCCAGACCAAGAGTAGAGATGCAGAGTACAGAGACACAGCACAGAACACAAAGCACGGTGACCAGAGAACAGAGCACTGAGCCCAGTGCCCTGAGCCTAGAGCCCAGAGTCCAGAGTGTAGAGCAAGAGCCCAGAGCACAGAACACAGAGCACAGAGCACAGAACACAGAGTCTGGAGCACAAATCACAGAGCACGTTGACAAGGATAAGAGAAGAGGGCACAGTGACCACAACCCAGAGCACAGAGTGCAGAGCACAGATCCAGAGCCCTGAGCTCAGAGTGCAGAGCACAGAGAACAGAGTTCAGATCCCAGAGCCCACAGCACAGAGCACAGAGATCAGTTCACAAATCTGGGAGCCCAGAGCCTAGAGCCACAGCTCAGAGCACAAACCACAGACCCAGAGCCCAGAGCACAGACCCAGAATTCAGAGATGGAACACAGAGCCCAGAGCCCAGAGTACAGAGCACAGAGCACAGATACCAGAGGACAGAGCCCAGAGCCCAGAGCACAGAGGCAGAGCCAGAGTACAGAGGCAGAGCACAGAGCACTGAGCACAGAGCACAGAGGCAGAGCCCAGAGCTGTCTCTGTGCTCTCAGCTCAGTGCTCTGTGCTCTGGTTTGTACTCTGTGCTCTGGTGTCTGTGCCATTTACTCTGTGCTCTGTGCTCTCTACTCTGGTATCTGGGCTCTGGCTCAGTTCTCTGTACTCTGTGTTCTTGGCTCTGGCTCTGGGCTCTGTCTCTGGGCACTGTCTCAGACTCTGTCTGGGTCAGTGCTCTGTGCACTGGGCTCTGTCTCTGTGCTCAGTGATCTGCACTTTGTGCTCTGGGCTCTTGCACTGGGCTCCTGCTCTCTGCTTTGTGCTCTTTGCTCTGTATTCTGGCTATGTGCTCTGGGCTCTGACTCTGGGCTCTGTCTCTGGGCTCTGTACTCTGCACTGCACTCTGTGCTCTGTGCTCTGGCTATGGATTCTGGCTGTTTGCTCTGTGCTATGGTTTCTGGTCTCTGATCTCTATGCTCTATACTCTGTCTCTGAGCTCTGGTTTCTGGCAGTGTGCTCTGTGCTCTGTTCTTTGGGCTCTGTTCTGTGGTCTAATTGCTCTGTGCTCTGCATTCTGTGCTCTGTGCTGTGGCTCGGTGCTCTCTGCCCTGGGCTGTGTGCTCTGGGTTCTGGCTCTAGGCTCTGTCTCAATACTCTTGGACTGGGCTCTGAAGTCTTTCTCTGTTCTCAGGGTCCTGGTTCTGTGCCCTTTGTTTTGCACTCCATGCTCTGGGCTCTGGCTCTGTGCTGTGTGCTCCTTGCTCTTTTCTCTGGGCACTGCACCCTATGTTCTGGGCTCTGTGCTTTGTGATATGTGCCCTTGCTCTGTACTCTGTGCTCTGCTCTTTTTATTCTTTATCCTGTGCTCTTTGCTCTGTATTCTGGGCTCTGGGATCTGGTTCTGTGCTCTGTGCACTGTGCTCTGTGCTCTGCATTCTGCGCTCTAGGCTCTGACTCTGGGCTCCTGTACTGTGCTTAGTTTTCTGTGTTCCCTGCTCTGAGCTCTATGCTCTAACTATGTTCTCTGCTCTGGCTCTGCACCATGGCTCTGTGCACTGCACTCTGCATTCCTCCCACTGTGCTCTGGGCTTTTGCTCTCTGCTCTGTGCTCTATGCTGTATGATCTGCTCTGTGTTCTCTGGCCTCTGAGCTCCATGCTCTGGCTCTGTCTATGGGTTCTTGGCTATGTGCCTGGGGCTCTGTGCTGTGTTCTCTGTGCTCTTTACTCTGGTCTCTGGGATATGGGTCTGTGCTCTGGTGTCTGGGCTCTTGGCTCTGGGCTCTTGTTCTGTGCTCTGTGCTCTGGTCACTGGGCTCTGAGCTTGGGCTCTGTGCTCTGGGCTTGTTGATTTGTGCACTCTGCTGTGCACTCTGTGCTCTGGTCTCTGAGCAATGGCTCTGTGCTGTGAGCTCTGGGTTGGTTCATTCATGCACTGTGCTGTGTGCTCTGGGCTCTGCACTCTAACGTCTGGGAACTGGGCTCTGTGCTCTGGTCTCTGGTCACTGTGCTCTGTGCTCTGTGATCTGTCTCTGTCCTCTGGCTTTGTACACTGGGTTTGGGCTCTTGGATCTATGCTCAGTGCTCTGGTCTCTTTTCTCTGTGCTCTAGTCTATATGCTCAGCACTTTGTGCTCAGTGCTCTCTGCTCTGTGCTCTGGCTCTGTGCTCTGGGCTCTGTGCTCTGGGCTGTATGCTCTGTGTTCTGGCTCTAGGCTCTCTGTCAATACTCTGGGTCCAGGCTCTGAACTCTGTCTTTGTTCTCTAGGTCCTGTCTCTGTGCACTGGGCTCTTTGCTCTGCACTCAGTGCTCTGGGCTCTGACTCTGTGCTCCTGCTCTGTTTTCTGTGCTCTGTGCTCAGTGTTCTGGGCTGGGGGCTCTGGCTCTGGCTCTGTGATCTGCGGACTCTGCTCTGGGCTCTGTGATCTGGGCCCTGGCTGGGGCACTGACTCTGAATCTGGGATTACAATTTGTGCTCTGTGCACTGTATTCTGACTCTGTGCTCTGTGCTTTTGGTCTGCACTCTGTGCTATGGGCTCTGGCTCTAGACTCCTGTTCTGAGACCAGAGCACACAGCACAGAGCACAGGGCTGACAAAACAGAGCCCAGAGCACAGAGCACAATGCCCAGAGTCCACATCCCAGACCCCAGAGTGCAGAGCACAGAGCACAGAGACCAGAGCACAGAGCCTAGAGAAATGAGCAGAGAGTAAATAACACAGAGAATAGAAAACAGAGCAGGAGCCCAGAGTCAGAGCCCAGAGTACAGAGTGCAAAACACAGAACCAGAACTCAGAGAACAGAGACAGAGTTCAGAAACCAGACCCAGAGTATTGAGAGAGATCCTAGAGGCAGAGCCCAGAGCACACAGCACAGAGCCCAGACCACACAGCACAAATAACAGAGCACAGAGTGGAGAGCACACAGACCAGAGCACAGAGCACAGATCCCAGAGCCCAGACCCAGGGTACAGATCCAGAGTACAGAGAAGGAGCACAGAGCACAGAGCACAGTGTTCAGAGACCAGATCACAGAGCCAAGTGCCCAGAGCCTAAGGCACAGAGCCCAGAGTGCAGAGCAAGAGACCAGAGCACAGAACATAGAGTGCAGAGCCCAGAGCACAGAGCTGAGAGCACAGTGACAAGGACAAGAGCACAGGGCACAGTGCCTACAGCCCAGAGCACAGAGTGCAAAGCGCAGAGAACAGAGCTCAGAGGCAAGTGCACACAGCACACAGCAAAGAGCCCAGTTCACAAATCTGCAAGCCCAGAGCCCAGAGCCCAGAGCCCAAAGCCTAGAGTCAGTGCTGAGAGCACTAACCACAGACCCAGAGCCCAGAGCCCAGAGCCAGAGCACAGAGACCAGAGCCCAGGTGAGAGCTCAGTGCTCAGAGCCCAGAGCCCAGAGCAGGGAGACCAGAGCCCAGAACACAGACCCAAAGTTTAGAGACAGAACATAGAGCCCAGAGCCCAGAATACAGAGAACAGAGCACAGACAAATATCACCAGTGCATGGAGACCAAAGCACAGAGCACAGAGCACAGAGCACAGAGCACAGAACACAGACCACGAGACTACAGCACAGATCACAAGCCAGAGAACAGAGCCAGGGCCCAGAGCCCAGACCCAGAGCCCAGATACAGAGCACAGAACACAGATACCAGAGTACTGAGTCCAGAGCCCAGAGTTCAGAGGCAGAACCAGAGTACACAGAGCACACAGCACAGTGCACAGTGACCAGAGTCCAGAGCATAGAACACAGAGCACAGAGCCAGAACACGGGGCCAGCCTCTGAGTTCTGGGCTCTGTGCTCTGTGCTCTGGTATATGTGCTCTGTGCTCTGTGCTCTGTGCTCTGAGCTCTCGCTCTGCACTCTGGACTCTGAGCTCTAGACCTTGGGCACTGGACTCTGTGCTCTGGTCTCTGGTCACTGTGCTCTGTTCTCTGTGCACTCTCTGTACTCTGACTCTGTACTCTGTCAGGGCTCTTGGCTCTTGCTCAGTTCTCTGGTCTCTGTACTCTGTGCTCTGGTCTCTATGCTCTGCACTCTGCTCTGTGCTATGTGTTCTGAACTATGTGCTCTGTGCTCTGCACTCTGTGCTCTGGCTCTGTTCTCTGTGTGCTGTGCTCTGAGCAGTATACTCTTGTCTCCAACTCTAGGCTCTCTCTCAATACTGTGGGTCTGGGCTCTGTACTCTGTCTCTGTTCTCTGTATCCTGGCTCTATGCTTTCCACTCTGCAGTCTGTGCTCTGCTCTCTGTCTCTATACTCTGGATCTGTACTCTAGGTCTGGGCTCTGGGCTCTGTGCTCTGCATTCTGTGCTCTGTTCATTTTGCTCTGCCTGTGTACTCTCTGCTCTGTTCTCTGTGCTCTGTGCTGTTTGCTCTGGGCTCTGGCTATAGGTTCTCTCTCTGGTTTGGGCTGTGAACTCTGTCTCTGTTCTCTGGGTCCTGGCTCTGTGCTCTGTGCTTTGCACTCTGTGCTCTGGGCTCTGACTCTGGGCTCTTGCTCTGTTTTCTCTGCTCTGTGCTCTCTGCTCTGTGTTTTGGACTCAAGGTTCTGGGCTCTGGATTTGGGCACTATTTCTGACTCTGATTCTGGACTCTGTGCTCTGTGCACTGTGCTCTGGCTCAGTACTCTGTGGTCGTTGCTCTGCACTCTGCACACTGGGCTCTGCCTTGGGCTTCTGCTCTGTGTTTTGTGCTCTATGCTCTATGCTGTGTTCTGTGTGCTCTAGGCTCTGGCTCTGGGCTCAGGTCCTGTGTTCTGTGCTCTACACTATGGTTTCTGGTCTCTCATCTCTGTGCTCTGTTCTCAGAGCACAGAGCAAATGGCTCTGTATTCTGCCAAGACCCATAGAACAGAGACAGTTCAGTGACCAAACCCAGAGCATTGAGACAGTACCTAGAGTGAGAATGCAGAGAACAGAGCACAGAGGAAAGAGCACAGAGCACACAGCCAGAGCATAAAGTGCACAGCACAGAGCACATAGTGTAGAGCATAGAGAGCAGAGCACAGTGACCATAGTGCCACTTTCTCTGGGCTCTGGGCACTGCACCCTGTGCTCTGGCTCTGGGCACTGCAACCTGTGCTCTCTGCAGTTTGCTCTGTGTTCTTGGCTCTGGGCATTGGCTCTGTGCTGTGGGCTCTGGCTCTGTGCTGTGTGGTCTGTGCTCTGGCTCTGTGCTCTGTGCTGTGCACCCTGCTATCTGGGCTCTGCTCTGAGTTCTGTGCTTTCTGATCTGGTCTCTTGTTCTGTGCTCTGTGTTCTGTGTTCCGTGATATGGTCTGTTGTCTCTGAGCTCTGTCTCTGAGCACTGGTCTCTGGGTTCTGTGCTCTGGGCCCTGGGCTATGTGCTATGGCCTCTGTGCTCTCTACTCTGAACTCTGTGCTCTGTGCTCAGTACTATACGCTCTGGGTTCTATGTTCTGTCTCTGTACTCTGGTCTGTGCTCAGGGCTCTGGCTGTGTGCTCTGTCTCTGTGATATGTGCTCTGGTCTCTGGGCTCTGGGCTCATTTATTTGTGCATTGGGCTCCGTGTTCTCTGCTGTTTGCTCTGTGCTATGTGCTATGCACTCTGCGCTCTGTGCTCCATGCTTGGGCTCTGTGCTATGGGCTCTGTGCTCTGGGATCTGTGCTCTGGGCTCTGTGCTGTGGCCCATGTGCTCTGTGCTCTGTACTCTCGGCTCTGTGTTATGTGTTCAGAACCTAGTTCTGAGTACAGAGCCAAGAGTATGAGCCCAGTGTCAGAGCCCAGAGCACCTAGCCAAAATACAGAGCATAGAGTACAAAGTGAAGAGCACAAAGCACAGAGTAGGAGCCTACCGCCAGAGCACAGAACACAGAGTGCAGACCAAAGAGCACAGAGCACAGAGCCAGACAACAGTGTACAGAGAACCGAGGCCAGACTCAGATTCAGAGACGGTGCCCACAGCCAGAGCCCAGAGCCCAGAACCAAGATTAAAGTTCACAGATCACAGAGCCAGAGCTAGAGCACAGAGCACAGAGCACAGAGCAGAGAGGACAGAGCACAAAGCACAGAAAACAGAGCAGGAGCCCAGAGTCAGAGCCCGGAGTCAGAGCCCAGAGCACTGAGTGCAGAGCACAAAGTGCAGAGCACAGGGCACAGAGCACAGAGCACAGAGCCAGAACAAAGAGAACAGAGACAGAGTTCAGGGCTCAGACCTAGAGTATTGAGAGAGACCCTAGAGCCAGAGACTGCAGCATATAGCCCAGAGCACAGATCATGGAGCACAGAGCCAGAGCACAGAGCACAAAGCACAGCACAGAGCACAGAGACCAGAGAACTGAGAACACAGCCAAGAGCCCTGATCCAGAGTACAGAGTCAGAGTACAGAGAAAGAGCCCAGAGGATAGGCACAGTGACCAGAGACCAGAGCACAGAGCTCAGAGCCAGGAGCCAAGAACACAGTGTGCAGAACACCACAGAGAGCAAAGACCCAAGAGCACAGAACCCAAAGCACAGAGCACACAGCACAAATCAATGATCCTAGGCCCCGGAGCATAGAACCAGTTCCCTAGCCAAGAGTCCAGAGCACAGCACAGAGCACAGAGCCAGAGCCCAAAGCACAGGGCCAGAGCTCAGAGCCCAGAGCACAGAGCACAGAGCACAGAGCATAGAGTCCAGAGCTTAGAACACAGAGCCAGAGCCAGAACAGAGAGAAAAAGAGCAGAGCCCAGAGACCATAGTCCAGTGCACAGAGACCAGAGCCCAGAGCACAGAGCTAGAGCCCAGAACCAGAGCCCAGAGCAAAGAGCACAGAGCACAGAGTCAGCACAGAGGGCAGAGTGCAGAGCACAGCACACAGAGCATGGAATGGAGAGCCAGAGCATTGATCCAGAGCACAGAGCAAAGAGTGCAGAACACAGTGCCAGAAAAAATAGCCAGAGAATAGAGCCAGAGCCCAGAGCACAGACTGCAGAGCACAGAGGACAGAACTCAAAGCAGAGAACTGATCCAGAGCCGAGTGCCCACTGTGCAGAGCACAGAGTACAGGAACCCAGAGCCAGATCCCAGAGCACAGAGTGGGGACCAAAGAGCACAGAGCAATATTCAGAGTACAGACACAGAACACAGAACCCACATCCCAAGCTCACAGCACAGAGAACAGAGACAGAGTGAAGCCCCAGAGCCCAGAGCACAGAGTGTGGAGCACAGAGCACAGAGCACAGAGACAAGAGCAGAGAGCACAGAGCCACAGCACAGGTCACAGAGCACAGAACATGGAGCCCAGAGCCGAGGGCACAGAACACAGAGCCAAACCACAGAGTGGAGACCACAGAGCACAGAGTTTAGAGAACAGAGACAAGAGCACAGAGTATAGAGACCAGAGCAGATAGCACAGAGCCAGAACCAGAGTACTGAGACAAAGCACAGAGCACAGAACACAGAGACAGAGCCCAGAGTCAGTGCTCAGAACACAGAGGTGGAGTACAGAGCCCAGAGCCCAGAGCCCAGAGCACTGAGCCTAGAGTCCAGAGTCCAGAGCCCAGAGGCCAGAGAAAAGAGCCCAGTGCATAGAGCCCAGAGTCAGAGACCAGAAAACAGAGTTGGAGCACAGAGGCTAGGGCAAAGAACACACTGCCAGAACGAGAGTACAGAGACACAGCACAGGGCACAGAGCAGAGTGACTAGAGCCCAGAGCACAAAGCACAGAACACAGAGGCAGACGCCAGAGTCAAAGTCCAGAGCCCAGAGTTTGGAGCATAGAGCCCAGAGCCCAGAGCCCAGTGCACAGAGCAAAGAGCAGAGAGCCAGAGCCCAGAGCACAGTGTGCAGAGAATAGAAGACAGAGCACAGCGC
Organism: Sciurus vulgaris; assembly: GCF_902686455.1. Lineage (NCBI taxonomy): Eukaryota > Metazoa > Chordata > Mammalia > Rodentia > Sciuridae > Sciurus > Sciurus vulgaris. The sequence goes on along the minus strand of NC_136477.1, from coordinate 67,518,658 downwards.
CAGAACACTGATCCATAGCCCAGAGTGCAGACTGTAAAACACAAAGCAGAGCACAGAGCACACAGCACAGAGCACAGAGAACAGAGCAGGAGCCCAGAGCCAGAGCCCAGAATGCAGAGTGCAGCACAGAGAGCACAGAACATAGAGCCAGGACCCAAAGAAGAGAGACAGAGTTCAGAGAACAGACCAAGAGTATTGTGTCAGAGCATAGAGCCAGTACCCAGAACCCAGAGCACAGAGCCCAGAGCCAAGAACATGGAGGTCAAGCATATAGACCAGAGCACCAAGCCCAGAGTCCGGAGCACAGAGCACAGAGACCAGAGCAGAGGACACAGAACATAGAGCACAGAGCCAGGACCCAGAGAAAAGAGACAGAGTTCAGAGCCCAGACCCAGAGTATTGAGACAGATCCTAGAGCCAGAACCCAGAAAACAGAGCACAGAGGAAAGAGCACAGAGCACACAGCCAGAGCACAGAGTGCACAGCACAGAGCAAGGAGTGCAGAGTACAGAGAGCACAGACCAGAGTCCAGAGCACAGACCCAAGATCACAGACCCAGACTACAGAGACAGAGCACAGAGACAAAGCAAAGAGACAAATACAGAGCACAGAACCAAATGACCAGAGGCCAGAGCACAGAGCCAAGAGATCAGAGCCAGAGCCAGATCCAGAGTACAGAAACAGAGGACAAAGCACAGAACTCAGTGACCAGAGTCCAGAGCACAGAGAGCAGAGCACAGATCCAAGAGCACAGAACACAGAGCACAGAGCACAAAGCCTGGAGCTCAGAGCCAGAACCAGAATACAGAGCACAGTGCCCATACCCCAGAGCATACAGCACAGAACACAGAACACAAGCACAGAGCACAGAGAGCAAAGGACAGAGCCCAGAGCACAGAGCTCAGACCACATAGTCCAGAACAGAGAGACCAGTATGCAAATCAACCTGCCCAGAGCCCAGAGGACAGAGTCCAGAGCACAAAGAGCAGAGAAGAGAGTACAGACCCAGAGACCAGAGCAATGAGCCAGAGCACAGAGACCAGACACCAGAGCAAAGAGCACAATGCCCAGAGCCCAGAGCACAGAGCACAGAGCACAGAGCCAGAGTTAAGAGCACAGAGTGCAGAGCACAGAGCACAGAGCACAGAGCACAAAACCCAGAGCACAGAGAACATAGCACATGCCCAGAGCAAAGAACCAGAGCAAAGAGCCAGAGCCCATAGTTCAGAGTGCAGAGCACAGAACACAGAATCTAGACGATAGAGTCCAGAGAACAGCCCAGATCACATTAACCAGAGTCCAGAGCAAAGAGCACAAGCACAAGCACAGAGCCAGAGCCCAGAGCCAGAGCCCAGAACACAGTGTGGACCAAAGAGCCCAGAGCACAGAGACCAAAGCAGAGAGCACAGAGCTCAGTGCCAAGGCCAAAGCACAAAGTGTAGAGCACAGAGAACAGAGCCAGAGCACTGATCCAGAGCCCAGAGAGCAGAGGGCAGAGCACAGAGCACAGAGCAGAGAACTGATCCAGGGCCCAGTGGGCACAGTGTGGAGCACAGACCCAGATCACCTAGCCAGAGCACAGAACACAGAATGTAGATTACGGACCACAGAGCACAGTGCACAGAGCCCAGAGCTCAGAGCCCAGAGCCAGAGCCCAGAGGGCAAAGAGAAGAGCACAGAGCAAAGAGAACAGAGACAGAGCATCAAAACCATCTCTGCTCAAATGTAAAAGCAAAGACCGAACATAGGTAAAATACTGAATATCAAAACAGAACAGGTGAAAGCACATCCAAATATGTGACAGGACTTGCTAAGAAAGAAGAGCCAGAGCTCAGACACGGAGAACACACACAGAGCCCAGAGCACAGGGCCAGAGCACAGAGCTCAGAGCACAGAGCATAGAGACCCGAGCACAGTGCCCAGAGCACAAAGTACAGAGCCCAGAAACCAGAACACAAAGCACAGAGCACAGAGAACAAAGACAAGAGCCAAGAACACAGAGCCAAGAAGCAAGAGCCCAGAACAGAGCACAGTGCCCAGAGCCCAGATCTTGGAATGAAAGCCAGAGTACAGAGACAGAGCAAGACCACAGAGCAGAGTGAACAGAGTCCAGAGTCCAGAGTCCAGATCAAAGAACATGGAGCTGGAGCACAGGGCCAGAGCGCAGAGCTTTGGGTCTGTATTCTTGGCTGTGTTCTGTGCTCTGGTTTATGCTCTGTTCTCTGGTCTCTGTGCTCTTTACTCTTTGCTCTGTGCTTTGTACTGTGGGCTCTGGGCTCGGATCTGTGATCTGTGCTCTGGGCTCGGATTCTGGGCTCTGTCTCAATATTCTGGGTCTGGACTCTGAACTCTGTCTCTGTTCTCTGGGTCCTGGATCTGTGCTCTGTGTTCTGTGCTCTTTACTCTTCATTCTGGGTTCTGGCTCTGGCTCTGGGCTCCTGCTCTGTGCTCTGTTCTCTACTCTAAGCTCTGGGCTCTGTGTTCTGTCTCTGTACAGTGGGTCTGCACTTTGGTTACTGGGTCTGTGCTTTTTGCTCTGGGATCTGTGCTCTGTGCTCTGTGCTCTGCTCATAGATTTTTGAACTTGTCTCTGTGCTATGTGCTGTGTGCTTTGGGCTCTGGGCTCTGCTCTCTGCTCTGTGCTCTCTGCTCTGGGCTCTGGCTTTGTGCTCTGTGCTCTGTACTCTGGAATGTGGGCACTGTGCCCTGTGCTCTGGTTCTGGGCAATGTGTTCTTTGCTCTGTGCTCTGGATTGTGCTCAATGCTCTGGTCTCTGTGCTCTCTACTCTGTACTCTGGGTTTTTTCTCTTTGCCCTGTGCTCTGCACTCTGTGCTCTGTGCTCTTCTCTCTGTCTCTGTACTCTAGTTCTATACTCTGAATGTGGGTTCTTTGCCCTGTGCTCTGTGCTCAGGTCTCTGTGCTCTGTGCTCTGTCTCTGTACTCTGACTCTGACTCAGAGCTCTGGGCTCTGGACTCTCTGCTCTGTGTTCTGTGCTCTGCCCTCTAACTCTGTACATTGGCTCTGGTCTCTGTGCTCTGCACTCTTTCCTCTGTGCTCTGTGCTCTAGCTCTGTGCACCATATTCCGGGGTGTGTCCTCGGGGCTCTGGCTCTAGGATCTCTCTCAGTACTCTGGGTCTGGGCTCTGAACTCTGTCTCAATTCTCTAGTCCCTGGCCCTGTGCCCTGAACTCTGTGCTTTGCACTCTGCACTCAGGGCTCTGACTCTGGGTTCCTGTTCTGTTTTCTATACTCTGTGCTCTGTGCTCTCTGCTCTGTGCTCTTTGATTTGTGCTCTCAGCTCTGACTCTGTGATGTGCGATCTGTGCTCTGGGCTCTGGGCTCTGGGCTCTGACTCTGGGCACTCTCTCTGACTCTGGGTCTGAACTCTGTGCTCTGTGCACTGTGCTCTACCTCTGTGCTCTGTGCTCTTTGTTCTACACTCTGCACTCTGGTTTCTGGGCTCTGGCTCTGTTCTCCTACTCTGTGCTCTGTGCTCTCTGCACTGTGCTCTTGCTCTGTGTTCTGTGCTCTTTGCTCTGAACTCTGCACTCTGGGATCTGGGTCTGGGCTCCTGCTCTGAGAAGAGAGAGAACAGAGTGAAGCACAGTATCAGAGCACAGAGCACAAGTAAAAAGCACAGAGATGGAGAACAGAACCAAGAGTCAAGAGTACAGAGCGCAGAGTGTAGAACAAAGAGCACAGAGCACAGAGGTAGAACACAGTGCACAGAGCACAGAGTTCAGACCCAGAGTCAGAGAGAATGCCCAGAGCCAGAGCCCAGAGCCCAGAGACCACAGCACAGATTGCAGATCACAGAGTCAGAGCCAAGAGCACAAATCAAAGAGCACTGAGCACAGAATACAGAAAACAGAGCAGGAACCCAGAGTCAGAGCCCTGAGCGCAGAGTGCAAAGCAAAGAGCACAGTGCACAGAAACAGAGCAGAGTGCACACAACAATGAGACTAGACCCAGAGACAGTGAATAGAGCCAGAGCTCAGAGCACATAGTACAGAGCACAAAGCACAGGGCATAGAGCAAAGAGCAGAAAGCACAGATTGGGAGCCCCAAGCCAGAGCCCTGAGCACCAACAACAGAGTGCAGAGTATGGAGCCAGAGCACAGGACCAGAGGCCAGTGTGCAGAGTGCAGAGCACAGAGCACTGAGACCAGACGACACAGTCAGTGCCCAAAAACAAGACCCAGAGTACAGAGACATAACACAGAGCTCAGTTACCAGAGTTGAGCCAGGGAAAGAGTACAGAGAGAGAGCATAGAGACAGAGCCCAGAGCACAGTGTGTAGAGGACAGAGCAAGATCACATAGCCAGAGCAGAGAGCACAGAGCCCAGAGACAGATCAGTGCAGAGCAGTGAGTACAGAAACTGAGCCAGAAGAGACAGCACAAAGCACAGAGACAAGACCCCGAACACAGAGACAGAGCCAAGAGCCAGGGCCTAGATCACAAATCTTAGAGCACAGAGTTCAGAGGACAGAGCACAGAGCACAGACTACAGAGACCAGAATACAGAGCACAGAACAGAGAGCACAGATCCAGGACTCAGAGAACAGAGACAGAGTTCAGAGCTCAGACCCAGAGTATTGAGACAGAGCCTTGTGCCAGAACACACAGAAAAGAGCACAGAGCCACATCACAGAGCACACAGTACAGAGCATAGTGTGAAGAGCACAGAGAGCAGAACACAATGACCACAGATCAGAGCCAAAATCACAGACCCAGAGCACAGAACCAGAGTACAAAGACAGAGAACAGGGCACAGAACTCAGTGACCAGAGACCAGAGTACCTAGTACAGTGCCCACATTCCAGAGCACAGAGCCCAGAGCCCAGAGCATAGACCTAGAGTACAGAGCAAATGTATAGAGACAGAGCACAGAACACAGACCACAGTGCCCAGAGCCCAGAGCACACAGCACAGAACACAGAGCAAAGAGCACAGAGCACAGAGTGCAATGCACATAGAACAGAGCACAGAGCACAGAGCATAGGGACCACAGTATAGAGCACAGGAACCAGAGCTCAGAGCCCTGAGTGCAAAGCAAAGAGCACAGAAAACAGAGCAGGAACCCACAGCCAGAGCCCAGGGAACAGGGTGCAGAACAAAGAGCCAGTAACCAGAGAACAGATACAGAACTCAGAGCCCAGACCCATAGTATTGAGAGAGATCCTAGAACCAGATTCCAGAGAACACAGCCCAGAGCACAGAGCACAGAGCCCAGAGACCAGAGCACAGAGCCCAGTCCCAGAGTAAAGATGCAGAGTACAGAGACAAAGCACAGAGCACAGAGCACAGTGACTGGAGAACACAGCACACAGCTTAGTGCCCAGAGCATTGATCACAATGCACAGAACACAGAGCAGAGACTAGTGCAGGAACACAGAGCCAGAGTCCACAGTGCTGATTGCAGAGCACAGAGAACAGAGCACAGATCCAGGACCCAGAAAACAGAGACAGAGTTCAGAGCCCAGACCCAGGGTATTGAGTCAGAGGCTAGAGTCAGAGCCCAGAGCACAAAGCCCAGAGCACAGAGTGCACAGCATGCACTCAGAGAGCACGGAATGCAGAGCCCAGAGAGCAGAGCACAATGACCATAGACAAGAGCCCAGAGCCCAGAACAGAAAGCACAGAGCCAAGAGCACTGAGACAGAGCTCAGAAAACAGACTGCAGAGCACAGAGCACACAACCAAGAGCCCAGAGCTCAGAGCCAGAGAGAGTACAGAGACAGAGCACAGAGCAAAGTGCACAGTGACCAGAGACTAGAGCACAGAGCACAGAGCAGAGAAAACAGGGCACTGAGCACAGAGCACAGAACCTAGAGCACAGAGCACAGAGCAAAGAACACAGAGCCCAAAGTACAGAGCCTAGAGCACAGAGCACAGAGCACAGAGCCCAGATCCCAGAGCACAGAACACAGGTTCTGAGCCCACAGTCAAGAGCTCTGAGCCAGAGCCAGAATACAGAGAGAGAGCACAGAGCATAGAGCATAATGACCAGAGTCCAGAGCACAGAATGCAGAGCACAGAGCCAGAGCCCTGTGTTCTGGCTCTGTGCTCTGCACTTGGTTTGTGCTCAGTTCTCTGGTCTCCGTGCTCTTTACTCTGTGCTCTGTACTATGGGCTCTGGGCTCTGGCTCTGTCCTCTGCACTCTGTGCTCTGGGATCTGTGCTCTGGGCTCTGGCTCTGTGCTTTGGCTCTGGGCACTATCTCAGAATCTGTGTCTGGGCTCAGTGCCCTGTGCACTGTGCTCTGCTTCTGTGCTTTCTGCCCTACTCTGCACTTTGCTCTCTGGGTTCTGGCTCTGTTCTCCTACTCTGTGCTTTGTGCTCTGTGTTCTGTGCTCTGGCTATGTGTTCTGGGCTCTGGCTCTGGGCCCAGGATCTGTGCTCTGTTAACTATTCTCTGTGCTCTGTGATTTGTACTATGGTCTCTGGTCTCTGTGTTCTGTGCTCTGTTCCCTGTCTCTGGTCTCTTGTCTCTGTGCTCTGCACTCTGGGATCTGTGCTGTGGTGTCTGTGCTCTGTGTCTGTGCACTGAGCTGTGCTCTCTGGGCTCTGTGTTCTGTGTTCTGCATTCTGGTCAGTGTGCTCTGTGCTCTGTTTCTATACTCTGGCTCGGTCTCTGTGCTCTGTGCTCTGCACTCTGGGCTGTATGCTCGGTGCTCTGCTCTGAGTGCTCCGGCTCTGTGCTCTGTTCTCTGTGTTCTGCACTCTGTGCTCTGAGCTCTGGCTCGTGGCTCTGTCTCTCTTCTCTGTTCTCTGTGCTGTGAGTCTGGGATGTGAGCTCTGTACTCTGTTTCTGTACTCTAGATCTATGCTCTGGGATCTGTGCTCTGGGTTCTCGTATGTGGGCTCTGTGCTAGGGTCTCTGTTCTCTGAACTCTGTGCTCTGTGCTGTGTCTCTGGGCTCTCATCTCTGGGTTATGTGCTCTGTACTCTGGCCTCTGTATTGTGGTCTCTGTGCTCCATGCTCTGTGCTCTTGGCTTTGTGCTCTGCAGTCTGGTTTGTGCTCAGTACTCCGGTCTTCATGCTCTGTGCTCTGTGCTCTGGTTCTGGGCAGTGTCCCAGTAACTGTGTCTGGGCTCAGTGACCTATGCACTGTGCTCTGCCTGTGCTCTCTGCACTGCACTCTGCTCTCTACACTCTGCATACTCTGTGCTTTGTGCTCTGTGCTCTGTCTATGTGCCCTGGGCTCTTGCACTGTGCTCAGGATATGTGCTGTGTGCTCTGCACTATGGTCTCTGGTCTCTGAGCTCTGTGCTCTGTCCTCTGTGCTCTGGTGTCTGTGCTCTGGGCTCTGTGCTCCTTTCCCTGGGTTGCAGGCTCTGTGCTAGGGTCTCTGGTCTCTGAGCTCTGTGCTCTGCTCTATCTCTGAGCTCTGTTCTTTGGGTTCTGTGCTCATTGCTCTGGTCTCTGTGCTGTAGTCTCTGTGCTCTGTGATCTGTGCTGTGTACTCTGGGCTCTGAGCTCTGTGCTCTGTATACTGTGCTCTGCACATTGCACTCTGGGTGCTGGCTCTGCACTCTGTGTGCTGTGCTCTGTGCTATGATCTCTGGTCTCTGAGCTCTATGTTCTGGTTCTGTCTCTGATCTCCAGTTTCTGGTTTCTTGTCTCTGGTCTCTGGGATCTGTGCTGTGGTCTCTGTACTCTGTGTTCTGTGCCCTTTGCTGTGTGCTCTAGGCTCTGGGCACTTGGCTCTGTGCTCTGGTCTCTGGTCACTGTGCTCTGTGCACTGACTCTGTACTCTGGGAATGAGCTCTTAACTCTGTACTCGGTGCTGTGGTTACTGTGCTCTGTGCTCTGGTCTCTATGATCTGCACTCTGTGCTCTGTACTCTGGGCTGTGTTCTCTGGGCTCTGGCTCTAGGCTCTCTCTCCATACTCTGGGTTTTGGGCTGTGACTCTATCTCTGTTCTGTGGGTCCTGGCTGTGTGTCTGTGCTCTGTGCTCTGCACTCATTCCTCTGGACTCTGTCTCTGTGCTCCTGATCTGATTTCTGTACTCTGTACTGCGTGCTCTGTGCTCTAGACTCTCATCTCTGGGCTCTTCTCTGGCTCTGTCCTCTGCGATCTGCACTCTGGGTTCTGGGCTCTGGCTCTGGCTGTGGGCCCTGTCTCTGAATCTGGGGTATGCCCTCTATGCTGCATGCACTGTGTTCTGGCTCTGTGAATTGTGCTCTTTGCTCTGCACCCTGTGTTCTGGGATCTGACTGTGAGCTCCTGCTCTGAGACCAGAGCACAGAGCACAGAGCACAGGGACCACAGCACAAAGACCAGAGCACAAATTGCATTTCCCAGAACACAGAGCTCAGAGTGCAGAGCACAGGGAACAGGGCGCAGAGCAGAGAGCACAGTGACCAAAGACCAGAGCAGAGAGCACATTGAGCAGAGCCCAAAGCACACAGCCCAGAGCACACAGTCTGAGCACAGAGCACAAAGTGCAGAGCACAGAGCCAGATCTCAGAATCAGAGTCCAGAGCACATAGCCAGAGAAAAGAACGCAGAATTCAGAGCAAAAGCTCAGACCACATAGCCAGAGCCAGAGCCCAGAGCACAGAGAACAGAGCACAGAGCCCAGAGAGACAGTACAGAGCACAGAGTCAGAGCCCAGAAGACAGAATGCAGAGCACAGAGCCCAGAGAACAGAACACAGCCCAGAGAGACAGTACAGAGCACAGAGTCAGAGCCCAGAAGACAGAGTGCAGAGCATAGAGCACAGAGAATGGAATGCAGCCCAGAGTAGACAGTACACAGCACTGATCCAGAGCCCAGAGCACAGAGTGCAGAACACAGAGCAAGAACAAATGTCTACAGCACAGAGCCAGAACCCAGAGTGCAGAGTGCAGAACAAAGAGCACAGAGCACAGAGCAGAGAGCTGATCCAGAACCCAGAGAGTAAAGTCCAGAGAATAGAGCCACATCACATAGCTACACCACAGAGCAGAGAACCCAGAGCATAGAGGACAGAGCACAAATCACAAGCACAGAGAATAGTGCAGGAACCCAGAGCCAGAGACCAGAGTGCTGACTGCAGAGCACAGATTATAGATCACAGATCCAGGACTCAGTGAACAGAGTGAGAGTTCAGAGCCCAGACTGAGATTATTGAGACAGAGCCTAGAGTCAGAGCCCAGAGCCCAGAGCACAGAGCACAGAGCCCAGAGCTCAGAGCCAGAGCCCAGAGCCTAGAGCCCATAACTCAGAGCCAGAGCCAGAGCACAGAGCTCGAACCAGAGACCAGAGCACAGAGCTCGAACCAGAGACCATAGCACAGAGCACAGAGCACAGAGTCAGAGTCCATAGCACAGTGTGCAGAGCACAGAGTACAGAGCACAGAGTCAGAGTTCAGACCCAGAGCCCAGAGCACATAGTAGAGAGCAGAGAACTCAGAGCACAGAGCACAAAGCACAAATCACAGAGCAAGAGCAAAGAGCCCAAAGTACAAAGCACAGAGCACAGAATGAAGATTACAAAGCCCAGAGTCCAGAGTACAGAGCAAGAGCAGAGAACAAAAAGCACAGAGCCCAGAGAACAGGGAATATTGCCCAAGAACAGAGGAAGGAACACAGAGTACAGAGCCAGATCCCAGAGTGCAGAGTGCAAAACACAGATTACAGAGCATAGAAGCAGGACACAGAGAACAGAGACAGACTTCAGAGTCAAGACCAAGAGTACTGAGACAGAACCTAGAGCCAGAGCCCAGAACATACAGCCCAGAACACAGAGCACAGAGCACAGAGACAGCTCAGAACCCAAGCACAGAGCACAGAGCCCAGAGCCCAGAAGCCAGAGCACAGAAAAAGAGCACAGAGCACAGAGCTCAAAGACCAGAGACCATAGAACAGAGCACAGAGCACAAAACACAGAGCACAGAGCACAGAGCCAGAGTCAAGAGCCAGAGTGCAGAGCACATAGTACAGAGCACAGAGTCAGAGTCCAGAGCCAGAGCCCAGAGACCAGAGCCAGAGCACAGAGCACAGAGCACAAAGAACAGAGCAGGAGCCCAGAACCAGAGCCCAGAGTGCACACTGCAGATCACAGAGTACAGAGCACAGAGACAGAGTAAAGTGCACAGAGCACTGAGCCCAGACACAGATTCTGAGACAGTTGCCAGAGCAGAGCCCAGAGTCAGAGCCCAGAGCACTGAGCCCAAAGCACAGAGTGCAGAGCACAGAGAACAGTGTAAACAGCACAGAGACCAGATCACAGAGCAAAAACCATAGCACAATCCACAAAGCCAAGAGCACAGTGCCAGAGCTCTGGTCTCTGACCCCGTGCTCTGGCTCTGTGCTCTGGTCACTGTGCTCTGTGCTCTGAGCTCTGACTCTGTACTCTGGCTCTACCTGTGAGTTCTGGGATCTGGGCTCTGTGCTCTGGCATCTGTGCTCTGTGCTCTGTGCTCTGGTCTCTATGCTCTGTTGTCTTCGATGTGTGTTCTGTTCTCTTTATTCTGAACTTGGGGCTCAGTTTTCTGTCTCTGAATTCTGGGTCAGTTTTCTGGGCTCAGGTCTCCCTGCCCTGGGCTCTGAATCCTTGCTCTGAGCTCTGAGCTCTAGTGGGCTTTGGCCTCTGTGCTCCAGCTCTGTTCTCTGGGCTCTGGGTCTGTGGTTTGTGCTCTAAGGTCTGGCTCTAGGATCTGGGCTCTGGGCTCTGGGCTCTGGGTTCACAGATTTGTGAAATGGGCTCTGTGCTCTGTGCTCTGACTTTGGTCCTGTGCTCTGTGATCTCTGCTCTGGGCTCTATGCTCTGTGCTCTATGCTCTTGTCTCTGTAGTCTGCAATCTGTGCTCTGTTCTTTGTGCTCTGTACCCTCTGCTCTGTGCTTTCTGCTCTGTGCTCTAGGCTGTGTGCTCTGGGCTCTGTTCTCTGCACTCAGTACTCTGGACTCCTTCTCTGTTTTCTGTGCTCTGTGCTGTGTTTTTTATGCTCTAGGGTCTGGGCCTTGGCTCAAGCTCAGGCTCCGTGCTCTGTAATCTGTACTCTGGGCTCTGTGCTCAGGTCCTCAGTGTAGGCACTGTCTCTGAATCTGGGTCTACACTCTGGGCTCTGTGCACTATATTCTGGCTCTCTGATCTGTGCTCTTTGCTCTGAATTCTGCACTCTGGGCTTTGGCTCTCAGCTCCTGCTATAGTGCCAGAACCCAGAGCACAGAGCACAGAGTGCAGAATACAGGGCACAGAGTAATGATTAAAGAGCACAGAGACCAGAGCACAAAGCACGGAGTACAGACCACAGAGCCCAGAGCACAGAGCACAGAGCACAGAGCAGAGAGCCCCAAACCCAGAACACAGAATACAGAGCACAGAGACCAGAGCCAGAACCAGAATACACAGACTGAGCAGAGAGCACAGAGCTCAGAGCCAGAGCCAGAGTACTGAGACAGAGCACAGACACAAAGCAAAGTGACCAGAGTCCAGAACACAGTGACCAGGGCCCAGAACACAGGGCACAGAGCACATAGCCCAGAGAACAGTGACCAGAGTCCAGAGAACAGAACACAGAGCACAGAGCCAGAGTCCAGAGCACAGTGACCAGGGCCCAGATCACACAGCACAGAGTACAGAGCACAGAAACCAGAGCAGAGAGCACAGAGCACAGAGACCAGATCACAGTGAACAAAGACCACAGCTCAGAGCACAGAGCACAGAGCACAGAGCACAGAGCCAGAGCACAGAGAACAGAGTTCAGAGCACAGACCACAGAGCATAGAGGCCCGAGCACACAGAACAGGGCACAGAGCCCAATACCCAGTTCAACGAGCCCAGAGCCCAGAGCACACAGCATAGTTCTCAGAGTACACAGCACAAAGACCAGAGCACAGAGCACAGAACCAGAGCCAAGAGCATAGAACAGGGAGCACAGAGAACATAGAACACATCCCAGAGCCCAGAGCCAAGATCAAAGAGTACAAAACACAGAGCAGAGGGCCAGAACCCAGAGCACAGAGCCTAGTTCACAGAGTGCAGAGCACAGAACCAGGGCCCTGAGCACAGAGTGCAGAGAAGAGAAGACAGAGCCCAGAGCCAGAGCACTGAACCAGAGCCCAGAGCACATATGAAAAACACAGAGCAGAGCACAGAGTACAGAGAACAGACCCAGAGCCCAGAAGCAGAGCACAGAACACATAATGCTCTAGATCACAGAGCACAGAAACCACAGTATAGAGCACAGAGACCAGAGACCAGAGGACACAGCCAGTGCCCAAAACCAAGGCCCAGAATGCAGAAACAGAACGCAGAGCTCCAAACCAGTGACAGAGTACAGAAAGAAATCACAGAGCCCAGAGTGCAGAGTACAGAGCACAGAGCCAGATCATATGGCCGGAGAAGAAAGCAAAGAGCCAAGAGACAGAGCCCAGAACTCAGACTGGAGAGAAGAGATCAGAGAGACTGAGCCAGCAGAGACAGCACAAAGCACAGATACAAGACCCAGAATAAACAGACAGAGCCCAGAGTCAGAGACCAGAGCCAAAAGGTTAGAGCACAGAGCACAGAGCACAGAGCACAGAGCCCAAGCAGAGAGCACAGAGCACAGAGCACAGAGCCAGAGGCCAGATCCAGAGCACAGGGCCCAGAGTGCAGAGCACAGAGCCCAGTGCACAGAGCACAGAGCACAGAGCAGAAAGCAGAGAGTAGGAGCCCAGAGCCAGAACCCAGAATGCTGAGTGCATAGCCCAGAGCACATAGCACAGAGCAAGGTCCCAGAGAACAGTGACAGAGTTGAGAGTCAGACCCAGAGTATTGAGACAGAACATTGAGCCAGAACCCAGAGTGCAGAACACAAAGCACAGAGCACAGAGTAAAGAGCACAGAGATAAGAGCACAGATCCTAGAGATCTGATCACAGAGCCCAGAGATCTGAGCACAGAGCACAGAGCACAGAGACCAGAGCCCAAGCACAGAACTCAGAGCACAGAGCCATGACCCAGAGAACAGAGACAGTTCAGAGCCCATACCCAGAGTACTGAGACTGAGGATAGAATGAGAACGCAGAGAACAGAGCACAGAGGACAGAATACAGAGCCCACAGCACAGAGCACAGTGTTTAGAGCACATAGAGCAGAGCACGGTGACCATAGAGCAGAAAACAGAACACAGAGCCCAGACCCAAAGTACAGAAACAAAGTACAGAGACAGAGAACACAACAGACAACTCAGTGACCAGAGACCAGAGCACAAAGCACAGAGCACAGTGCCAAGGCCAGAGTACAGAGAACAAAGAACAGAGCCAGAGCACTCATCCAGAGCCCAGAGTGCAGAGTGCAGAACACAGAACCAGAACAAATAGCCAGAGCCCTGAGCCTGAGCTCAGAGTGCAGAGTGCAGAACATACAGCTCAGAGCACAGAACTGATTCAGAGCTCAGTGCTCACAGTACAGACCAGAGTCAGATCATCTAGCCAGAGCTCAGAGCACAGATCCCAGAGTACAGAGAACAGAGCACAGGCACAGAGAAGAGATTCAGGACCCAAGAACAGAGACAGAGTCCAGAGCCTAGACCCAGAGTATTGAGATGGATCCTAAAGCCAGAGTCCAGAGCACACAGCCCAGATCACAGAGCGCAGAGCACAGAGCAGAGTGCAGAGCATAGAGACCAGAACACAGTGACCACACAGCAGAGTACAGTGCCCAGAGTATAGAGCCAGAGCCGAGAACACAGTGTGCAGAGCACAGAGCACAGAGCAAACTGAACAGAGAACTGAGCACAGAGCACAGTGTGCAGAGCCCAGAGCACAGAGCATAAATCCTAGAGTCCACAGCAAACAGATCAGAGCCCAGAGCCCAGATCCAGAGCCCAGAGCACAGGGCCAGAGTACAGAGACCAGAACACAGAGCATAGAACACAGAGCACAGAACAGAGAGCACAGAGCACAGAGAACAGAACTGAGAGCACAGAATCAAGAGTAAAGAGCACAGAGCCCAGAGATGAGAGCACAGAGTTCTGAGCAAAGGGACAAGACCCAGAGTACAGAGACAGAACAGGGAGCCAGAGCCAGACTAGAGGTACAGAGCACAGAGCCCAGAGGACAGTGACCAGAGTCTAGAGCTCAGAACACAGAGTGCAGCACACAGAGCATAGAACACAGAGCAGAGAACTGATCCAGAGCCCAGTGCACAGAGTACAGAGCAGAGAGTCAGATCATCTAGCCAGACCAAAGAGTACAGATCCCAGAGCACAGAGCACAGTGCACACAGCACAGAACATAGATTCGGAGTACAGATACAGAACACAGAGCACACATCCCAGGCACACAGAACAGAGCACAGAGTACAGACAGCACAGAGCCAGAGCCCAGAGCACACAGCCCAGAGCTGAAAGCAGAGAGCACAGTGCCATAGTACAGAGCACAGAACACAGAGCACAAAGTGTGGAGCCTAGAGCCCAGAGCACAGAGCCCAGTGTACAGAGTCCAGTGCACAGAGCACACAGGGAAGGGCACAGAGACAGAGCCCAGAGCACGCAGCCCAGAGCTAAAAGGAAGGAGCACAGATAGAAGATCCCAAACCCGAGGGCAAAGACCACAGAGACAAATCACAGTGTGCAGAGCACAGAGCAGAGTGAAGAGCACAGAGACAATAACACAGAGCACAGAGACCAAAGCACAGGGCATAGAGCCAGAGCCCAGAGCCCAGAGCCCAGATCACAGGGAACAGTGTACAGAGCACAAAGCAAAGAGCTCAGAGCAGAGAGCCCAGAACCAGAGCCCAGAGCACAGATTTGGGGCACAGAGCCCAGGGCACAAAGCCCAGAGTAGAGAGCCCAGAACCCAGAGACCAGGGCACAGAGCAGAGAACCACAACCACAGTATGGATACAAAGCACAGAGCACAGAGTGCAGAGGCCAGAGCCAGAGGCAGAGCCCAGTATATAGAGCACAGAACTCAGTGCACAGGGCACAGAGCCCAGAGCCAGAGCCCAGAGCACAGAGTGCATAGAACAGCAGATGGAGCAGAGAGCCAGAATCCAGAGAGCAGAGTGCAGAGCACAGAGCACAGAGCTAGGATCTAGAGAACTGAGAGAATTTCAGAGCCAGACACACAGTATTGAAATAGAGCCTAGAGCCAGAACCCAGAGCACAGAACAGAGCACAGAGTGCAGAATACAGAGCACAGAGCACAGATTAAAGAGCAGACGCCAGAGCCCAGAGCACAGAGCAAAGAGCTCAGAGCACAGAGCACACAGCACAGGGCACAGAGCACAAGGCACAGAGCACAGTGCACAGAGCACAGATCACAGAGCCCCAGCTTAGAGACCAGAGTATAAAGTAGAGAGCACATAGTAAAGAGCACAGAGACCAGAGCATAGAGCACAAACCAGAGCACAGAACACAGCCGAGAACACAGACCCATGGGCTCTGGCAGTTCCCTCCATCTCTGTGCTCTGTGCTCTGTGCTCTGTACTCTGGACCCTGTTCTCTTTGCTTGGTGCTCTTGCTCTGTCTCTGAACTCTGGTTCTGGCTCTGAGCTCTGGGCTCTGGACTCTGCTCTGTTCTGTACTCTTGCTTTTTGGCTTTGTGTTCTGGGCTCTTGTTGTTGTGCTCTGTGCTCTGTCCTCTGTAATCTGGGTTCTGTGTTGTGTGCTCTGGTCTCTTGTCACTGTGCTATGTGCTCTGGGCTCTGTACCTGTAATCTGGCTCTTTACCTGTATCAGGGCTCTTGGCTCTGTTCTATCCTGTATGCTCTGTGCTCTGTGCTCTGTGCTGTGTATTCTGTGCTGTGTGCTCTGGTTGGCTATGTGCTCTGTGCTCTGTGTTCTTGCTCTGTCTCTGTAGTCTGGCTCTAGCTCTGTGCTTTGTGGTTTGGGCTCTGTGCTCTTTGATCTGTTGTCAGGTCACTGTACTGTGTGCTCTTTGCTCTGTCCTTGTACTCTGGCTCTGTATTCTGGGTCTGGGCTCTTGGCTCTGTGCTCTGTGCTCTCTTCTCTGTGCTTTGTACTCTGTGCTCTGTGTTCTGTGTTCTGCATTGTGTGCTCTGGTCTCTGGGCACTGTGCTCCATGCTCTGGTCTCTGGTCACTTTGGTCTGTGCTCTGCTCTGTCTCTGTACTTTTGCTCTGTACTCTGGGTCTGTGCGTTGTGCTCTGTTCTGTGGTCACTGTGCTCTGCTCTCTGTGCTCTGCACACTGTGCTTTGTGCTATGTACTCTGTGCTGTGGCTCTGTGCTCTGGGCTCTGTTCTATGGGTTCTCACTCTAGGCTTTGTCTCAATACTCTGGATCTGGACTCTGAACTCTAACTCTGTTCTCTGGGTCCTGGATCAGTATTCTGTGTTCTGTGCTCTGTGTTCTGGTCTCTGTAGTCTGTGCTCTGTGCTCTGTCCTCTGAGCTCTGTGCTCTAAGATTTGTGCTCTAGGCTCTGGATCCGGGCTCTGTCTCTGTGTTCTGGGTCTTGTCTCTGTGCTTTGTGCTGTCTCTTCTGGCTCAGTTTCTGTACTCACTGCTCTGCACTGATCTGTCTCTGGGCTCTGTGCTCTCTGCTCTGGCTATGTGATCTTGCTCTGTGCTCTACACCCTGCACTCTGGGATCTGTCTCTGTGCTCTCTCTCTTTACTCTTTCCCTGGCTCAACTCTGGGCACTGAGCTCTGTGTTATGTCTGTGTACTCTGGGTCTTTTTTTTGGGGCACTGACTGTGTCGTCTGGTCTCAGTGCTCTGTGCTCTGCACTCTGAGCACTGGGCCTTGGTTCTGTGCTCTGGCTCTGTACTCTGCACTTTGTTCTCTATGCTCTGGGCTCTGGCTCTGTTCACTGTCTCTGGGTCTGGGCTCATTGTTGTGTGCACTGTGCTCTTTGCTGAGCACTCTGTGCTCTGGGCTCTGTCTCTGGGCTCCCGCTCTGTGCTTTCTGCTCTTTGCTCTCTGCCATGTGCTCTGTGCTCTGAGCTCTGGCTTTGGGATCTGGCTCTATGCTTTACTCTATGCTCTGTACACTGTGCTCTGGGCTCCAGCTCTGGGCTCTGTGCTGTGCACTCTGTACTCTGTGCTCTGTGCTCTGTACTACAGTCTCTGGTCTCTGATCTCTGTGCTCTGGCTCTGGCTCTGGGCTCTGGGCTATGTATTCTGTGCTCTGTGCTGTGGTCTCTGTGCTCTGTGCTCTGTGCTATGGTCTCTGGTCTCTGAGCTCTGTGTTCTGGCTCTGTCTCTGAACACTGGATTCTGGGCTCTGTACTCTTCACTCATACTCTGTGCTCTGTACTCTGTGCTCTGTGCTCTGACACTGTGCTTGTGCTCTGTTCTCTGGTCTAAGAGCAGGAGCCCAGAGCCAGAGCCCAGAATGCAGAATGCAGAGTAGACTGCACAACACAGAGTGCACAGAGCAGAGTGCACAGAGCACAGAGTACAGAACCCTGTTCTGACCAATTGTAGAGAGACAGAAAACAGAGAACACAGCCCAGAGCTCAGAGCACAGAGCACTGAGTTCACAGACAGATTCCAGAGCACAGAGCCAGAATACAGAGACAGAGCACAGAGCAGAGAGCACAGAGGCCACAGCACAGAGCACAGAGGCCACAGCACAGAGCACAGAGTACAGAGCAAAGAGCACCCATACTGGAACACAGAGCATAGAGCACAGAACCAAAGCAGAGTGGACGGAGCACAGAGCTCATAGCACAGATAACAAAGCTGGAGCCCAAAGCCAGAGCCCAGAGCCCAGAATGCAGAACACAGTGCACAGAGCACAGAGCCAGATCACAGAGTACAGACCCAGTGTACAGAGACACAAAACAGAGCCCAGAGCCTAGAGTACAGAGCACAGAGCACAAAGCCCTCTTCCCAGACCAATTGTAGAGAGACAGAACACAGAGCCACTACCCAGAGAATGGAGATAGCATTCAGAGCCTGGACCCAGAGTATCGAGAGAGCCTAGAGCCACAGAAGAGACGACACACCCCAGAGTACAGAGCACAGAGCACAGAGACCACAGCAAAGAGCCCAGAGCACAAAGCAAAGAGCACACAGCCTGGAGCACAGAGCACAAAGCACAGAACCAATTGAGAGAGGGCAAATCACAGAGCACAGAAAACAAATCAGTAGCTCAGAGCCAGAGCCCAGAGCCCAGAATGCAGAGCACAGACTAGAGAGCACAGAACCAGTACCCAGAGAATGGAGATAGAGTTCAGAGCCCAGACTCAAAGTATTGAGAGAGAGCCTAGATCCAGGACCCAGAGGACCCACCCCAGAGTACAGAGCACAGAGCACAGAGCCAGAGCACAGAGCCCAGTGTCCAGAGTAGAGAGCACAGAGACCAGAGCATAGAGCACTAACCAGAGCCCAGTGCCCAGAGCCCATAGTACAGAGCAGAGAGCACATTGACCAGAACCAGAGCACAGGACACAGTGCCCACAGCCCAGAGCCCAAAGCACAGACCACAGAGCACAGAGCCAGAGCCAAGAGCACAAATCTTTGTGTTCAGAGTCCAGAGCACAGAGCACAGATCACAAAGCAAAGAGCACAGACCCAGAGCCCAGAGCACAGACCCACAGCACAGAGACAGAACACAGAGTGCAGAGTCTAGAATACAGAGCATAGAGCACACAGCAGGAGACCAGAGCAAAAGCCCAGAATTCAGAGTGCAGTGCAAAGAGCACAGAGCACAGATCCAGGAACCAGAGAACAGAGACAGAGTTCAGGGCCCAGTCTGTGCTCTTGCTCTGTCTCTGTACTCTGGCTCTGGCTCTGAGCTCTGGGCTCTGTTCTGGCCTCTGGCTTCTTGGCTATATGTTCTGGGTTCTTATCTTTGTGCTCTGTGCTCTGCGCTCTGTGCTCTGGGCTCTGTGTTTTGTGATCTGGTCTCTGGTCACTGTGCTGTGTTCTCTGTGCTCTGTCCCTGAACTATGGCTCTGTACTCTGGGTCTGGGTTCTTGGCTCTGTGCTCTGTCCTCTGGCTCTGTGCTCTGTGCTCTGCTGTCGGTGCTCTGCACTCTGTGTTCTGTGCTCAGTGCTCTGGGTTGTGTGCTCTGGACTCTGGCTCTAGTCTCTGTCTCAATACTCTGGGTTTGGGCTCTGAACTCTGTTTCTGTTCTCTGGGTCCTGGCTCTGTGCTCTGTGTTCTGTGTCCTACACCCTGCATTCTGAGCTCTGGCTCTGGGCTCTAGCTCTGGGCTCTGCCTCTGTTCTCTGTGCTCTGTGCTGTGAGCCTGGGATATGTTCTCTGTGTTCTGTCTCTGTACTCTGGATCTGTACTCTGGATCTATGCTTTAGGCTCTGTGTCCTGGGCTCTGTGTTCTGGGCTCTTTGCTGTGGTCTCTGTGCTCTGGCTCTGTGCTCTGGGCTCTGTTTTCTGTGCTCTGCTCTGTATTCTGTGCTCTGGGCAATGGATCTGTGCTGTGCACTCTGGGCTCTGGGCTCTGTGCTCTGGGCTCTGGGCTGTGGTCTCTGTGCTCTAAGCTTTGGGCTCTGGGCTTTTGCTCTGGGCTCTCTCTGTGTATCTGGGTCTTGTTTCTTTGCTTTGTGCTGTCTCTTCTGGCTCAGTCACTCTGCTCTCTGCTCTGCACTCTGAGTCCTGGGTTCTGTCTCTGGGCTCTGTGCTCTGGGTATATAATCTGGCCCTGTGGTCTGCACTCTGCCCTTGGGCTCTGGCTCTGTGCTTTCTCTCTGTACTCTGGCCCTGGCTCAGAGCTCTGGGCACTGAGCTCTGTGTTCTGTCTCTGTATTCTTGGTCTTCATATCTGGCACTGACTGTGTCCTCTGTTCTCTGTGCTCTGTGCTCTGTGTTCTGCGCTCTGTGCTCTGCACTCTGTTCTCTGAACTCTGGTTTTGTGTTCTGTGCTCCGGACTCTGGTTACTGTGCTCTGGACTCTGTGCTCTTTCTCTCTACTCAGGCTCTGGCTCTGTGTTCTGGGCTCTGATGTCTGTGTTCTGCCTCTGTTTTCTGAGTCTGAGCCATGTGCTTGGGGCTCTGGGCTCTGGGCTCGGTGCTCTGTGCTCTGTGCTCTGGTGTTTGCACTATGACACTGTGCTCTGGGCACTGGCTCTGTGCTTTCTGCACTGGTCTGTGCTGTGGACTCAGGGCAATGTGCTCTGTGTTCTGGTCTCTGGTCTATTTGCTCTATGCTCTGTGGTCTGTGCTATGTGCTCTGGGTTCTGGGCAGGTTGATTTGTGTCCTGTGCTCTGTGATCTGGACTGTGTGCTCTGGGATTGGTGCTCTCAGTTCTGTGCTTTGCACTCTGCTCTGTGCTCTGTGTTCAGTGCTGTGTGCTCTGGGCTCTGGGTACAGTGCTCTGGACTCTGGTCACTGTGCTCTGGGCTATGTAATCTGGGCTGTGTCTCTATGCTCTGTTCTCTGTGCTCTTTGTTCTGTGCACTGGGCTCTGGGCTCTGGGCTCCACACTTTGTGCTCTGTGCTCTGTGCGATGTCTGTGTGCTTTCTGCTTTTGGCTCTGGGCTGTGTGCTCTGGGTTCTGGTTCTGCACTCTGTTCTCTCTGTTCTCAGTGCTGTGAATCTGGCATGTGGCTTTTTGTCTGTCTGTACTCTGAATATATGCTCTGTGCTCTGTGGTCCCCCCTCTGTGCTCTGGGATCTGGCTCTGTGTTCCTGTACTCTTCTATGTTCTCTGTGCTCTGTGCACTCTGCTCTGTGCTATGGGTTCTGTGCTCTGTGCTTCTGTGCTCTGCGCAGTGGGCACTGGGCTCTGGATCAGTTCTCCACTTTGTGTTCTGTCCTCTGTGCTCTGCAGTCTGCACTCTGGGCTCTGGCTCTGTGCTCTGGCTACTTTTTCTGGCACTGTGTTCTGCACTCTTCGCTCTGGGTTCTGGATCAATGCTCTGACTCAGTGTTATGTGCTCTGTGCTCTGTGTTCTGCACTCTGCCCTCTGTACTCTGGCTCTGTGCTCTGTGCTCTTTGCTCTGGGCTTTGTGCTCTACACTTTGGGCTCTGGGATCTGGCTCTGGGCTCTGGCTCTGTGCTCTGGGCTCTGTGCTCTGTCTCTCTATTCTGGCGCTGGCTCCGTGTTCTCAGCTCTGGACTCTGTGTTCTGTCTCTGTGCTTTGTGCTCTGCATTCTGTGCTCTTTGTTCTTGGCTCTGTGCTCTTGGCTCTGTTCTCTGTGCTGTGTCTCTCTCTTCTGTGCTCTGAGCTCTGGGCTTTGTGCTCTGGGATGTGGGCTCTGTGCTCTATTCTTTGGTCACTGTGCTCTTGACTCTGGGATCTATGCTCTGTGCTCTGGACTATGGGTTCATTGATTTGGGCACTGGGCTCTGTGTCCTGTACTGTGTGCTCTGGCCTCTGTGCCCTGGGCTTTGGGCACTTTGCTCTGTGTTCTGGTCTCTGGTCAGTGTGCTGTGTGCTCTGTGCTCTGCACTCTGTTCTCTGGGCTCTGGCTCTCT
The DNA here is from genome assembly GCF_902686455.1 of Sciurus vulgaris. NCBI lineage: Eukaryota > Metazoa > Chordata > Mammalia > Rodentia > Sciuridae > Sciurus > Sciurus vulgaris. The sequence continues at coordinate 67,497,325 of NC_136477.1, read as the reverse complement.
ACTCTGGGCACTGTGATCTGGTCTGTGATCAGTGTGCTCTTGTATCTATATTCTGCACTCTGCGCTCTATGCTCTGCACTCTGTGCTCTGGGATCTGGACCCTGGGTCTGTGCTCTGTGCCCTGGTCTCTGTGCTCTGGACTCTGGGATCTATGCTCCATGCCCTAGGTTCTGGGCTTGTTCATTTGGGCACTGGGTTCTGGGCCCTGTACTGTGTGCTGTGGCCTCTCTGCTCTGTGCTCTGGGCTCTGGGCTCTGGTCACTCTGTTTTGTGCTCTGGTCTCTGGTCACTGAGTTCTCTGCTCTGTGCTCTGTCTCTGTACTCTGGTTCTATACACTGGGTCTGTGCTCTGTGCTCTGGGCTCTGTTTTCTGGTCTATGGTCACTGTACTCTGCTCTCTATGCTCTACACTCTGTGCTCTGTGCTGTGCACTCTGTGCTCTGTCCTCTGTGCTCTGTTCTCTGTGTTCTCACTCTAGGCTCTGTCTCAAAACACTTGGTCTGGGCCCTGAAATGTCTCTGTTCTATGGGTCTTGGCTCTGTGCTCTGTGCTCTGTGCTCTGGGCTCTGGGATTTGTGTTCTGTGCTATGTGCTCTGAGCTCTGGGCTCTGTGCTCTAGTCTCTGTGCTCTTTACTCTGTGCTCTGTGCTCTGTATTCTGCACTCTGTGCTCTGTGCTCTGTGTTCTGGCTCAAGGTTCTGTTTCATACATTTGGTCTGGGCTCTGAACTCTGTCTCTGTTCTATGGGTCCTTGCTCAATGTTCTGTGTTCTCTGCTCTGTACTCTGCATTCTGGGCTCTGACTCTGGGCTTATACTATGTTCTCTGTGCTTTGTGCTCTGTGCTCTGTGCTCTGCTCTGTGTTCTGCAGTTTGTGCTCTGGACTCTGGATCAGTGCTCTGGCTCTGTGCACTGTGTCTGTTCTCTGCACTCTGTGCTCTAAGTTCTGACCCTCTGCTCTTTGCTCTGTGCACTGGGCACTCTGCTTTGGGCTCTGTGCTCTGGGCTCTGTCTCTGGGTTCTGAGTTCTGTGCTCTGGGCTTTGTCCTCTGGCTCTGTGCTCTGTTTTTCTGTGCTCTGAGCTCTGGTCACTGTGCTCTGTGCTCTGTGCTTGGTCTCTGTACTCTGGTTGTGGCTCTGGGCTCTGTGCTCTGATCACTGTGCACTGCAGCCTAAGCTCTGTGCTCTCATCTTTGTGTTCAGGGCTCTGTGCTTTGGGATATTTGATCTTGGCTCTGTGGTCTACAATCTGTGCTCTGGTCTCTGACTGTGGCCTATAGCTCTAGGCTCTGTCTCATTACTCTTGGTCTGTCATCTGAAGTCTGTCTGTGTTCTCTGGGTCCTGACTCTCTGCTCTGTGCTCTTTGTTTTGCACTTTGTGCTCAGGGCTCTGACTCTGTGCTCTGTGCTCCTGCTCTGTATTCTGGGCTCTGGTCTCTGTACTCTTTATTCTGTGCTTTGTGCTCTATACTCTGAGATCTCTGCTCTGGTTTTGTGCTCTCATGGGCTCTGGCTCTGTGCTTTGTACTCTTCTGGGCACACTGCACTCTGGGTCCTTGCTCTGTCTCTGAACCCTTGTCTCTGGGCTCTGAGCTATGTGCTCTGGCCTCTGTGATGTGGTCTCTGTGCTCTGTGCTCTACACTCTGGGCTGTGGATCTGTGCTCTGGGGTCTGGAATTTTGGCTCAGGGCTCTGGCTCTGTGCTCTGCACTCTGGGCTCAGGCTGTGGCTCTATGCTCAGGGGCATGGGCTTGTTGATTTGTGCTGTGTGCTGTGTGTTTTGGGTTCTGTGATCAGGTCTGTGCTCTCTGCTCTGTGTTCTGCACTCTGTGCTCTGGGATCTGGCTCTAGGCTCCTGCTCTGAGACCAGAGCACAGAGCACAGGGACCACAGCACAGAGCCCAGAGCACAGAGAACAGTGCTCAGAGCCCAGAGCACAGAGCCCTGAACACAGAGCCCGATCACAAACCACAGAGTGCAGAGCACAGAACACAGAGCCCAGAGCAGACAGCACAGTGCCCAGACCCAAGAGCACAGAGGGCAGAGCACAGAGTCAAAGATCCCAGAGCACAGAGTGCAGAGAACAGAGCACAGATCCCAGAGACAAGTGCACAGAGTGCTGAACACAGGTCACAGAGCACAGAACACAGGGCACACACCATAGTCACCAGATACCAGTTCAGAGAGCACAGTGCCCAGAGCCAAGAGCACACACCACAGAGCCCTGAGCAAAGAGCCAGAGCACAAATCACAGAATGCAGAGCACAGAGTGCAGAGCACAGAGCAGAGAGTGCAGAGCCCAGAGCACACAGCACAGAGCAGAAAGCCCAGTGCAAACATCAATGAGCCCAGAAACCAGAGCACAGAGCACAGAGTCAGAGCACACAGCCAGAGCCCAGAGAACAGACCCAGAGTACAGAGAGAGAACCCAGAGTCCAGGCCTACACTATCAAGCACAGATCTCAGAGACCAGAGCACACAGAAAAGAGCCCAGTGCCCAGATCAAGTGCAGAGAGATAGAATACAAACACCATAGTGAAGAACTCAGAGCATAGAGCACAGAGTCCACAATACAGAACCCAGGGCCCAGAGCACAAAACCCAAAGACCAGAGCTCAGAGACAGAGCACAGAGCACAGAGCTCAGATAAAATAGACCATAGAACAGAGCACAGAGCACAGAGCACAAAGACCAGAGCCGAAAGCACAGCACTCAGAGCCAGAGCCCAGAGAGCAGAGTGCAGAGCGCAGAGCCCAGAACAAGAGCACAGAACATTTAGACAGATCCCAGAGCCAAGAGCACAGAGCACACAGCACAGAGCCCAGAGCACAGGGTGCAGTGCCCAGAGCCCAGAACAAGGAGGACAGAGCCCATAACAAGAGGCCACAGCACAGAGTGCAGAGCACAGTGCACAGAGTCCAGTTCACTAATCTGCAAGCCCAGAGCCCAGAGCATAGAGCCAAGGCTCAGAGCACAAACCACAGACACAGAGCCCAGAGAACAGGCCAGAGCTCAATGCTCAGAGCAAGGACCCAGAGCCCAGAGAAGAGAGCCCAGAGCCAAGAACACAGACCCAGAGTTCAGAGACAGAATACAGAGCCCAGAGTACAGAGAACAGAGCACAGAGCACAGAGACCACAGCACAGAGCACAAACCAGAGAACTGAGCTAGAGTCCAGAGCACAGACCCAGAGTTCAGAGACAGAACACAGAGCCCAGAGCCCAGAGTACAAAGCACAGAGCACAGATACCAGAGTACAAGCCCAGAGTACAGAGATCAGAGGCAGAGCCAGACAGAGAGCATAGATCCCAGAGCCCAGAGTACAAAGCACAGAGCACAGATACCAGAGTACAAGCCCAGAGTACAGAGATCAGAGGCAGAGCCAGACAGAGAGCATAGATCCCAGAGCACAGAGTGCATAGCACAAAGCCCAAGCACAGAGCACAGAGTGCATAGCACAAAGCCTGAGCACAGAGCCCAGAGTGCATAGCACAGAGCACAGAGCACAGAGCAAACAGCACAGAAAACAGAGCCCAGTGCACAAATAAATGGGCCCAGAGCCCAGAGTCAAGAGCACGTAGCACAGAGACAGAGCACACAGCCAGAGCCTAGAACACAGACCAGAGCACAGAGACAGAACATAGAGCCCAGAGCCTAGGGTACCAAGCAGAGAGCACAGAGACCAGAACACACAGCAAAGAGTTCAGTGCCCAAACAAAGTGTAGAGAGACAGAACACAAAGACCAGAGCTCAGAGCTCAGAGTAGAGATCACAGCATCCACAGAACGTAGCCCAGGTCCCAGAGCACAAAGGCCAGAGATCAGAGCTCAAAGACAGAACACAGAGCTCAGAGACAACAGACCATAGCACAGAACACAGAACACAGAGCACAGAACAAGAGACCAGCAGAAAGCACAGAGCTCAGAGAGAGATCCCAGAGAGCAGGGTTCACAGCACAGAGCACAAAGCCAGAGCACAGAACACAGAGCACAGAGCCAGAACCCAGAGCCAAGAACACAGAGCAAACAGCAGAGAGCCCAGAGCATAGTTTGCAGTGCCCAGAGCCAGAGCACAGGGTGCAGTGCCCAGAGCCCAGAGCAAGTGGCACAGAACACAGACCAAGAGAACAGAGCACAGAGTGCATAGCACTGAACACAGATCACAGAGTCCAGAGAACAGTCCAGAGCACAGAGGAGACAGCACAGAGACAACAGGAGAGAGCCCAGAGCACAGAACCCAGAGTCCATAGTCCAGAGCTCAGAGACAAAACACAGAGCATAGAGCTAAGAGACCTGAGACCATAGCACAGAGCACTGAACACAGAGCACAGGGTTCAGAGCACAGATTACAGAGTACAGAGCCAGAGCCCAGAGCCAGAGCCCAGAGCACATAGCCAGATAACAGAGTGCAGAATGCAGAGCAAAGAATGTACAGCACAGAACCACAGTACAGTGCACAAAACATGGAGTCCAGACCCAGAGTCAGAGACAGTGCCCACAGTGAGAGCCCAGAGCCCAGAGGTCACAGCACAGATCACAGACCACAGAGCCAGAGTCCAGAACACAGAGCACAGAAAACTGTGCAGGAGCCCAGAGCAAGAATCAAGAGCCCAGAGTGCAAACACAGAGCACAGAGCACAGAGCCAGGACCCAGAGAACAGAAACAGAGTTCAGAGTCCAGAACTAGAGTACAGAACCAGAGTACACAGACACAGCACAGGGCACAAAGCACTGTGACCAGAGACCATAGCACAGAGCCCAGTGCCCAGAGCATAGAGCACAGGGTCCGGAGTGCATAGGCAGAGCTCAGAGCTCAGAAGACAGAGCACAAAGCACAGAGCACAGAGAACAAAGAACATAGCACAGAGTGCAAAGCGCAGAGCCCAAAGCCCTGACCCAGAAAACAGAGCCTGGAGCACAGAGCACAGAGTGCAGACTGAGAGCCCAGAACACAGAGCACAGTGACAAGAACAATAGAAAAGGGCACAGTGACCACAATCCACAGCACAGAGTGCAGAGCACACAGCCAGAGCCCAGAGCACACAGCACAGAGCACAGAGTACAGAGTCAGAGCACAGAGCACAGATCACAAAGAACAGAGCACAGAGTGCAGACTGCAGAGCACAGAGACCAGAGCACAGAGCACAGTGCACAGAGCCCAGACCCAGAGTACAGATTTTGAGTATAGAAGCAGAGCAGAGATCACAGAGCATAGAAAGCAGAGTGAGAGCCCAGAGCACAGTACACAGAGCACAGAGCACAGAGCTAAGTTCATGGTGACAAGGATGAGAGCACAGGGCACAGTGCCCACAGCCCAGAGAACAGAGTGCAGAGCACAGAGAACAGAGCTCAGAGCCCAGAGCCCAGAGCCCAGAGCCTAGAGTCAGTGCTGAGACCACTAACCACAGAGCTAGAGCAAAGAGCACAGAGCCAGAGCACAGAGACCAGAGCCCAGGTGAGAGCTCAGTGCTCGGAGCAAAAACCCAGAGCCCAGAGCAGGGAGATCAGAGCCCAGAACACAGACCCAGAGTTTACAGACAGAACACAGAGCCCAGGGCACAGACAACAAGAGAAGAGCACATATCACAAGCCAGAGAACAGAGCCAGAGTCCAGAGCACAGACCCAGAGCCCAGAGTACAGAGCACAGAGCACAGATACCATAGCACAGAGCCCAGAGCCCAGAGCTCAGAGGCAGAGCCAGAGTACAAAGACAGTGCATAGAGCACAATGACCAGAGTCCAGAGCACAGAACACAGAACACAGAGCCAGAGTCCAGGGCCAGCCTCTGAGCTCTAGGGTCTGGGCTCTGTACTCCGGTATATGTGCTCTGTGCTTTGTGCTCTGTGCTCTGTATTCTGTGCTCTGGGCTCTTGCTCTGCACTCTGGACTCTGTGCTCTGGACTCTGGGCACTGGTCTCTGTGCTCTGTGCTCTGGTCTCTATGCTCTACACTCTGTACTCTGTGCTCTGTTTTCTGAACTTGTGCTCTGTGCTCTGCACTCTGTTCTCTGTCTCTCTGCTCTGGGCTGTGTGCTCTTGTATCCATTTGTAGGCTCTCTCTCAATAGTTTGGGTTTTGGCTCTGTACTCTGTCTCTTTTCTCTGGGTCCTGGCTCTATGCTCTGCACTCTGTGCTCTGGTTCTGTACTCTGGATCTGCACTGTGGTCTCTGAGCTCTGTGCTCTGTGGTTGGTCTCTGAGTTCTGGTCTCTACACTCTGGGTGCTGGGCTCTGGGCTCTGTGCTGTGGTCTCTGTGCTCTGTCCTCTGTGCTCTGTGCTCTGGGCTATGGGCTTTGGGCACTGTGATCTGTGTTTTTGGCTCTGGGCCCTGGATCTGTGCTCTGCACTCTGTATTCTGGACTGGCTCTGAGCTCTTGTTTTCTGCTCTGGTCTCTGTGCTCTGTGCTTTGGGCTCTGTGCTCTGCACTATGGCCTGTTGTCTCTGAGCTCTGTGCTGTGTCTCTGAGCTCTGGTCTCTGGACTCTGTTCTTGGCCCTGAACTCTGTGCTGTGCTCTCTGTGCTCTGCACTCTGATCTCTGAGCTCTGGTCTCTGTGCTCTGTGCTCAGTACTGTAGGCTCTGAGCTCTGTGTTCTGTCTCTCTATTTTGGGTCTGTGCTCTGGCCTCTGGCTGTGTGCTCTGGCTCTGTGCTCTGTGCTCTGGTCTCTGTTCTCTGTGCTCTGTGCTCTGGGTAATGTGCTGTGGTCTCTGTGCTCAGTCTTCTGTGCTCTGGGCTCTGTTCTCTTGCCTCTGTGCTCTGTGCTCTGTGATTTGCACTCTGTGCTCTGGGCTCTTGTTCTGTGCTCCATGAGCCTTGCTCTGGGCTCTGGGCAGTGCACACTGTGATCTGGGCTCTGCTGTGTGCTCTGTGCACTGGGCTCTGAGCTCTGTATCTGAGTTCTGTGTTATGTGCTCTGGTCTCTGTGCTCTGTGCTCTGGGCTCTGGGCTCTAGGCTCAGTGATATGGGCTCTGAGCTTCTTGATTTCTGCACTGGGTTCTGTGCTCTGTGCTGTGATCTATGGGCTCTGTGCTCTGTGCTCTGTGCTCTCTTCTCTGTAATCTTTGCTCTGTGCTTGGGCTCTGTGCTCTAGGCTGTGTGCTCTGGGCAATGGGCTCTGTGCTCCCTGCTCTGGTTTCTGGTCACTGTGCTCTGTGCTCTGTGCCCTGTGCTCTGCACTCTGTGCTGTGCTCTCTGGGCTCTCTGCTGTGGGTCTCTGTGCCTTGTGCTCTGTATTCTGTGCTCTGGACTCTGACTCTGTGCTCTGGGCTCTGGACTCTGGGCTCTAGACAATGTAATCTGTGCTCTGTGTTAGTGCAGACCAGATTCAGTGCCAGGGCCCACAGCCAGAGTCCAGAGCACAAAGCCCAGAAAACAGAACAGGAGCCCAGAGCCAGAACCCAGAGCACTGAGTGCAGAGCACAGAGCACAGACACACAGCCAGGACCCAGAGAACAGAGACAGAGACAGAGACCAAACCCAGAGTATTAAGAGAGAGACTAGAGCCAGAGCCCAGAGCACATAGCCCAGAGCCCAGTGCACAGACCGCAGAATGTATAGCATAGAGACCAGAGCACAGAGCCAATAGCCCAGACCCAGAGTACAGATCCAGAGTACAGAGACAAAGCACAGAGCCCAGAGCACAGAGTGCATAGAACATAGCAGAGATCACAGAGCCCAGAGCACAAAGCCCATAGCAGAGCACACAGCAGAGTGCACCAATCAATGAGCTCATAGCCCAGAGCACAGAGCCAGAGTCCAGAGCCCAGAGTGCAGAGAACAGAGCCAGAGACCAGAGCCAGAGACCAGAGCCAAGGGACCAGACCCCAGAGCACAGAGACAGAGTCTGCAGCCTAGAGCACAAAGCACAGGGTACAGAGCACAGAGCACAGAGACCACAGCACAGAGGCCAGAGCACATATCCCAAAGCCCAGAGACAGAGCCGACAGAGCCAGAACACAGAGTTCAGAGACCAGAGACCATGGAACAGAGCACAGTGCACAAAGCACAGATCCTAGAGCCAGAGCCCAGAATGCAGTGTGCAGAGTACAGTGCACAAAGCACAGAGAGCCCAGAGAAAGAGCCCAGAGCACATAGGCAGGGCAGAGAGCACAGAGCACAGAGCACAAAGCAGAGAGCAGGAGCCCACAGCCAGAGCCCAGAACACTAAGTGCAGAGCACAGAGCACAGAGCACAGAGCCAGAGACCAGAGCATAGAGCCCAGAGCCCAGAGCACAGAGCACAGAGACCACAGCGCAGAGCCCAGAGCAGAGTACACAACTCAGAGACCAGAGTTCAGAGACAGAGCATAGAGCACAGAACTCAAAGACCAGAGTCCTTGGCACAGAGCCCACATCCCAGAGAACAGAGCCCAGAGCCCAGAGAACATATCCCAGAGCATAGATCTAGGCTATGGAGACAGAACACAGATCCCACATCCCAGGCTCACAGCACAGAGCACAGAGTACCGTGACAGAGGCCAGAGCCAGAGCCCAGAGCATGGAATGAAGAACACAGACTACAGAGAACATTGCCAGGACCTAGGGAACAGAGATAGAGTTCAGAGCCCAGACCCAGAGTATTGAGACAGAGCCTAGAGCCACAGCATGCAGCACACTGCACCGAACATAGAGCACAGAGTGCAGGGTAACAGCACAGAACAAAGAGCACAGAGCACAGTGGCCAGAATGCAGAAAACAGAGCACAGAGCCCAAAGAACACAGCCTAGTGCACAGAACACAGAGCACAGATACCACAGCACAGATCCCAGAGCACAGAGCACAAAGGCCAGAGACCAGAGACCACAGTACAGAGCACAGAGCACAGAGCACAAATCACAGAGCACAAAGCACAGTTTAGGAGCCCAGAACAAGAGCCCAGAGCACAGAGAGCAGAGTACAGGGCAGAGAGCACAGAGGCAGAGCACAGTACACAGGGCACTGAGCCCAGACACAGAGTACAGAGACAGAATGCAGAGCCAGAGCCCAGAGCCCGAGCCCAGAGTGCAGAGTGCAGAGCATAGAGTACAGAGCACAGAACCAGAGCCCAGAGCATAGCCAGAGTACAGAGCAGAGTGCACAAAGCACAGAGCACAGAGTGCAGAGCCGGAGCTCAGAGCACAGAATGCAGAGCACACAGCACAGAACACAGATCCAGAGCTCAGTGCACAGATCACTGAGCCCAGACACAGTGTCAGAGACATTGCACAGAGCCCAGAGCACTGCACTGGGCTCTGCACTCTGTTCTCTGGACTCTGGCTCTGTGCTCTCAGCTGTTTCCTCTGGGCTCTGGGCACTGTGCTCTGTGCTCTGAACTCTGGGCTCTAGGTACTGTATTCTGTTCTCTGTTCTCTGTCTCTACTCTGGGTCTGTTCTCTGGGCTCTGTGCTCTGTACTCTGGTCTGTGGTCATTGTGCTCTGCTCTCTGTGCTCTGCACTCTGTGCTCTGTTCTGTGAGCTCTATGATCTGGCACTGTGCTCTGGCTTCTGTGCTCTAGGCTCTGTGCTCTGGGCTCTGGCTATGTGATCTGGCTCTGTGCTCTGGACTGTGTGTTCTCTGATCTGGATCATTTCTCTGCACTGTGCCCTGTGCTCTTTGCTCTTCCCTCTGCACTCTGGGCTCTGGCATTGTGCTCTGGCTATTTGTTCTTTCTCTGTGTTCTATACTCTGCACTCTGGGCTCTGGATCAGTGCTCTGGCTCTGTTCTCTGGGCTTTGTGCTCTGCACTCTGTCTTCTGTGCTCTGGGCTCTAAGTCTGTGCTTTGTGCTCTGAGCTCTGTCTCTTCTTTCTCAGCAAGTCCTGTCACACATTTTGATGTGCTTTCACCTGTTCTGTTTTAATAGTCAGGATTTTACCCATGTTGGGTGTGTGCTTTTACATTTGAGCAGAGATGGTTTTGATTAAATTTCTGATATTGTGGTGCATTCTGTATTACCAGGGCCATGATTCAGTGCTACATATCCCAATGTGATGTTGTTTACACTTAAAGACATGGAAGTAGGTGGTGTGTTGTAAGGAAAGCCTTTACTCATAGGTCTTCTGCCAAAAAATAAAATAAAATAAAAATCAGCATATGTATTACCAGCTGTCCCTTGAAAGCTACAGGAGAGAGCCAGGAATTCACAGGTGCATTGACATCCTTGCAAGGGGAATTAGCATCAGTAATGATGGTTGCTTACAGAATGATCTGGCACTACTTCCAGTATGTTGAAGCTGAAGGAATGTTTTAGAATTTGGGTGTAGACCTTAAACAGTGACAATATTGTTAGTGTCAATTCATTGTACTTGATTTTCAGCACCCACACCCTTCTGCTTTTCATGTCCCCCCAAATGTCCTCACTCTTCCTTTTTGAGTATTCACCTTTGAAGCTTCCTAATCATTCCTCTTTCAGCGCACTGCATATTTGAATATGGTATTATGCCCAGTGAAAATGTGTTCATCATGCCAAGAGCAGGCTCTTGTTTCATCCACTGGCTTGAGGTCTGCAACATTCAGGGGCTCGTAATAGGATTCTTGGCAATTTCCCAGAGGGCCTTGTGCCACCAAGGCACTAGTCTGGTCAAAGGAATGAACCCTTGGGTGAACACAGATTGGCCAGATATTTCTGCATCTCAATGTGAGTTGAAGGGATTCTCAAAAAATTACAGCAGAAAAATTTCTGAGTGCATCCAGTTATAAAACAGCAGCCAAGGTGTTTGGTAGTGGCAGGTGGAGTGAGCACAGAACAACTCTCCTTGCCTGACAGCTCCTTCCAGTTCTCCATCCAACATGCTGAGTGAATGAGCCCCTCACGACTCTCTCATGAGCCATCCCAGCAGCCACCAACCTCCACTTAGAAGTCCAACTGCCCAGGTTCCAGCTGTCTCGTGTTATGACTTACTGGGAAAGGAGGGGCAACCTACCAGACTGGGTATGATGTTTCCCAATTCAAGAAGCACCTGAGTCAGTGGGCTGCGCTTCAAACTCCCCTGCCCTGAGCTGTCAGCAGCCATCATGCCCTGTGGCTTCTAGGGCCCTATGCCAGTTCCCTGACTCGGTAGAATCATGGTTGTGCTGAGACCTGGAGGAGCGGTTTCAGAGGGCAATGCCAGCTGGGGCTGGTGCTAAGCTTGCTGGCCTGCGTGCCCTCATGTAGCCCACTGTTCCTGCCTGGTCCCCTAGACCTCATGGGTGTTCACTGCCCACAGCAGGAGCTAGGTGACCAGCTGTCATGATGCCAGGTGCGACCAGATGAGTGCAGCACCACCTAGCAGGTCTGGAGGGTATTGTGAACTGTCAGGCTTTGGGTTCCTTGTCATGCTGGGACCCATAGAGATCCAGAGTCCGATCGGCTGTACCCCGCACATCCCATATCTCCTCTTCAACTGAGTCAAGAGGCTAGGATCCCATTTCTTGAAACATCAGGCCCGTGACCCTTGCTCCCTTCATCTTTCCTCTTACCATGCCCATGGAGCCGGTGCTTGTTTTGAATCTTGGTCTGATGTAACCAGGACCAGAAGTGTCTCTGGTTGCCATGGGAAGTGTGATGCCACTGTGCTGTCATGCCACACTCTGTGACCTCATGGGCAGTCTGCGGTGCAGGCATGAGGTCAACTTCCTCCTCAACTTCCAGGTGCCCCAAGGCCCAGAAGAAAGTCTCTGGGGAGAGAGAAAGTGCGTTCTCCTAATGAAGCCTGGAACCTCCTCGTCCTTCACACCCAACATGCCTGAAGCCTGCTACTTCCACTTTGAATAGAGTCACTCTCCTGTCTTTTGCTCTCCTGTCACAGGAGCACCAAAACCAAATGAGGCAATTTTCAGAGTGCAAAGACTTGCAATCGAATGATTGAGAGATCAAGGAACATTCCTGGGAGCCTGGTGGGCATTGTAGCAACTACGCTGATTCAAAACACTGTGGATTTACTGATCATTCAGTTCAAAACCAGACCTCTTGCCTCACCACAGTCATCATTGCCTTCTCCAAGGTTGATTTGTCAGGGTGGCAGTCAGTGTTCATTGGGACAAACAGTTCTCAGCATATTCTTCTTCCAGAGGTGTCAGGTATCAGGACGAAGCAAGAATATGGGCATAGTTCAGAATGCCATCCACTATCTCATGGCTGTGTTGGGGCTGGGGATGACAGTGCTGATCACCCTGCAGAGCTTCAACTGGAAGAAGAAATACTGCTGGCATGTGGCTGTGCTGGTTCCTTCAGGGTGTTGAAGGATTGGATGTACCACCAAGGCCCCAGAGGGGCTGGTGTTTGGTGCAGGAGGCCACAGTCACAACACCAGCAGCAGTATGGCATCAGAGTTTTTGCTGACTGTGAGCCAGGCCCCAAACTACACTCCTTCTGTATCTTCAGTGCTGGGTGACTTAGTCCATGCCAGCAGTGGGCACTATGACCATCTACTCCCATCTACCTCATGAGCTTGGTAGGATGATACAGCTTGTGAACAGGGACAGTGGACATGTGGTGCAAGTTGTTGCTACTGGGCCTGTGCCCCACACAAAACACAAGGGACCTCTCAGAGCCATAAGATGAAAATGTGCAAAGGGCTAGAATAAGTAGTGTGTGATGTCATCAGAAGGACATATTGCAGAGGATAGGTACCAAATAATTTGTCAATGTGATCAGCCATAAATTAACTCTAATGAGTGTTCAATACCTTCATTACCATACATGCGTGAGACACATAAAATTGTAATCAGCTGCTGAGGGTCCATATGAGAGAAGTGCACAAGGTTCTAGCCAGCCACAGAGATCAAAGACTGTTTTTCACCCCAGGGTCACCATTGCTGGGGGGTTCACTGCATGACTCAGTCCAAGATTGCTGAGTCTCAGAACTTCATACCTGCAGGAAGAAGACATGGGAGCCATTTGGGACCAGAGAGGTTTTCTTCTGTGCTACCCACCTACTAGTGAAAGCAGGTGACAGGTTCTCAGGAGTTGAGCATTTTATGGGCTCAGGTCTGACATACCAGTAGGTCCTCTAGATGTTCACAGTCTGCCAGGGCATGACTCAGCAGTCAGCGACTTAGGCACCAGCACAAGTGGCCTCCTCAGCATGTTTGTGAGGGGTGTTTTGTGTTTTGCCTGTGGTGCTTGGAGGTGCTGGTTGTGGACAGCTCTCCTTCCATGGTGGATAGCGTGTGGTAGAGAGGCTGTGCAGGAACACCTTCAAGAAAGGATCAGGACGGGTCAGGTCTTTGTTCTGGGACAAGGAACTGTTTAGAAGGGTGGGTAATGTGGGTATATCCAAGACTTGGAAGAATTCTGAACCAGACAGGGCAGCTGATCATATGAGCAGGTGCCCAGGCAGAAGGGTAAGGTCATAGGCCAGGAGTTGATGGGTACTCGGTGCCCTGGAACACATGGAAACCATATGAAAGAGTGTGACAATCCTGTAAAAGTGTAGAAACAGGCAGTGGTTTCCTTGGCTCACCCTCCATCAGGGTACCCCCAGGAGGATGAGTGAGAGTGGGAGAATGTCGGCAGAGGGCTGGAGAATCTAGGCTCTGTTCTCACTTTGCTGCTGTCCCTGAAGGGTGGTTTGGAGTGGGTGCTGGCATCAAGATGTGTCCCAGGACTCTAGCTGACAGAAGAGAAGGAAAGTCATGGGCAGACATGGAAGTTTTTCAGACTGGTTGATGTGAGATGCCAGGGTACAATGCTGAGAGTGAACACCAAGCTGCATGCTGCTTTCTTCTCCAGGGTGCACAGAGCTACAGAGCAGTCAGAACTGTGGATTGGTTATTGGGGTGTGGGAGCAGTGAGCAGCATCTGGATGTTGCATCTACCACAGTCAGTTGGCTAAGTGTGCCACATTTCACTTACTCGAAATGTCGATCACAGCAGAGTTACAGGCACCAGACTCAACACCCCTTGTGCAGTATCAGCAGTTCCAGCTTTGTCCCCCTTGGTCATTTAGTGAGAGTTACTGAAAAATCTGAGTGCAAGGAAGAGCAGGTGAGGCAGCACTTGGGCTGCTCCTACAACAGAGGAAGGAATTCTGTGTTTTTGAAGCCCAGAGCAGTTAGAGTAGCAGTGAGGTGTGAGAAATGTTCAGGAATGCACAAGACAGAGAAGGAGTAGGCTGGGAGGTGATTTTGGAATTGATGAGAAGACAAAATTGGTGAGCTGTCACTAGCAGAGAGTGATCCTGCTTCAACAGGAGCAAGTCACCCAGGGCAACAGTGGGATGGGAAGGTAAGGTTAGACAGGTTGCAATGTACAGCAGCTCACATGCCTGACCCTGTGGAGACAGTAGTGAGCAGGGAATATGTCTCAGGAAAGCAGGGTTGTGGGAAACACTATTTCCCAGAGACCTGGACTTGAGGGGACTCACAATTTGGGGAAGTATGGTGGGACAGCATGTGGCTCTCCAGGAAAATGAGGATCTGGTCACCAGAGGTGAGGACTTCTGGTGGGAGGTGCTGGAGGTGAGAGAAGAGGCAAGGGCCCAGGGGCTATGCCTGTCAGCGAGGGGAGGCATGGGATATAGAGGATTTCTGCTTCAGAGGCCAAGACCAGGACAAGGGTAGAAAGAACATTGCATAGGAAATGCATGTTGTGTGGGGGTTAGTCCGTGAAGAGGCCTGTCCTGAGTAGTGCAGGAGGGATGCCCTCAGAGTAGGTAGGTAGGTGAAGATCCAACAGAGAGCATAGTCCATGGGGCCTCCTCAGTCAGACTCATTGTAATGTTGTGTGTCCATTCTTGTGGGAGAGGCTATACACAGGTGAGGTGTCCCCTAGAAAGAGGGCAATGGATGGGGGTTCAGGGAGACAAGTGTCACCTTCCTCAGAGAGCCAGGTCCTGAGCTTGGAGCATGGTGAGGGTCTTGTTCTATAACCTCCTTCCTCACAATCCTCATCCAGGAACCTACCACCCTTCTCTCTCTGCTCTGAAGGATCCCAGAAGCAGACTTTCCCCAGAGAGTTGTGTCAAGGGGTACAGGAATTTGCCTCAGGTATGAACACCCAAACCAGCAACTCCCAGCTGATAAGGACAACAGACCACAACAGGTGACATACCCAGCACTCTTGAAAGTTACTAAATCACCACAGAAATTCCACAAGAAGTATAGGGAGCTCCCCCCACAGCCCAGCCAAGTCCTGTAATCATGAGACTGTTCCACCAAGCAGCTGTCCCTATTTACAGTCTCTCCCCACCTCCACCTAGTTTGGTCCTTCCATATTGGATGACCCCATTCTGAGGGGTACCCCCACACTCATTTCTGTACCTATTTTCCGGCAAGGTGGCTTCCCCTCTCTCCAGGAAATCACACTCCAACAGATGGCACACCCACCTTTCCTCTTCTGGGTGTCTTATTGATATCACCGTTTACTGGTGACGAGTTCTGCTCCTTCTAATGTTGAAGATTGAACACTAGAGAAGCATGCCAAGGCAAGCATATTAAGCAGGTTTCATTTAAAGCTAATAATACAGACTTCTCCCTCCGGCAGGGAGAAGGGGGCCATGGCTGATGTTCTAAAGTCCCAAGAAGTGAATGCACCCTACATCTTTTATAGGTTAAATTCTCTTTTGTTCTCCAGTTCTCTCCCCCCTTATCTCTCCTTCATGCCTACGTGATTAGGCCTGGCTTTGCATTAAGTGAGAAGTCATGGGCAGGGGGAGGGCCAAGGTGATTCAGGCAGGCAAGGGCCCAGGGGGCATTAATTAGTAGCTCCTTGCTTGCAGTCCTTGATAAAGGCAGGTACATTTGGTAATCAATGGGCTCCGGAGATCCTTGACATTCCATTCTTCCAGGGGCAGTCTCCAACTTCCAGAGGCAGATGGCTTCATGGCTTCATTTTCTCGAATTGACCCGATTCCCTATTTCTACACTAACTACCTGTCCTTAATTCTGGCTTCATTATGCTACCATCAGGTGACCCCCAGAGCCCTCCAATGGTCTGTTCCTCAGTAACTGGTGTCACATCTTGAAATCTTCCCTCCATGTATTCAGTTTTCTTACATGGAATGTGTTCATTTATCACTCACCTAATCCGCAGAGGCTTCCAGAGTTGAGATGGGGGTCTTTGAAACACAACACAAAGGTCATTGCAAGAACGGTAATGGCCCTGACCAGGACTATCTGTAAAGACTGTTCTTCCAGGATCTCAGGATACTCCTGGCCAGTTCATGGTACTCTGTAGTTTAGCTGACTGGGTGCAGTATCAGCTCAGTGGATGGGCCCATATATGGCTGGGGATAGGGTGAGCTCAGGAGATAAGGTCCATGTGTCCTGTCTACAGGGACCCTGCTCTGCCTCCCCAGCACATGCTTCCCACACAGTCCTCTCTCCAGTACACCACAGCATATTGTATGCTATGCTATCCTTGGAGAACTTAGCAGGGTTTATAACCCTTTCTTGATGGACACAAGCTGGCCCAGCCAGCTCTATACACACCTGTAACCCAGAGCTAGTATTCACAGTTGTGGGGCAGGTGGGTTTGACTTTAGAGATGAACTTGACCACTGAGCAGATGTACAACTGGTTTGCCAAATACAGGAGGTAGTGTCAAACATCCCTTCTCAAGTGTGTCAAGCCTGCCTGCGAGGTCGCACCAGAAATCCCCAGTATTGAAGAGAACCTAAATTCTCTACATCAGGCACGCCTCTAGCTGCATGGGTAAGCCTTGGGTTTGAATCCTGGCCTAGAGTCCAGAACCAAGTTGGAAGTTTCCAGGAACCTGGGCACCACAGGAGGCAAAAAAGGAAAAAAAAGCACTCAAAGACTTATCAGGTCTGTCAGCAGGGCAAGAAAGTTATTCTGCATGCAGAAGGGCACACAGAAATCAAGAATGAAAGCAAGCACACCAAGAAGGCAGTCTGCTGGTCTATTTATTCCTGACATAAGAGGAGCTTGGCTGCATCCCACTGCTCATGTTGACAGCACAATCTCTGGTGTGAAGAGATACTGAGAAAGAGAAGGCTGAGGAAGTGCAGATGTAGAAAGACAGCCATTGTAGAAAAAGGGCAGTCAGGAAGTGAAGGGTTTATATGGAGATTCCCTGGTGTGACAGAAAGGACTGAGAGACTTGTCCTTTCTCAAAATTGAAGTTTGGAGTTTTGGGAAATGGGGGTATGCTTTGATAAACATATCTCACTAGGGTGGTAGAGGTGTTGCTTTGCTGATAGAAATCACATGCATCTTGAGTGTCAAAGGAAGCACTGGGTAACAGGGGTCCTGGGGAACCAAGGAAACACCTGGGTCAGCTGTCACCTCCTAGGCAAGGTTACTAGTCCATGAAGTTGAGGCTAACTGGTCAGAAGATGGGTGGAAGGTAAAAGTGCAGGTGGGAGGAGTGGCACTGGGACTGTGTCATGGTTTGCTGCCCTTGGCAGAGGCTGGGTACTATCCCATGGCTACCTGCTCCCACATGGTGCATTTTAGGGCCTGAGTCTTCTCAGTCCACCACAATGTAGTTGTCCTCTTCAGAGGAAACAAATGATGTGGATGTCTGAGGAGAGAGTGGCTGAGTCACTACATAGATAGGGAGGGGATGAGCAGTGTGGTCCTGGCCTCAGGAGTTCTCTTCCTCTCAACATGGGCTTCAATCTGACTCCAAGCACACTATCCCTACCTTTGAGGTGACAAATCCTGTGAGTCCCCTGAAGCAACACAAGCCCTTCCATGACTGTTTGGAAGATCCCATGCCACCTCTACCCACAAGCTCTGGATGAGGTTCAGGGTGCAGGATCTGTCAGCACTCCCTGACTGTGGAAATGAGCCTAAGCCCATCCCTCCAGAACTCATTCTCAGAGAGAACACATGAGGTGTGGGCCACAGTGCCTTTTGTGTGCTCCATGGAGAGCCCTCAACTTTGAAAGCAAGAGCTCCATCCTCCTGTACTGACTGCCTGGTCTCGAATAGGTGCTGTGCCCAAAAATCTGCCCCACAGTGAGTGCTTCTCAGACAAGAACTCTGACATGAAGGCAGGAACCTTGAGATCCAACTGTCACTGGCTCCATAACCCTGAGCTACCTGGGCTTCAGCATTCATGTGTGAGGCTGTGTGGAGAGAGGGACACTGTGTCCTCAAGGGGACCCCATCTAAAGCAGGATGAAGTTTCCAATGATTTGATGCAGAGAGAGAAACTGAAGGTTGAATTCTCTGAAACCCTGATCCCCAGGCACCCTATGGTGGGCACTGCGGTTGCTCTGTTGGAAGTCAAGAGCCATGTACTCCACATTGTCAGGATTCTTCTCAGGGGCTGGGCTGCTGGTGCCACAGGGATTATGAGCTGCTTTAACCAGGCTATGATATCACAAGGAGGAAAAGCAGTATATTAACACAGTGATAAAAACATTGTCCATCCACCAACCCTTCAGTGTGCCTGTGTAGCAGATCATGCTGCTTCTAGTATAGGTGAGAACATGGAATGTCTGCTTGAGAGAGCTGCCATGACTTGTCCATGATAGCACAGCTATGCAGCAATAGCCCCAGTACTACTTCTCACCTCCTCTCTTAAAGGCAGGAAAGCAGCAGGCTGTTTCTGGGCGTGGATTGTAGGATTTATGTGGCTGCACTAATTTGGCTCCCTGGACACTCCCACCAGTGGCCTGGAGTGCGTGTTCAAACTGCAGAAGCCTTGATGCCTCCCAGAACCCCCTGCACTCTATGTAGGATTCTCTGGAGTCCCACGCAATGACACAGGTGGAGCCTTTATTCTGTGACCAGGTACAGGGTATCTGTGCCTTGTAAGCCAGTATTTCAGGGAGCACCCATGCTCTACCCATTTCCATTGCGGACTGTGGACTGCTCCCTCTGCCTCCCTGCTTCCAGCCTCACCCTGTGAATGCAGCAACCTTGCCACATGCACCCCAGTCAGGAGCCTTTGAGACTTCCCTGCGAAACATGCCTTCCCCACAGAGAATGAGGGGGTTCTGTGCTCAGAAAGGACTTGCAGCCAGACTCTACCCCAAGGGAGGTGGGAAGCCTGGGCAAAGGCAAGGAAGCAGAGTCACAGAGATCTTGGAGTGGCCCAGTGAAGCCCACAGCAAGGACAAGCATTCCCTCGCTGTGTCCCAGGTACAGGATTGTGGTGCTCTGTGTCAGGGTGAAGCACAGGTCCTGAGAGGAGCTGGAGACCTCAGTACAGCTTCTGTGGAATAACGATGGAGTCGTTTCAGTAGCATGTTCTAACCTCCAGCTGGCCTGAGCTTCAATCCATGCCCAGAGAAAGATCTGATCCAGATGCAACTGTCCCCCTTCACACACCAGTGTACCCAGCCTCAGGAGGCCTATGAGACAACAGCAGCAGCAGTTGTTCATGTGTAACCTTCCTGACTCTCAGATCAGAAAAACCCCAGTTATCTGTCTCTCCCTGCAACCCTCCAAATGTGGATGATCACATGGGCCTAGGTGACTGGGAGGAAGGCTTGCCAAGGATGCTGTCACACAAATCCAGGGCTGCTGACTTTGCTGGAATAAGAGCAGAAACTCAGTGGCCTGACACAGCAACAGCACTTAAGCACACACAAAGAGCATGTTAATAGAGGCCTTCCTGGCGACCTTGCTTCAGAGGGGAAAATAGCCACAGCCTCAAATTTTATTCAGGTTCCCAAACATATGATATTTCTACTTTATTTATGGTAACCACATATCTAGGATCCAAAATGAGAGACATAGTCTAACCCCAGGTTATTCTACCCAGGCTTATGATTTTATAATATACATAAAGAGGCTTCACCTGAAGTGGTCACTGGTACAACTCCCCACTGATCCTGTGCAGGCTGGGTAGCCCATTTTGGAAGGACCTGGCTCCACAGGCCCTGTATCATGAGTTCCAAACCCAGGGACTGAGTCCCTCTTAGCCAGACTCAAGGCTCTTTCTGCTGGTGCTGCTCCTTCTGTTCCTTCACTATAGCCCTGTCACTGGGCCTTGGCCAAAAATGCTGGAAATTGCAAACTTAGGTCTCAGAGCCCTTCCTTCAGACCCATATAAAGGCCAGATCTGACTGCAGTGAACAACTACAGTGTCCCAGTTCTAGCCCTGGGGCTTTCCTCCACAAAAGTAGTGGCAGACACTTTCCTCATTTCACGGATAAGAAACAAGACTGAGCTTCAATGATATACCCAATGACTTACCCCAAGACCAGGATACATCTGATAACTGATAAGGGAAAGACAGCCTGTACATTGTCAAGAGATGGAACAGGGAAAGAATGCACTTACCTTTTCGACCTGGCTTCAGGTTATGGTCAACAGTGGGTGACAGTATCTTGCTTCCTCTGATAAGGTCTTTGTGCAAAAGAAGAGCTGCAGGTGAGCAGCTAGGAGGGACAAATTGAGGACTCCCTGGGCTTCCTGGGGTTATGTTCCTGCATCAAGCAGAAGAGGTGACAACAGAACTGGAGTGCACTCTGGGAAAACCAGTGACAGTGGAAGGAAGGACCTCAAATGGAATTTCAGACTTCAACCACAAACATGCAAGTGTGCCTTAGAAAATACCCTTATATTCGTATTATTTTAGCAATCTGTTAGTACCTTTATGTTTTCCTGCAATTTGGACTGAGGTAGATTTACTTTGACTTCTTTAGTTTGATTTTTACAAAACAGAATGCTAGGATTTGAGGTACATTGAAGCCTCTGACACACTGTACTGTTGTTAACCAGGAAGGTTCCAATCCCTCAGTGAGCAGGGACTTCTCCAGGAACCAGCTGGGATGGCAGAGGCCTGCATTACATGTCTGTGACCACAGGGTTTTCAAAGTCTCCCTTGGGCCTGGGTGATGAGGGCCAGCAAACTGAGGGTTCTATGCTACCTCCTTCTCCCCTGGCCTTAACCAGGGTTAACACTGACCTTGGGGATGGTGGCTGATGTCTACTGCAGAGAAGTCCCTGCACCAGTGCATAGTGACAGAAAAAGATACTAATGTACGCTTCTTCATGACCACAGGGTCTTGTGAAGGGTACCTTTGTGGAGGTGTTTTTACATGACTTGGTTTGTGGTTTGTATGGGGTAGACATGGCTTTGTACACTGAAGCCGCTGCCACCACAGTACTTTGGTTTTTATCCATGATAGAAGTCTTGGGAATCTGGAAATCTGAGAGTGGTGTTTTTCTGTGTGCCATGAAGATGTATGGATCATCACTATCTGTCTCAGAAATTGTGGGGCTGCCTCTGGTGTGACTCTTGGAGGCCATGTGCTGACAGAAGCTGCAGCTGTGATGTCCAAACCCTGTTCTGAACCAGTGTAGCTTCAATGGGATTAAGAGGCCTTGGACTTGTCCATAGATCCTTCAGACATAGGGACCATAAACCTGGGCAAACTTCTGAGTAGCAATGTCACTTCTTACAAGGAACAAGTTCCTTGCATCTTGAGAGAAGTTATCACTCCTGAAAGAGAAAGAAGGGAAGGGCAGTGCTGGGCAAGGAAGCAAATTGGGGATGTGGAAGCCCCATGAACTACTGGGGTAGAAAAAGTTAGCTGAGGCTTGGAAGGTCTGACGTCTACCTAGGATCTGCATTTTCAAGCTGTGACCTTCTGTCAACCTGGGATACAACTACAAACCCATGAATATAATCATGCTGGATGTAGATTGGGATTGTGGTTCAGTTGTGGAGCACTTGCCTAGTATGTATGATGCAGTGGGTTTGATCCTCAGTATCACATAAAAATAAATAAGCAAATAAAATAAAGGTATTGTGTGTGTCTATGACTAAAAAATATTAAAAATAAAAAAAAAATTCACACTGGATGCTTCTGCTGAACTACTATCTGGACACAACCAGTGTTTTCCTCAGTTGTCACCAACCTATGTGCCTTGGCTCAGCTGGGTCAGTCTTACCTGCACCACAGAAGTTGTGTGCATGCCCCACAAACTGCCTGCTAGATTACTGTGGGTCAGTCTTCCATGCACCCCAGCAGGTGTCTGCACAATGTTCATACCACATGCCTATTCACTGTGTATCCATCTTCTCTGCATGCTAGCAATTTTCATCATGCTCCTCATACTGCCTGCTTGTTCAGCTCTGTCCATCTTCCATGCACCCTAGCTGGTTTGGCTAAGCCCCTCTCACTGTCTGCTTCTCACTGTGGGTCAGTCTTTCCTGCACCCAAGCTGGTGTACACAAGCCCCACACACTGCTGCTTCCTCACTCTGGATCACTCTTCCCTGTACTCAGCAGGTTGTCCTACGCCCTTCACACTCCCTCACTCTGGGTCAGTCATTCCTGCACCCAGCAGGTTTAGACAGGCCCCTCACACTGCTTGCTTTCTCTCTGTGTCAGACCCCATAGAGGACACACAATAGAATGCAAATATTGAGAAGATGAAAGCAGCCTGGGATGGTGTCAGAGATCAGACAGCAAGTTCTGCCTCCTCAAAGTGTTCACATGAATCAGCTCATGGGCTAGGGTTCTGTAACATTAGGTGGAGATAACTACACCAAGCCAAGATCTATTTTATACCATATGTTACAGCCTATTTATTGAGAGGCACACAGAGCTAGAAATATCTCTCATAAAGTAGAAAAATCTGTAGCAAATTTTCCTATTTGGGAACTCTATTCAGGCTAGAAAATGGATTGATCATTATTTTTTAAAGTAAGTCAAGTGAAAGAGGAAAAAAGAAGCAGGGCTATGTCAGATTCCAGGGTCTACAGTGCCCTCTCCTGGGCAGCACCCACTGTGTCTCTACTGATAAGGTCCACCTGGCCCCCCAGCATGATATCTCCTGCTTCACAAGTGTTTTTGTTCTGTGTGTTGTTTTGGGTAATTGGAGGGTTAGGTTCTGATTTTTCATCCTTTCTGTTAGGATTCTTTGTAAGATTTTATTTGGGAGAAAGAGTCAATATTCACAGTAGCAACTCTGAGCTTTTGAGGCCTCAGGGTTCTTGGTGCGTTTGAAGAGATCAAATTATGAATACCGAGGGGACAGCTGTTTCTAGAGTGCCATGGCATCTCAGTCCTACACATGGGGACAAATGCCTCAGAGAAGCTCCTCAGATCTCAGGATCTCATGTGGAGGAGTAGCCAACAGTGAGCTAGAAGGAAGACAGGCAGGTGAGCAGACCAGTTCTGCTTTGTGTCTACATGAGCCCTGATGCTTGGGAATTCGATGTCCATCCCCAGTATTCACAGGCCTCCCTAATCTGTTTATTCCAACTGCCCCAGGCACCAGATTAATAGAGGTGGGTGGTTATAATGTTAAATTTTATGTTGTGTTTCACAGATTACTTTTTATAAAGAAAAGGCATTCCAAAGGAGGAAGAAGAAGAATCAAAATAAAGCCCATTTCCCATTAAAAAATGGTTTCAGAAGGCACACATTACATGCAGAAATAGAACTGTAGTCATGAAATTTAAAGCCACTAAAGTATCTCTCAAAAGGAAGATCTCAAAGCTGGGCATGGTGCCCAGACCTGTAATCCCAGTGATTCAGGAGTTTGAGACTAGAGGATTATAAGCTCAATGTCTGTCTCAGCAACATAGTGAGACAGTCTCAAAATTTGAAAAAGAATGGTTGTCCTATGCACTTACATGATTACAAGACTGATATAATTCTACATCATTGATAGAAGCAAAAATTTTCTCCTCATATGTATAATATGTAAAAATACGTTCTACACTTAGATGAACAAACAAAAGTCACTAAAAAGGATTTGGGGTACAACTTAGTGTTAAGCACACTCGTGTTCAGTCCCCAGTACTAATGTAATAAAGGTGAAATGAAGATACTTGAGTTAAATGGGCAATGAGTCACAGGGGTCTCACCTGGCAGAAGAAGGTGAAGGAGTCAAGAAGAAAGGAAACCAGGGGAAGCCTCAGTAGACAAGTTTTAATTTTTTTCTTTTTGTACGTGTTTTATTCCATTAAGTCCCTGATTTTAAATCTTGTATCTCAATGAAATTGCTTCACACACAGACTCTAGAGATATACACCACATATATGTATTTTCCAGATATATATGAAAATATATATGTATATTTTAAATTTATCCAACCATTCATCTCTTACTTTCGTCAAAAGAAGAGAACTTTAATAATGCAGGATTTATCTGAAAGTGACCTTAAATTGTGTATATGTTGATCATTTTGTATAGGGGTCCTGTACGCAGAAAATGGTCATATGGTTTGCATGTCCTGGGGGAGCCAGTCTCTCTCAGTTTTGTAACAAGCACACTTCTGGGATCAACCTTTCTTTCTGGTTCCATGCTTCTTCCTGAAGAACACCCTGGCTAGGCCATCAAGGAAGATATCCTGGAAACTGTCCTCCTCGTCTTGCTCCTGAGAATGTCTTTGTTTTCAAATTCATGAAGGGTCCTCTCATAGGACAGAATACTGAGGGTTTCTCCACCTTTCCATTACTCTTGAGAGTGTTTTCCTTTCTCATGGGGAGTGTTGTTAAACAGGGCTTTAGAGTCAGTACCTGAAAACTGCAGTGCTCTATGTTGTTTTCAGGTTTGACTCTGCCCCTTCCTTTAAGAAGGGGTTTCATTTTATTTGTTCTCTGTAGGTTGAGAAAGTCTGTATTCTCTCTGAATGCTGTGACTGGCATGTTGTGTGGACTCTGAATTGCTAGAATCCTTTGGAGAATACACACATTTTGTTTTCTTCAGGAAACCATCCTGTTCCTGTCACCCTGTGAGTAGCAGTTCATCTGTTTCACAGACATTCCTTTTTGACTTTGTTACTAACTCCAGTGGTTCTTCTGTTCTTGGAGAGTTGAATCAGAGGAAAGCACAACCACAACAATATCAAGACTCTGCATGCTCATGTGTGAGTGTAAGAGAGGCAGCACCAGGACACAGGCACCAGGGCAGCACAAAAAGGAACATCCATGGGGCAGGCAGGGATCTTCTTCCTATTGTTTCTACACACACAGGTGGAACATGGTCACCCTGCACTCTTCACAGGTCTCCCTCTGTGACTCATGGCTCACCTACCAATATCTCCACTGCCAAATGTGACATTTTACTCATAAAGTAGAGTTGAATATATTCAGTGATTCTCCTACACATGTGCCTGGAATCTGCCCCTGTCATCAGGGAAGTATCCTCCCTGGGTTCTGGAGGAGGATGTATTGCTGCCCTGCCTCAGAGTTTGGTTCTCATGATCTTGCTTTCTCTGGCTCTGGCTTCCTGGTAACTCAATTGAACAAATAGTTTTCAAAGACAAGCTAGCTTCCCAACCACCTGTTGGTGTGTTGTTCGAACTTTATAGCCTTGAAGACTCTCTTTCTAACTCCTAACTTACTTGTATATCTGTAAACTCTGTAAAACTGAGAGCTTAGACCCAGCAATGCTGCCCAGATGTGGGTAGATCTAGGTCCTCTGTCACACTCTCCCTCAGGCATAATATGTTTAACAATCTATCATTCACCTATCATGTGTTCTGGGTTCTGTCTTCCCAGATCAGTAACAGTAAATTAAAAGCCATAATACTACGCAGAATTTTCAATTTCTGTGAGAGATCATAGAAGTGGCTATAGTGGAGGCCATGACAGTATTTTCAGCTACTGAAGGGGCTGGGGGAGGAAGATCTCAAGTTCAAGGTCAACCTCAGCAACTTAATGAGTCTCTCTCTCATACTGAAACAAAAAAGGGCTTTGGGTAAGGCTCAGCAGTAAAAGCTTGCACAGTATAAACAAGACCTTGGGTTGGATCACTAATGTCTTAGAAAATCTAACTAGGGTAATCCAACAAGAAGGCAAATTCCAGTTAGAAAGACTAACAGAGGTTTTCAGAGGAAGATGACACAGAGTAACTGCCCAATCCAGCAGGGTCACAGGCACGTATCAAGAGCAGTGTCTTAGAAGTGAGGTGGTGCAGTACCAACATTGTATTGGGCCTCTGTGCCAGGTGTGATCTGCAGCATGCTGAACAGGGGTCTAACAGATCTCCAGGCAGATGGGATCTCAGGAACCCCAACTGCCTGTGTCTGAAGAAACATCCCACAAGAGTCTGAGATGCATCACATGCACATTAGTTTTGAGGCACAAATTTAAGAACCTTGTATAGAAATGTGATTTTAAGGCCTGGTACTCTCCATTCCTCTGCAATTAGTGGGAGGCGCTACAGGTTGGAAAGGACAGCAGAAAACAGGACTGATCTGTCACAGACCCCTGGATGTTCCTTGAAAGTGTTGCATTAGCTGTTCATAGTCTCAAGAAGAGTCTACAGGAGGTCAAGGGTTTAACAAAGTAAACAAGATGACAGACAGTGGCAGAACCTGAATCTAGACCACACTGTGACTGACCAGAAGCCCCACTGACCCATTACAGATAACTGGAAGCTGCCTTCTTTCAGTTCTGCAGTGGCCTAGCCCAGGGTCCCTGACTTGCGAGCCTTCTCCTCCTGGACTCAGCTCCTTTCCCTGTGGAGGTTGAGCTGTGGACCCTTGCAAGGAAGGTGCCAGACTGTTCCTGGGAATCAGGCAGCCTTGAGAGAAAAGGTCTCAACCAGACTCAGTGCTGTTTTCTTTCAATTCAGTTACTCAAGAGACTGAGACAGAGGAGACCAAATCACTGGACAACCTTGGCAAGAGTGAGCCCATGTCTCAAAAGAAATTAGTAAAATGAAACCAATTAGGAGCTTCAGTCCCAGATGTGAAAGCCAGCAACCCCAAACTGAGGCCAAGCCACAGCAGAGCCTGTCCCCACCTGACCACTGCTTTCTCTAAGTAAGACCAAGTCCCAGGGTATTGCAGACTCAATCAAGATTGTGTCTAAAAATATTCCACACACATCATGAAGTGAGCCACCTCAATTTATCTTAATCTTTGTAACATTAATTAGTATTTCTAGTAAGGATCATGAGTTGTGATTTCCTGGCCCTGGGAGCAAAGTGGAACCAGCTTGGGCAGAATCAAGCACCTCCATGCTGTTGATTGTCAAACAGTGGGAATAAAAGCAATGTAAGTGTGTGCAGGCTACAGATGTAGTACAGTGAGAGGCAGGTGAGGCTGGAAAACAGATACCTGCTCCAGGCTGAGTCCCTGCTCTAGAGAGTCTTTGAATATGGGATAAGCCTCATGTGGCACTGGGTGCTTCAAGTGTGGCTGGTCAACTGAGGCTCTGGATTTTATTTCATTTTATGATATGTCATTTTATGTTCTGTAATTTTATTTTCTGATAACAAGGATTATGCCTAGGGGTGCTCAAACATAGTTACATTCCCAGCCCTTTTTCTATGTTTTATTTTGATATGTTGTCTCACTAAGGTCTAATTAAGGTTTAAGGTCTTCCTAATTTGCTGAGGTGGACTTCAAACTCCCATCCCTCTCCCACAGCCTCCAAACTCTTTGGGAAGACAGACATGTGCCATGGTACCTGCAGAGACCCTGGATTTTAAATTTCATTTAATTTTAATCAATTCCAATCTAAGCAGCCCATGTGGATAGCAGTCAGCACAAGAAATGGCACAACTCTGAAGCAGAACCAAAGTTTCTCTGGAACCCAGTAACCACTTGCTACTGTCAAGGAACTATGAGAGTTATGTTACATCACCTTCTGTAGTGTGCTTACATGAAGAGAGGTCCTCATTCCCATCCTTACAACTGTAAAGTAGGGAAACAAGAGCCCCTGGTCTGGTATGATCACACAGCTGTGCTAGTCCCAAGTTTGTTGCCTCTGGTCTGGTGTGGTCACAAGACCATGCTTGTCCAATTTCAGACCTCTGAAGAAGAAGCAGAGAAGCCCCTGGTCCAGTGTGGTCATGGAACCATGCTAGTCCCATCTTATATCTCTAAAGCAGGGACAAAGATTTCCTAGCATGATGTGGTTACTGGACAAGGCTTGTCCCAACTTACATCTCTAAGCAGAGATGCAGGAGCCACTGGCCCTCTGTGGTCAATGGGCTGCATTCATCCCTACATTGCACTCTCCCCATGGCTCCTGCACTGGTCCAAGTGGAGGTACTGGTGGACACATTGTAGCAGTGCTCTGGAGGACCAAGTGGCCTGCAATTCTTCCCACAAAGAAGTGTTGTATGTGAGCTGTGCAGGCTGACTCTTGCGTGATAAGGTAGAGTGTTTTTTTGCTTCAAGGTTCTGCTGATGTGAGCAGCACAGCTCACCTCTGTATGACCAGGGATCCTGACTGGCTAAGGAAATATTTCTCAGGGAGTGTGTGAATAAAAAGTAAGGACATGTGGGAAAGTGGCCCCATCCTGAAGTGGTTGTCAAAGGAAAGACAGATATTTAACATCATTGTGAGACCCAGCAGCACCTTTCCACCTTGCACATCACAGCTAACTTTTTGTCCTTCATGAAAACAGGGTGGGTCTCTGGTAATCTAGCTCTTACTGCTCTGTGATAGCCTCAGGAAGTGTGACTCACATGTGTGGTCAGAACTTGAGCAAGGAGGACCACTATCCTGGTGCTGCTGAATAAGCCTCATGAGCCAGGCCAAACTATGAGGTATGTGCCCTGCTGTGTATGTGACATGAATTCCTCCTGCCTGCCCCAGAAATACCCCAGGGACAGGAAAGCACCCTGAAAAATAATCTCAGAAACAAACTCCATATGTAATACCAAATCTTCATATTTCTTCTGGGAACCATTTCCCTTTTGTGAGCATCTTCCCCTGTTCCCTTTAGGAAAGAGTGGTCAGGAAGTTATGTTATGCCACCTGGAGTAAATATTCAAAGTGTCCCTCCCAGTCTTCTATTGATCCTGTAAACTTTATTCTGGGTATGTTTGTGTGGATAATATAGGGAACTGGAAATTTGCAAAGAAAACAAATATCCAGGAGTTACAAGAAGGGTTAAAAAGAGAACTGGGTGTGGAGGCACATGTTCTTTTCTCAGCTCGCAGGTGGGAGGAGGCCTGGAGCCCAGATACTCAGGCCAACCTGCATTACACATGGAGAACCCACTTCAAAAGCAAAAAGAGAAAATTTTCATAAAGAAAAAGCTCTATCTGCTAAGAATCTCTTTTCAGCTGAAACAAGCCACAAGTGTTGTAATGCTTCTCTAAGCATCCCTTGACAAATGAAAAATAGCAGGTTGTGTCTATGGGGAGCCCTGCAGGATTTTTCCCATGGGACTGAGAGATGCAAGCTCCACCTCCACTGAAACTTTTTCCAGGAATACCAACATCAGCTCCTAAAATCTCCATGATGCACCCATGAAGCACTGGGTGGGAGCAGAAAGCGTTTGATCCAATTCACAGAAGAAATCATAACTTTTGACAAAGACTTGCATCAAATTATCTAGAAGTGATGTGGATTTAGGCATGTTCATTCCAGAACCTAGGGCTATATGGATCACTGACAAGAGAGCCAGGGCCATGGCAGGACCTGGTGGAAGAGGTCAGGGGAACTTCCTGTTCAAAGGTTCAGAGGCATGGAAAAAGAGGCCAGGTATCACAACACAAAACCAGACCTGGCTGTGAGAGTATCCTGTTGTCACCAACCTGTGAGACCTGGAGTCAGTTCTGGTTAAGTCTAAGGGTTGTTGTGACTTGTTATTTGGATTTATACTATGTCTCTTCTTTTAGGGCAGAAACTGAAAGCAGAGCTGCTGTCACATCCTTCTGTGGCTGTGGAGGGCTGGTGTGAGTGCAGGAATCTCCTCACCAATGAAAGGGGTGGAATGTGAGCCAGGTTGTGCAAAGGCTCTTGACAGGTTTGGCCATGGAAAAGTGTTTCCTTGAAGGAATTTTAGGCAATGAAAGCTGAGAGCCTATGCAAACACAGCCCAGGTGAAAAGAAAGTTCTTCCCTTCTGCAAAGTTACAGTGTTAGGCAGTAAAGAAGTGCTGTTTCTTTACTAGAAAAACAGAAACCCTTTGACAGAGTCATTCCTGCAACAGGCTCTTTCACAAGCAGTTGTCAGATGCTGAACCCTTGCTCCCTCACACCTCCCAGCTCAGCTGGGAACCCTCATTGATGACTAATTTCTGACTCATTATTTTTATATAATATATGTTGTTAGTTGCCAATGGAAATTAAATTAATTTAATTTAATTTGTTTATTTATATGCAGTGCTGAAGATTAAACCAGGGCTTCACACATTCCAGGCCAGAGCTATACCACTGAGCCACAATACTAGCTCCTATACTCTGAATCTCATGTAGAGGGTTTTGTAACCACATTGTACTTTTTATGAAAGCTGCTAACTTGAAACACACTGGATTATTCACTGAGAAGGAAGGCAAGCCTCTTTCCCTCTTCAGAAAGACCTTACAGTACTGAAACTCTCACATGCAACTAATGTCTTCCATCTAGAAACTGAACTTCCAAATGGCTAAGAGAACATCCCTCATGAACAAGATGTCAAAGATCCAAGAGAACATATTGTATAGAAGACAAAGAAACTAACCAACTCCTTAATTGTTCCAGTAACAATCTTCCTGATCATTCAAAACATCCCCTTGCTTAGCCCTTGGTGTGTAATACAGCATCCCTGGCCTAGTTGAAAGACTGCCCAAGATTGTCTCATTGATATTGTCCATACACCACACTGTCCCCACATTAATGACCCTGGCATCAGTTGCTCAGAACTGCAGCATCACCAGCTACAACAGGGTGAAAGACATGCATGGAGAACCAAGGAGCTTTCCACCAGAGAGATCACACAAGACAAGTTAAGACTTAACTTTGAAAAACTGAGCTACTTTTCATGAAATGTGAGAGGAAATGGGCCCATTATCCTTCCAGGAAGACAAAAATCAGAGTTCCACAGTAGCTCTTCACTCCAATCCCAACTGGCCACACAATTCCTAGGACCCGGTGTAACATCAAAACACAGTGCCCTCTATTCAAAAGTTACAGGACTTCAGGACCACAGCAACAAGCACTGGCAGGAGCACAGCACTTCTGGGCCTGTGTGATAGCCCAGGGCATAGCCTACACAACTGTTCCCATGTACAGGGGACCAGAACCTGGTTGGTGCACCATAACCCAAGGATTTTCTTTTTAAAAAATGAGAAATATTTTGCATGCTGTAAATGCCACCATTTCAAAGTGCAAATTCCTATTGGTTTTAGTACATTCACACAGCTGTATCATCATGAAGTTCAGATTGTCTGACTACACCAAAGAGAATCTTGTAATCAAAACCCAAAAGGAGGGTGAGAGCTAAAAGTTTAATTTCATTTTGTTACATGTGCCTTTCCATTTTTGCTAGCACTATTGTTGAATAGGCTGTTTTTCTCTAGTAAATGTTTTTGGTGCCTTTGTCTAGTACAAGATAACTGTATTTATGTGGGTGTGTTTGTGTATTCTATCTGTACCACTGGTCTAGGTGTCTGTTTTCATTGAAATACAAGGCTGTTTTTATTACTATATCTCTGTAGAAGAGTTTTAGGTCTGGTATTGTGATGCCTCCTGCTTCAATTTTCTTGCTAAGACAGCTTTGGCCATTCAGAGTTTCTTATTTTTTCAAAAATGAATATAAACCTTTATCTCTCACTCTGCCCACACACAAAAAGCAACTCAAAGTAGATTATAAACTTACACAACACAACAAAGACCCTGCATCTACTAGAAGAAAAAGTAGGCCCAAATCTTCACCATGTCGGCCTGGGATCTGACTTCCTTAATAAGACCCCTAAAGTGCAAGAAGTTAGATCAATAATCAATTAGTGGGATGGACTCAAAGTAAAAAGCTTTTTTTCAGCAAAAGAAACAATCATAAAAGAGAGTCTACAAACTGGGAGAAAATCTTTACCACATGCACCTCAGATAAAGCATTAATCTCTAGGATAAAAGGATCAATAAATATATGAAAAAATTATCAACATCTCTAGCAATAAGAGGCATGCAAATCAAAACTACTCTAAAATTTTACCTCATTTCAATCAGAATGGGAATTATCCAGAACAAAAAAAAAAAATAAATAAAGGTTGGTGGGGATGTGGGGGAAAAAAGTACTCTCATACATTGTAGGTGTGAATGCAAATCGATGCAACCATTGTGGAAAGCAGTATGGAGATTCCTCAGAAAACTTGGAATGGAACCACCATGTGATCCAGCTACCCCATTCCTTGGTTTATACCCAAATGATTTAAAATCAGCATACTACACAGATGCAACCACATCAGTGTTTATAGCAGCTCAACTCACAGTAGTTAAATTATGGAAGCAACCTAGGTGCCCTTCAACAGAAGAATGGAAAAAGAAAATGTGAAATACATACACAAACACATACAAAGGAGTATTATTCAGTTTAAAGAAGAATGAAATTGTGGAATATGCCAGTAAATGGATGGAGATGGAGAATATCATGCAAAACAAAAAAGCCAAACAAAAATAAAAAAAGCCTAATTATTTTCTCTGATATGTGGAAGCAAATTAACAATAAGAGGGCAGGGCACAAGGGAAGAATAGAGTTACTTCATATTAGGTAGAGGGGAGTGAAGGGATGGGAAGGGATATGAGGGTAGGAAGGACACTAGAGTGAAACAGATATTATGACCTCATATGCATATATAACTGCATGCCTGATGTGATGCTACAATATGTACAACCCAAAAATGAGAAATTAAGCTCCATTTATGTAAGATTTAATGAAATATATGAATGCATTTTATTGTCATGTACAACTAATTAGAATAAATAAATAATTAGTAATAAAAACAAAAGTAAATTAGCACTACTCCTTGACCTGCCTTGTGTGAGGTGGATGTGGAGGAAGTCTGGATTTTCATAAAAAAATAATCACAGAGGAATGAGGGCCAGTATACCCAAAGAGGCTGGATAGGGGAGGACCCAAGAGGTCTCCCCTGAGGATGGTAGACATTTGGTATGTGTGAGCTGAGGGAGGGACAAGGTGGCACAATGGTAAATGAAGGAGGGGTCAAGATGCATGAGATTAGGTCACAGAGCACCTTTTGCTTCATCACAACACACATTTCTTGGATTCCCATTTGAGCACAGGGAGGACCAGGGGTCCTCCTGACATCTGGCCATGGCTGACACCTGCTCTACCTACAAAGCACACCCAAGGGCCATCTCAGCCCTCAGAGAATGCTGGTGTCTATGTACCTGTGCTCTCCACCTTCTGTTGGAAGCTACAGACCTGACAGATATTCTACACATACTTATGCATGTCCTCCTTTGTCTCTGCCACCAGGTAAAAGGTCCACATACTGGTCTTGATGAGGAAGACAAAGTCACAGCTGCTTCTTGTGAAGGGTCATGTTTGTGTACACCTGCTGACAGAGGCACAGAATGATGATACCTAAGAGCTTCTTGGACTGGTCATGTTTGTAGTATTCCAGGATATCTGGGTCACTACCCCACTGGATGCTCCGCAGGATGAATCAGTTTTTCTTCCAGGCCTGAATCACACCAAGAAGTAGTAGAAAAGGTAAGAAGTTCACTTGTTATTTCAAAGGTATTTGTCCTAAAATTGATTTTTAGATGAGGTTTCCCTAAGTTGCACAGGCTGGCCTGGAGTGTTTGATCTTCCTGGCTCAGACTCCTGAATGCCTGGGATTAAAGTTCTGGCCACCATGCCAGGAATTTCATAAATTCTCATGGGTCACTAAGGTACAGATGGGGAATGTAGAACCTGAAAGCTGCTCATGGCACCAAACTTGTCTTATTCTAGAAAATAACACCAGAGGCTTGACTTGCTATAATGGCCATATCCAGCTGTGGACCAGTTTTTCTATTCCTCTTCATAGCAAAACTTCAAGAGTTTTCCCCACTATCAGTCCTTTGAATGCCATTGAGGTTTTCATCACAAAGATGAAGGCCAGAGAATGGTTGTATAAATTATTCAGGTGAAAAACTATAAGACGTCTCAAAATTCCCCATTCAGGGGCAACACCCTTCAGAATGAAGATGTAAGGGAGACCCTCTCCAGAGAAGGCAAATAGAGGACTTGCTGCCAGCAAATATGCCCCATTCAAGGGCCAGATGAAGTCTCTCTCCAGAAAAGAATGATGAGAAGGGGGTCTAGGTGACATCAGCATAAAGAAAAGACCCTTTAAAAAGAAGAGTATGTTGATACAACAGGATTTCTTCTGAAAGCTCATAACTTTTGTTTGATGATTGAGGCAAAAGCCCCAGCACCATTTCATTTCAGAAAAAAAACTTAGTATCAGGAAATTCTTGTCAATATCACATCAAGACTTTCTTAGACACAAACACGGTCACTGTCAACTTGTATTGAAAGGTAGAGAAATGGGAATAGCTAAAATAGTTTGAAAATGAGAATGAGTTGGTGAAGAATGATCCACCAGACTTCCAGACTCATTGCATGACCACAGTCAGAAAGACCAATGAAGTGGACAGAGGGAGAGACACAGGGTCAACAGTTTGGAACAGAGCCCCAGAAGGGGGACAGAGAAATCGGTTAGCTGACTCTGCACAAAGACAAGGGAGCAATTCAGTGAAAGAAGAGCAGCTTGGTCTACAATGGTGCAGGGACAGCAGGTAACATCCACTGGAAAAAGGAAATGAACTGTCTCAAATCTTATACAAAATCTTATTCAGGTCATGAACCTGAGGGAAAATACAGCCCTATAAGATGCACAATGTGTTGGTCAGCTCCTCCACACTGTGACCAATACACCTGGCAAGGGCACCTCTGAGCAAGCAAAGTTTATTTGGCTCATGGTGTCAAAGAGAGTGGTTGGCCAACTTTCCTGCAGAAACCTCATAGACAATGGGCAGGAAAGTGAAGAGGTGCTCATCTCAGGCAACCAGAAATCAAGGACAGAGAGACAAACAAGTAGTAAGAGACCTTACATTCCCTGAGACCACACCCTGGAACCCTCTTCCCCTCGTCAAACCCAACTTGCTTCTCATTTTCAACACCTCTCTGTAAGTTCACTCATCATTAATTTCATTTATATTTTTTGCTCACAGTGGGGATGGAATCCAAGGCCTCACTCATGCTGTGCAGATGTTCCACCAGAGTTGTAACCCAAACTGCTCCAAACAAATTATTAACCCATTAGATGGGTTAACCCACTGATAAGTTTAGAGCCCTTGTAATCCAGTCTTTTCAGCTCTGAACACTGCAGCACAGATACCTGAGGTTTGGGGGATATTGTAGATCCAAACCATACAATTTATTAAAACAAAACAAGGAAACCATCAGAATCCAGGGTTAAGCAAAACGTTCTGAGATTTGACAATAATGTGCAATCTAGAAAAGGAAAAATTGAAAAATTGATAAGCTCCTGCTCAGTGAAAGCTCTGGTTCAGTGGATAAAAATACAAGTAACAGATTGAATCAAAATGCAAGCTGTGTGTGGTGACCGTGCTTGCCAACCTAAAAACATGGGAGGCTAAGACAGGAGGATTACTTCAGTCTCAATTTGAGGACAGTCTGAGCAACTTAGTGAGACCCCATCTTAAAAATAAAAATAAAATACAAAGAACAGGGAATGTAGGCCATTTGAAAATTTCCCCGTTTTCAATCTCCAGTATCCACCACCAAAAAAAAAAAAAAAAAAAAAAAAAAAAAAAAAAAAAAAAAAAAAAAGTTAAGCACATTTTGAGCAAAGGATTACTATCTTGTGTAAGGTATTCTTAAAACTCAATATAAAATAAAGCAAAGAGTCCTTAAAGAAAATATCAAAATATTTGAGGGCACTATGCAATCACGTGAAGGTATACTGTGCCTTTCTCAAGAGAAGAAAGAGAAATCAGAAGAAAAAGTCAGTTGAAAACAGTGGAAATGTGGTGCTCATCATCCTTTCACTACAGCTTTAATTAAGTGGAATGAATGAGATCAAACAGCACTGCTGGCCAATAGCAGCTGTGGACCAATGAAAGTGACTGCAAGGGTAGGGAGTGGGAGAAGGGCAGGTCCAGTCCCTGCTTGATCCTCAGCATGAACTTAAGGTGCATCTATGGCCCCAAGCCCTGGAAATTCACCCCTTTCCTCCCAAATCTTCTACATGAACTTTGAAATGGATTGAGTTTATAGGGAGACTGATTGGGGAGAGTTTTAGAGATGATGCCCTCCCCCCACACTCCCTCTCCTGTCCACACCTACTGCCCATGCACCCTATGGACTCCAAGTTTCTTCACAGTCCCACACTCACACAGAGTCACAATTTGTTCTCTGAGGGCGATTTTCTCAGCCATCTGGAGTCCACCACCTGTCCACTATCCATGTGGGCAGTATGGTACTCCTGGCGTGCAGAGTTGGGACCAGAACCTGGGGAACTAGGCATGCACACACACAAAAGCCCACAAGCATGCAGATGTGGCCTCTGCACCATGATGCTCAGGCCTGCAAACCCTCGCTAACCACCCAACACCAGCAGGCTGCTGTGGAAATGAAGCAGCACCTCTGAAAAGGAGGTGGGACAATACTGAAGGGCCCCTGCATAATGAGGGGGAGAGGAGTGAAGGGAGCAGCCATGACCCTTTATGGTAGATGGAGATTTCATAGAAAGTAGACAGGTACGGGTCAGAGGAATTCCTGGCTTCATGTCCATTCTCAGAGTTTTTACTACCAGCAGATCAAGGCCCCGCTCCAATCAAGGGAGGTTTACCCTTTCCAACCTGTTCTTAAAACAGAATCCCCATCCCATACCTGTCTCTAGCAGGCACTTTGGATGCATTCCAGCTCTGCTCCCTTAGATGACTTTCTTTTATATCAAGTGTGTGGCTGGAGACAATGCCAGAGCTCTGAGGGTGTAGCCTGAATCAGAGATCACCTAATTTTTGCAGAGGACCATCATCACAGAAATCTTTTAACTGCTGAATTGGATGGGTTCCAGGAGCCCCATAGATACCAAAGTCCAGGAATGCTTAAGTCATTCTTAGGACATGGTACAGAATTTGCATGTGCTTGCACACATTTGCATTTTATAAATCATCTATATTTTAAATGGAATACTGAGTAGAATATAAACACGTTGTAACAAATAAGGGAGTAATAACTGAAAAATGTTCCTGTTCATTTAGTACAGATGAAATCATTTCTAAATGTTTTTCATCTAAGGTTGGTTGAATATGAGGATGTGTAAATGCATATATGGAGAACCATCTACCCGCTAAACCCCTGAGAGACATAAATATCTGAACATTTATTCAGCAAAATCAGGAGGAGGATTTCAAACTAAGGAAAGCAGAACTGACTTCTCTGAAATCCCAGGGCTGGAGCTAAGTTCCATGGTTGTAGCACCTGAGAAATCTGCTCAGTTTGGCTGCAGCTGAGATGTGTGATGAAGTCAAATGCACCTAGCCCATCTTTCCCTAGAGGATGATATTTTGCATACCCACAGACATTTTTGCAACTCCACAAAGCTGGCAGGTTGTTGGAGGTATGTCATCTTCAGCCAGAGGATCCTTCTGGTCCTACTCCCTTATGCAAAATGTCCTAAGTTGTTTAAAATTTCATTTGAAAATAGAGTCTTGAATGATTAGCATGGCTCCATGTCTTCTGGGCACACTCCTCTTTCTCTGACTCTCCCGCCCCCAATGTTATTGTGAAAAAAACATCCATCTGCAATCTATTGTAGTATTGAAAGCCTTAGCTAAGAGAGTTCTATTGTAACTAACAGAGAATCCCAGCCAATCACAGCAGCAAGGTCTCAAATGACCAAAAGAGACAAACAAAATTGGCAACCTGCAAACTGACTTGTAACCAGTTGAGGTCTTCTTGTACCTTGCATCACTTTTCTGCCTCTAACTGCTGCCTCACCTCGTGCCTGTAATCTTCTGCTTTGAGCTCCTGGATTATGAATCATTACTTTAAACTTGTTCAACTTGTTGAAATTTCTTCATTTAACAGTGACTTTGGTATCTAACCTAAAAGTTTATTGATTTAAACATAATTATGCTTCAGTGATATACTTTGATGTTTATAACCTATTTGCATGCTCAAGAAGTTATTAATATTTAAAATAAAATATGCTGCTTTTCAGAGTGTTTGAGAACCATAATATGGTTTTCAAGATTTTTAATGTTTCAAAATTAGCAATATTTTGGCAAAGAATAGAAAAATCCAACAACATTCAAATCTTAAAAAAATCCAAATGTTATGGAGATTAAAATTCTCACTATTACTTTTTACAATTTTGAAGGAAAAATAAACTTAAAAGTGTAAACTAGAGAAAACAAAGTTGGAACTTTAACTTTCAAGAACCTATTACAGATTTTTAGCAAGATTTATGCGGAATATCATGCTGGTAGCATTCAAATTGCATGATTTATAATTTTTCTTTTTCTTTTTTTTGCTTGGGAGTGGACCCAGTGCTGCATGTGTGCTAGGTAAACTACCAATGAGCTATACCTCAGCTCCTAATATCAACTTTTAAACTATTCTGTGCATTTCAGCTAATGTTGTTTTATACATAACTGGTAGTTTCCAGTTTCTTGTTTTAAGTCTTTAAGTTATAGCACTTCAAAAT
The DNA here is from genome assembly GCF_902686455.1 of Sciurus vulgaris. Taxonomy (NCBI): domain Eukaryota; kingdom Metazoa; phylum Chordata; class Mammalia; order Rodentia; family Sciuridae; genus Sciurus; species Sciurus vulgaris. The sequence goes on along the minus strand of NC_136477.1, from coordinate 67,459,069 downwards.
ATGTGTGTTTACTTAGCGTATGCACCAACAGTACAAATTAAACAACTTAAACTCATGAAGCTAAAACAGAAGAATTGGAGATTATTAAAGCAGACTTGAAGAACTTATTCTTAAATCAGCTTTAGTGTTAATTGCTCTTAATAAGATCAATTGCTTAGTGTTCTTGTGATTAAAATGTTAGACAAAGTGGTTTGGAAGACATCTAGATTAACAGTGTACACACAGTGTTCTTGCTTTTTTCCACTTTCTGGAGCTTGTTGCTCGTTTAATTCTGGGGGTGAGTGAGCTGTCACTGAACACAACAGGGACCCCTTTATCCCACTCAGCTCAGAACATGCCTTAAAACTGAGGGCCTCGTCTTGCTGGATAAGAGAAGATGTTTGTTCACTTAAGGTGTTTGTCAAACACTGGTCCCTGGGCTCAGAATTCTATAGCCCTAACTGTGATGTCACCTTTGCTGTGCACCCAAAGTTGGATTGCTGGGCCTCTTCAGGCCTTCTATTCTTCACCTGTGCAACTGAGAACTATGTTTTGTTGGGATGGTCAAAAGGAGTCAAGGTGGGTTTTGGGGTCTGATCCATCAGTGGCAAAGCTGAGGTGCTTGGTACAGCTTGAACAACTGCCTGCTTTGCTGGGTCATTGTTTACAGCCTAGTTGTCAGTGTAGCCACTACCCTGCTTCAACACAATGCATATTTGCTGATAATTTGGCTCAAACCTACACCTAATCCCTCCTCACAGTCTTTAACTATTTACCCCAAGGTTGGTTTTGGGGGATAACAGCCAGTGTTTCTAAGGCAGCCAGGTCTCAGCATGTTCTTCTTCCAGAGTTGCCAGTTGCCAGAAAGAAGCAAGGAGCTGGTGCAGTTCTGGAATGACATCCACTACTGCATGGCTGTGAGGAGGCTGATTTTGGAGGTACTAACCAGCCTGCAGAGATTGCCCTGTAGGAAGAGGTTCTGAAGCCATGTGTCTGCACAGGTTCCGCCAGGGTGCTGGAGGGTTGGATATACCACCAAGGTCCCCTGAGGTGCTGGTGGTGAGATAGGAGGTCACAGCCAGGACACCATCAGCAGTATGGCATCAGCATTTCTTGCTGACCATGAGGCAGGACCTGGAACTGCCAGGAGGCATCAGGCCCTGGTACCAGAGGGAACAGTGTGAGTTGAGGGATGCCTGGGTGAACCTCAGAGAGTGGTAGATGGGCAGGAACACAAGGCCACCAGGTTGGCTCTCACCCTCCAGACACAACACACACAACTCACACCACACACAACAGGAACAACACACAACTTACACCACACACAGCATGAACAATGCAAAACTCAGACCATTTGCACTACACATATACAACAGGCCACATGCATACCACACGAATAACATAGCACATACCACATACAAGAAAATAGACATCACACATACTACTCACATACAATACACCACACACCACATACATATCACACACACTACACATGTAATATTCCACATACAACACAAATAATTCAAACACACCCACCATGCACACTACAACTATGCAACACATCACACCCATACTACATGTTTATACATGAAATGCACCACAAATACACTATGTACATCACATATGACAAACAACACACAAGTCACACCATACTACACATACACAACATAATGTACACCAAATATGTAGAACACATGCTACACAAATGACACACCACACACATGCCAAATATGACACAAAAACAAATGACACACGATAAAAACTACTCCTATGCAGCACACTACAAACATACCACAGGCATACAATAGACAGCAAGCACACTATACATATATATTACACCACATACATACTACACACACAACACACATAACACCACATTTGCATAATACATACCATATATGACCAAAATGTACATGCCATACACACACTAAACACATGTCACCATTTACGTACCACACATCACACACAACACATAGTATATGCTATAAACACATCACACCCATGCACACCTAAGCACACAACACACACACCACAAAATGCACACAGTGTACACATTTTTCACACCCCAGATTCATGCACATCACACACAGCACACACCACAGACACGTTCACTGCACATACTCAGCACACACACACACACACACACACATATGTGAAGCAACCACAGGCAACTCTCTCAAGGTGGTGTGGTTTTATCATCACTGTGCCTAATACACTGCAGGAGCAGCTGTCTCTGTTCCTTTTCCTGTGTCTTCCTTCATGGGCCAGAAGATGAGCTCCATACTAGAGTTTTTGCTGTAAGCCCTGTAGGCCATTGGGCTGTGAGCCTGCAAACCAAGCACAGGAGGAACCCTGGCCCAGCAGGAGGGGCTGCACCCTGGGAAGTGCACCAGGATACTGTGCAAAGGGTACTTCATGGACAGAGACATGGCAGGGAAAGCAAAGGAGGCTCAGAAAAGGAAGAGGTGAGGGAGAACCAGGGCGTAGGTTGTGGGGTCCGTGGTGAATCAAGCAGGGAAGCCTCCGATGAGACACAGGTTGACTAACTGGCTTGTCCCTGCCCCACTGCAGTGGTAGGAGGGTCCCCACAGGAGACAGACACAAAGCAGGAAGCTCAGTGTAAAGGACTACGAACCATAGGAGGAATAACTGACTCACCTCCCAACATCCCACCACCATGGCAGACCTGACAGTAGTGATCTAAATACCTGAGGAAGTAATTAAGGTTCAGTGCAATCATGGGGGCAGGGCTCTGATGCAGCAGGATTAGTGTCTGTTGAAGAAGAGACTCAAAGCCATGTGGGCACACTCAGAGCTGGTGGCCACCTGAAGGCCAAAATAGGAATCCTGGGGGTCAAACCTGTTTTGCCAGAAGACCCTGAACTTCTCAGCCTCTAGGACTGTGGGAAATTATTTCTGAAGCTCATGCCACCCAGTCTGGGGCATTTAGTTATAGCAGCCCAAATAAGCTGCTAGACTGGCACACGTCAGTTCTCTTACCCCAAGTCAGAGAGCATGGGAGGCAGGACAGGAGAGGGGAAGTGAGGGATGCTGAGATCCAACTGGAGACTTGGAGCAGGATTTATGCCCTGAAGTCAGCCCTGCAGTGATGCACAGGAGTTGGGCCCTTCCACTGCTGCACCTCCAGGCCAGACCAAAGGGGCTAAGGGCATTTATAGATTCTTCCAGTGCTCAAGGACAGTGTGAAGAGGGGTGAATCAAGTCTTTAATAGCTAAGTGTACAGACCAGGTGGGCAAGGGCCAGGCTGGGGGTGGGTGACAGGGTCAGGAATGTTATGTTTGGTATGTGGTAGATAATTCAAAACTCCTATAAAAACTGGGTTGAAGAGAGGAAGAATGTAAGGAGACCCTGAGTCTCGACTGGCCAGGTGTGGCCATGAGATTCCAGCCTTTAGAATTTGACCGCTGTCTCTCTTACTGCAGATACTGGCAGACCAGATGAGTCTGCAGCATGTGCCAATGAGTAGAATCAGGACAGCTCAGACTCACGGAGACCACCTGTGCCTTTCAGAAACCTGTGTTCAGTGGAATAGAGACACTCTGCAGCTGGGGAGAACTGAGAGTCATTGTGTAAATACAATTTTCCATTCCCATAGGATCCACTCACACTAATCTGTGAATAACACCAACAAGTCCTTGCCTATGGTGCTTGAATGGAAAGTGCCTGCCCCTCTGGTCCAGCTGGGCTTGGGCTCTAGGACTTGGCTGCACAAGTCCTGCATGACAACAGTCTGCAGCAGAATCATGGTCCCAGGGTCTGGAAGTGTCATGTGGCCCTCGTGAACAACTAGTTCTTTCTCTAGCCTTAGGGAGAAAGGAAGACCAACCTGACACATGTCATCTGTGCATGAATAGGATGCCCAGGGAATTCTGGACTCAGGGTGTCTGCATTCATTGTAGAGAGGGGGAGAGAGCCTCAGGCTGCACAGGAACATGGAAGCCAAAGGGGGCTGCCACCATCAACCCATAAGGCCTGAGACCACTAGGTCCACTCCCCAACATCCTTGTTCTGAGCCTCACTTTCTGTCCTCAGAGAAGGGGAGTCACTACAACATGTGAATCCCACCCAGTGACTTGCTTCTGTGTGCAGTGATGAACAACATCAGTGTTCGTGACATCTGGACATCCCCTGATACCTAAAGCATATGCTTCTAAAGGAGACAGCATCTCAAGAGATAAGGGCTGTGGAGCCATGCTTAGTCCCTTGAGACCATGTCTTCATAAACCTTCTGGATTCCTCCCATGGGACCGAGGGCTGCTTGAATGCACGTGGGTCAACTATCATAGCACTGGCACCAGTGGATTCACAATCCGAGGCCACTCCTCCAGGACTGAGACAATTCGGGTTTTCTTCAGAGTCAGGGAACTAGCATAGGGGCCTAGCAGCCACACGGAGAGATGCGTGGTGAGTGCTCAGCTCAGCAGAGCATGCAGAGCAGTACCGTGGTTTAGGTGATCATTGATTTCGGGCACATCACATTCCATCTGTCGGCTTTCTTCTCCTATACTACGATGTCTGGATTGGAGACTGTAGGAACCTGGGATGTCCATGATCCATGGGAAGGTGAGTGACTCCTCTGCTGGCTCATGTAGAGAGGAGGGAGTCATTCACCCCGCATGTTGGAAGGAGGACAGCGCGATCCTGATATGCAAAGTGAGTTATCCTGTGCTCACTCCATCTGCCATGCACCTTCTCCTTGGCAGCTGTCTTACAACTAGGCTGCACACTGAAATTTACCTCCTGGGATAATTCCAGTATCACATCACATCAAAACATGATGAAGTAATGTCTTGCCACACTTTATTCACAAATGGTTCTTCTTCTTCACCAGACAAACACCACTCTGTCACAAGAGCCTGGGATGTGCCAGGAGTCCTCTCACCAGCCCCAGGATGGAACAGACCTCGAGCTGGGGATGAATTAACAGCCTGCTGATGGCATGATGAGCACAGTTTCACAGGGTATAGCACCAGGTTTGAATGTAGACTGTGCTGAAAGTGGAGTGGTTCAAAGCTTCCAAACTGAGTATTCACAAGAGGAGAGTAAGTACATTAGGGGGGACCAGAAAAGCTGACGTGTATTGTTGCTGGAATACAACTACAGAGAATAGACCTTATGAAACTCACTATCAATCATGGTCAACCCACAAACTCCACAACATACATTCAGTCTCATCATCCACTCTAAATAGAGGAAGCATTTATTGCCCGCTCATTCTCCATGCAACCCTAAACACCTAGGCTCATTACGTCTTTTAGAACAACATTCCCATTTAATACCTGTCTCTTTTCTCGAGCTCCCAGAGGACGGCCGAATATAAAAATGATGATAAATACTTTGCTGCCACAAGAACCATGAGCACAGGCTTTCCAAATTCACAACACTTTCCCCTATGACCTATAATTTAAGCCAGTCGATCCTGGGATATGCAACAATAATCCCTGCAGTGTTTCTCCTGAGAAGGTCCATCAATGTTACAAGAATCTACAAAAGGGCTCAATTTCTCTTGTCACTGGAGCTCCAATGATATTGGGTGAGTAGGTTGTAAATGCCCTTTTAACCTCCTGAATGTTATCAATACAGGCAAACTTGGATTCAGTCCCAACCCTAAATTTGTGCAACAAGAAATCACAGTCAAGCCCCTACAAAGCAAAAGTGTCAGTACATTAAAGGTACAAGATCAGCTGTCTTTTGTGTTCACCTCTTGGTTTTGCAGTAGACATTGAGGTACACGTGGAAAGTGCTCTGGTGTGGAAGTCCCTTGATTGGCAGAGAGTATTGCAGTGTGTCCAAGAAGCCTGGAGGGTGGCAGGTACATGTGCAGTTGTCACTTTGAATTTGCTGCCACTGAAACCTGGTGCACAAAGCGCAGCTGAAGTTGGTGCAGACGAATTATGCTCATAGGAATACTGATGATAGACCCGTGATCTCTGTCCTCAGAGAGAGTAGAGTGATTTTCTAAAACAAGTCCTCTGAAGAAATGCAGGTGACTTTTGAGCACTCCTCACCTGCTTGGAGCTCAGTAGCCTGCTGAAAGTTGTTGTTGGAATTGGGTTGCATGTGAAATTGGTGCAGTTTTAGAGTTTTGATTCTTTTTGTGATGTGAGGAGAAAAGAAAAGAGAAAGAGAGACGACGGAAGGTCTGTATCGGTTGCATTTGTTTGTCATTTTCACATGCGCTCAGTGCTGGGGACTCGAAGCCCGCGCCTCCAGTATGCGAGGCAGGCACGCTACAAGTTGGGCTATATGGCCTGCACTGGAACACCTTCTCTGAGTTACAACACTTGATCGCCTATGTCCTTAATTTTTGAAATTGTATGCAGAGAAGCAATCATGACCATGCCAACCATGTCCCAGACATTCTTCATTCTACTCTTCACAACAATCCCAGCAAGGAACTCTTGAATGTCAATACCCAAGCCTAACCCTGTGTCCTGAGGGAAACATTTTCCCCCTCTTCTTTAAGGACGAAAATGGAAGTAGCTGATTGATCCGTGGGCAGAACAATATATCAGGGATCCAAGGAGGCCAGAAAAAGGGGCAGATTTTGGACTCTGTGGGATTGAGAACATGCTCAATTGGTGAATACAAATGGAGATATTGGGGATCCTTCACACATGAACCTAGACATTGCTTTCAAAATCAACTGATATATTCCTAGAAATTATTTACTTTCCTTATTTTTCCTTCTGAATCGTTCTTTGAAGAATTTTAAAACTTTGAGAGCTATACTTATTGCACAAGCCACATCAGGTGCTGGATCTTGCCCATATTCTCAGGAATTGCTGAGGAAAAGGAAGTAGTGCCTCCTGTTCTTAGCCTCTTTCAATCAGTAAAAGTGCTTCAGCAGATTAACCAGATGCTCTTGGGAGATATAAACAGGCAAAGGCATGTGTTGATGCCTCATATGATCTGGGATCCCAGAATCGAAACGTGGAGGCAAAAAGAAAACATTCCTCCTCCAATTTCAATCTTCTCCTCGTTACATTTCAGTTATTTTCTCAAGATTTATTACAGACTGTTAAGTGGCTAAGTCATATCCTTGATCCTTCTTTCATTTCGTTGCAATCAATGCCCCTCAGAAAAATGTAAGCATATTTTACCAGTTCTCCTGTGACCTGAGAGCCATACATGGGAGAACTGGTCTAATCAAAGGGGAAGGAGCAGGCATTGGTCAGCGAGGATGTGAAGGGCCCGGGGATTCAAAACTCCGGTAGGAGGAGACACTTGATTGCACTCCCAGAATTATTTCAAAGCCCTGGGCTACATGATGTTTCACGAGTGGGTCCGGGGACAATGCGCCTGCACCCCAGATTCCACCTGAGGTCATAGAGAACCGGAATGAGAACTCGGAAGCGTCACGGTTTCCATGTCAACCAGAGACCTTTCAGCTCCTGGCTGCTTCAAACCCACAGTGAGGACATGTGGCAACTCCTCTCTGAGGGTAAGAGGATAGATGAAGGGAGCGGGAGACAGGGTCTTATGTTATGAAGAAAGGTATCTATCCTCGTTGCTCGGTTGACGAGGAAATAGGTTGTAAGCTATTTAGAGCCCCGTGAGTGATAAATCTCCCCATATCCAGGCAGCACCAGGAAACCCATGGAAGTCTGAGAGCTCGCACTTCCACCATGTCCACTAGGGGGGCTGTGCTCCGTTGGCCACATCTTCCTTGCTGAAAGGCAGCTCAACTGGCCCTTGATGCACACTATTAGCCCCCAAAAATTCCAGTTGAACAACCTAGGACCGAGAGCTGCTTGAGTGCACATGTGTCAAGTATGTTAGCATTGGCACAAGTGGATTCACAATACAAGGTCCCTCCTCCAGGACTTGGACCATTTGGGTTTTCTTCAGAGTCAGGAAACTAGCATTGGGGCCTAGCAGCCACAGGGAGAGATGGGTGGTGAGTGCTCAGCTCAGCAGAGCATGCAGAGCAGTACCCTAGTTTAGGGGATCATTGATTTCGGGAACATCACATTTCATCTGTCGGTTTCTTCTCCTATACTACGATGTCTGGATTGGAGCCTGTAGGAACCTGGGATGTCCATGATCCATGGGAAGGTGAGTGACTCCTCTGCTGGCTCATGTAGAGAGGAGGGAAGTCATTCACCTCGCATGTTGGAAGGAGGACAGCACGATCCTGATATGCCAAGTGAGTTGTCCTGTGCTCACTCCATCTGCCATGCACCTTCTCCTTGACTGCTGACTTACAACTAGGCTGCACACTGAAACTTACCTCCTGGGATAATTCCAGTGTCACATCACATCAAAACATGATGAAGAAATGTCTTGCCACTTTATTCACAAATGGTTCTTCTTCTTCACCAGACAAACACCACTCTGTCACAAGAGCCTGGGATGTGCCAGGAGTCCTCTCACCAGCCCCAGGATGGAACAGACCTCGAGCTGGGGATGAATTAACAGCCTGCTGATGGCATGATGAGCACAGTTTCACAGGGTATAGCACCAGGTTTGAATGTAGACCGTGCTGAAAGTGGAGTGGTTCAAAGCTTCCAAACTGAGTATTCACAAGAGGAGAGTAAGTACATTTGGAGGACCAGAAAAGCTGATGTGTATTGTTGCTGGAATACAGCTACAGAGAAGAGACCCTATGAAACTCACTATCAATCATGGTCAACCCACAAACTCCACGACATACATTCAGCCTCATCATCCACTCTAATACAGGAAGTATTTATTGCCCCCTCATTCTCCATGCAACCCTAAACACCTAGGCTCATTACTTCTTTTAGAACAACATGCCCATGTCTCTTTTCTCGAGCTCCCAAAGGACAGCCGAATATAAAAATGATGATACCTGGGGGTTTCAAGATGGTGGCCTAGAGGGTGGCTGCATTTCATGTTGCTCCAGGACTCAGGATTCAAAAGAGGAGATATTGAGACACTTGTACCAACTCAAAGCAGCCAGGTGACTCTCACCCGTTGGGAAGGCGTCCCGGATGGGCCGGTGGTCCCAGAACGCAGGAAACTTTGTGAAGTAGAGCTGCCAGCGAGACACCCCTCCCCCCGCTGGAGCAGTGAACTCGGACAACTGGGAGCGCCGTAAGGGAGGCCGCTGGGCACAGCACTGGGAATCGGAGCAACCACTGGGGCTCTGGCGGCTGCCCAGGGGAGGAGTGGCAAGGAGAGCTGTGTGGACTCAGGACACCGGGGCCTGCCCTGGGGAGGAGGAGGAGGAGCGTGGCTGCTTGGATTTGGAGTGACTGCACCGGAGCTACAGGCGGTTGCCAGAGGAGAAGCTCCACGGCGAGCTGTTTGGACTCAGAACGACGCTTCTGAACCCCGGGGCCTGCCCTGAGGACGAGGAGGAGGAAGAGGAGTGCGGCCCCTTGGATTCAGAGTGACTACACCAGAGCTGCAGGCAGTTGCCAGAGGAGGGGCTGCATGGTGAGCTGTTTGGACTCAGACCACTTCTGAACACCGGGGTCTGCCCAGAGGAGTAGGAGGAGGAGGAGGAGGAGGACGGCGGGTCGTTTAGACTCGCAGTGACTGCATTAGCACTCCAGGCGGCTGCTCAGAGGAGAAGGCAAGTGGTGAGTTGTTTGTACTTAAAGTGACAGCTCCTGAACACAGGGGGGCTGCCTGGACGAGAAGCGTGGTGGGTCGCTTGGTCTTGAGTGGCCGCACCAGAGCTCTGGGCGGTTGCCCAGAGGACCCGTGCAGCGGGTTCATGTAGATTCAGAGCCACTCAGAGGGACCGCTCCTGAACACACAGGGGGTTATCTGGAGAAGGAGGAGGAACGGGGAGGGTCACTTCGACTCGGAGTGATTGATTGCCCAGGGCTACGGGTGGTTGGTGGGAGGTGGAGGCACGCAGTGAGTTTCTTGGACTCCTAGTGACCACACCGGAATACTGGGCAGCTGTCTGGAGGAAGAGGCATGTTGCGGGTCCCTGGGACTCAGAGCAATTGTACAGAGCCCCAGGTGGCTGCTCAGAGGAGGGGCCGCATAGCCAGGTGATTAGGTGCAGAGCAGGGTCCCAGGATCTAGGAGGCTTCTTGGTGGAAGAGCCGCACAGAGACAGGCTTAGGGTGGACGAAGGTTCCAGGCCTGCGGGCAGATTCTCTGAGGTGGGGCAGCCTAAGGAGATTCATTTGCGAAGGGTGAGGTTCCCAGGCCCAGGAGGTAGGGCCGGGGTCCCTGGGAACTTTGCAGAGGAAGGCAGCCCAGCCCAGGCGGTAGCTGTAAATTGAGGGGAACCTCTAGGAGGGAACTGACCAGCGAGACCTCCCCACCGGGTAAGTCTTCCCTGCTGGGTGAGGTTTCCCCACAAGGACGGTAAAACCAGAGACTCAGGCCCAAACAGGCCTTGCCTCAGCCCGCAGCCTACGTCCCCTTTGGATGACCATTGGTCAACAAGTGGAGGCACCTCTGCCCACTAGCAGGGATTATACCCCACCTGAAGGCCCCCACTCCTAGAGAGGCAGCTTCTTGGGGAGCACTGCATTATCAACTTCCTCCAAGACTTCAGCCTACTGAAGGCTAAGGGGGGATATATATAGAAATCTTCAGGGACATTGTAAGTCAATAGAGGAAATCTGCAATATCTCAGCGGTCCACTGATATCTGAACAATATGAGAAACAAGGAAAGAAAATGCTGCAAACAAATCTAGATGTTACATCAATAAAACCCAATGACAGCATGGCAGAAGAAATGACAGAAAAGGACTTCAGAATGTACATAATTAAAATGATCAGAGAAGCAAACGATGAGATGAAAGAGCAATGCAAGCATTGAATGATCGCACCATTCGACAGTTAAAAGAGCAAATACAGGAAGCAAAAGATCATTTCAATAAAGAGTTAGAGATATTGAAAAAAAAAAAAAAAAAACCAAACAGAAATCCTTGACATGAAGGAAACAATAAACCAAATTAAGAACTCCATAGAAAACATAACCAATAGGATAGAACACCTGGAAGACAGAACCTCAGACATTGAAGACAAAATATTTAACCTTGAAAACAAAGTTGAACAAACAGAGAAGATGGTAAGAAATCATGAACAGAATCTACAAGAACCTATGGGATATCATGAAAAGGCCAAATTTAAGAATTATTGGGATTGAGGAAGGCCTAGAGAAACAAGCCAAAGGAATGAACAATTTATTCAATGAAATAATATCAGAAAATTTCCCAAATCTGAAGAATGAAATGGAAAATCAAGTTCAAGAGGCTTATAGGACTCCAAATACACAAAATTACAACAGACCCACACCAAGGCACATTATAATGAAAATACCTAACATAAAAAATAAAGACATAATTTTAAAGGCTGTGAGAGAAAAGATCCAAATTACATTCAGGGGGAAACCAATACGGATATCAGCAGATTTTTCAATCCAGACCCTAAAAGCTAGAAGGGGCGTGGAACAACATTTTTCAAGCCCTGAAAGAAAATGGATGCCAACCAAGAATCTTATACCCAGCAAAACTTACCTTCAAATTTGACGATGAAATAAAATCCTTCCATGATAACAAAAGCTAAAAGAATTTACAAAAAGAAAGCCAGCATTACAGAACATTCTCAGCAAAATATTCCATGAGGAAGAGATGAAGAACAAAGAAAAAAATCAGCAAAGGGAAGAATATCCTAAAGGAATTGTCAAATAAAGGAGGGAAACAAGTTGTGTTAAACAAATAAATAAATAAAATTTTAAAATGAACCAAATGACCGGGAAACCAAATCATTTCTCTATAATAACCCTGAATGTTTAAGGCCTGAATTCATCAATCAAAAGACATAGACTGGCAGACTGGATTAAAAAGAAAGCTCCAACAATATGTTGCCTGCAAGAGACTCACCTCATAGAAAAAGATACCCATAGACTAAAGGTGAAAGGATGGGGAAAAACATACCATGCACATGGACTCAGCAAAAAAGCTGGAGTATCTGTCCTCATTTCCGATAATGTGGACTTCAATACAAAGTAAATCAGAAGGATAAAGAAGGTCGTTTCATACTGCTTAAGGGAAGCATAAATCAGCAAGATATAACAATCATAACATCTATGCTCCAAACAGTGGCTCATCCATGTATGTCAAACAAATCCTTCTCAATTTCAGAACCAAATAGACCATAACACAATAGTACTAGGTGATTTTAACACACCTCTCTCACCACTGGACTGATCTTCCAGACAAAAATTGAACAAAGAAACCATAGATCTCAATAACACAATCAATAATTTAGACTTAATGGACATTTATAGAATGTACCAACCAACCAAGAGCGAATACACTTTCTTCTCAGCAGCACATGGATCTTTCTCTAAAATAGACCATATATTATGGCACAAAGCTAATGTTAGCAAATACAGAAGAAGAGAGACACTAGCATGTATTCTATCAGATCATAATGGATTGAAGTTAGAAATAAATGAAAGAGTAAAACACAGAAACTATTCCAACATCTGGAGATTAAACAATATGCTATTATATGATGAATGGATAACAGAAGATACTAGGAAGGAAATTAAAAAACTCTTAGAGGTAAATGAGAACAGAGAAACATCATATCAAAATCTCTGGGTCACTATGAAAGCAGTACTTAGAGGGAAATTTATTTCCGTGGAGCGCATTTAAAAAAAAGAAGTTAAAACTCAAGAAATAAACGACCTACCACTACAGCTCAAAGCCCTAGAAAAAGAAGAACAGAACAGCACCAAAAGTAGTAGAAGACAGGAAATAGTTAAACTCAGAGCTGAAATCAATAAAATTGAAACAAAAGAAACAATACAAAAAATTGACAAAATAAATAGTTGGTTCTTCGAAAAAATAAACAAAATTGATAAACCTTTAGCCACACCAACAAAGAGAAGACGAGAGAAAACCCAAATCACTAAAATTCGGAATGAACAAAGAAATATCACAACAGACAGGATTGAAATACAAAAACATAATTAGAAGCTATTTTGAAAATCTATACTCAACAAAAGAGAAAATTTCGAAGGCATCAACAGGTTTCTAGAGACATATGAATTGCCTAAACTGAACGAGGAGGACATACACAATTTAAATAGACCAATTTCAAGTACTGAAATAGAAGGAGTCATCAAAAGCCTACCAATAAAGAAAAGTCCGGGACCAGATGGGTTCTCAGCCGAGTTCTACAAAATCTTTACAGAAGAGCTCATTCCAATACTTCTCAAAGTATTCCATAAAATAGAAGAGGAGGAAAACCTCCCAAACTCATTCTATGAAGCCAATATCACCCTGATACTTAAACCAGACAGAGACTCATCAAGGAAAGAAAATTTCAGACCAATATCCTTAATGAACATTGACGCAAAAAATTCTCAACAAAATTTTAGCAAATCACATACAAAAACATATTAAAAAGATAGTGCACCATGATCAAGTTAGTTTCATCCCAGGGACGCAAGGTTGGTTTCAACATCAGGAAATCAATAAACGTAATTCACCATATTAATAGACTTAAAGTCAAGAATCACATGATTATTTCAATAGATGCAGAAAAAACATTTGATAAAATACAGCACCCCTTCATGCTCAAAACACTAGAAAAAATAGGGATAGTGGGCACATTCCTTAAAATTGTAACGGCCATTTATGCTAAGCCCATGGCTAATATCATTCTAAATGGTGAAAAACTGAAAGCATTCCCCCTAAAAACTGGAACAAGGCAGGGATGCCCTCTTTCACCACTTCTATTCAACATCGTTCTTGAGACTCTGGCCAGAGCAATTAGACAAACCAAAGAAATTAAAGGGATACGAATTGGAAAAGAAGAACTCAAACTATCCCTGTTTGCTGATGACATGATATATATTTAGAGGATCCTGGAAATTCCACCAGAAAACTCTTAGAACTCATAAGTGAATTCAAGTAAAGAACAGGTTACAAGATCAATGCCCATAAATCCAACGCATTTTTATACATAAGTGATGAATCTTCAGAAAGAGAAATTAGGACAACTACCCCATTCACAATAGCCCTCGAAAAAAATAAAATACTTGGGAATCAATCTCACAAAAGAGGTTGAAAGACCTCTACAATGAGAACTATACAACACTAAAGAAAGAAATTAAAGAACACCTTAGAAGATGGAAAGATCTTCCATGTTCTTGGATAGGAAGAATTAATATTGTCAAAATGGCCATACTACCTAAAGTGCTATACAATTCAATGCAATTCCAATTAAAATCCCAATGACATACCTTACAAAAATAGAGCAAGCAATTATGAAATCATCTGGAAGAATAAGAAACCCAGAATAGCTAAAGCAATACTTAGCCGGAAGAGTGAAACAGGGGGTATTGCAATACCAGATCTTCAAACTCTACTACAAAGCAATAGTAACAAAAACGGCATGATATTGGTACCAAAATAGAAAGGTAGATCAATGGTACAGAATAGAGGGCACGGACACAAACCCAAATAAATACAATTTTTCTCATTCTAGACAAAGGTTGCCAAAAATATGCAAAGGAGAAATGATAGCCTCTTCAACAAATGGTGCTGGGAGAATGGAAATCCATATGCAACAGAATGAAACTAACCCCATATCTCTCACCATGCACTAAACTAAACTCAAAATGGATTAAGGACCTCGGAATCAGTCCAGAGACCCTGCAGATTATAGAAGAAAAAAGTAGTCCAAATCTTCACCTTGTTGGTCTAGGATCAGACTTCCTTAATAGGACTCCCATAGCACAAGAAATTAAAGCTACAATCAACCACTGGGATAGATTTCAAACTAAAAAGCTTTCTCTCTGCAAAGGAAACTATCAGCAATGCGAAGAAAGAGCCTACAGAGTCAGAGAATATCTTTGCCAATCATACTTCAGATTAGAGCACTAATCTCCAGAATCTATAAAGAACTCAGATAACTCTACACAAGAATACAAATAATCCAATCAACAAATGGGCTAAGGAATGAATAGACACTTCACAGAAGAAGATCTACAAGCAATCAACAAACATATGGAAAAATGTTCAACATCTCTAGTAATAAGAGAAATGCAAATCAAAACACCCTAAGATTCCATCTCACCCCAATTAGAATGGCGATTATGAAGAATACGAGCAACAAACAGGTGTTGGCGAGGATGTGGGGAGAAAGGTACACTCATACATTGCTGGTGGGGCTGCAAATTAGTACAGCCACTCTGGAAAGCAGTGTGGAGATTCCTTAGAAAACTTGGAAATGGACCCGCCATTTGACCCAGCTATCCCACTCCTTGGCCTATATCCAAAGGACTTAAAATCAGCATACTACAGAGATACGGCCACATCAATGTTCATAGCTGTTCAATTCACAATAGCCAGACTGTGGAACCAACCTAGATGCCCTTCAATTGATGAGTGGATAATGAAACTGTGGTATATTATACAATGGAATATTACTCAGCCATAAAGAATGAAAATTATGGCATTTGCAGGCAAATGGATGAAATTGGAGAATATCATGCTAAGTGAGATAAGCCAATCTCAAAAAGCCAAAGGATGAATGATATCGCTAATAAGTGGAGGATGACACATAATGGGGGGGAGGGAAGGGTTAGTGTTAGGGTTAGAGTTAGGGTTAGGGAGGGGGGCAAGTATGGAGGAAGGAAGTACTGTATAGAGGGTAAAGAGGGGTGGGAGGGGTGGGGGGAAGGGAAAAAATAACAGAATGAATCAAACAACATTACTCTATGTAAATTTATGATTACACAATGGTATGACTTTACGCCATGTACAAAGAGAGAAACAACATGTATCCCATTTGTTTACAATAAAATAAAAAATAAATTAAAAAAATGATGATACCTACTTTGCTGCCACAAGAACCATGAGCACAGGCTTTCCCAAATTCACAACACTTTCCCCTATGACCTATAAGTTAAGCCAGTCGATCCTGGGATATGCAACAATAATCCCTGCAGTGTTTCTCCTGAGAACGTCCATCAATGTTAACAAGATTCTACAAAAAGGCTCAATTCGTCTTCTCACTGGAGCTCCAGTGATATTGGGTGAGTAGGTTGTAAATGCCCTTTTAACCTCCTGAATGTTATCAATACAGGCAAACTTGGATTCAGTCCCAACCCTAAATTTGTGCAACAAGAAATCACAGTCAAGCCCCTACAAAGCAAAAGTGTCAGTAACATTAAAGGTACAAGATCAGCTGTCTTTTGTGTTCACCTCTTGGTTTTGCAGTAGACATTGACGTACACGTGGAAAGTGCTCTGGTGTGGAAGTCCCCTTGATGGCAGAGAGTATCGCAGTGTGTCCAAGAAGCCAGGAGGGTGGCAGGTACATGTGCAGTTGTCACTTTGAATTTGCTGCCACTGAAACCTGGTACACAATGCACAGCTGAAGATGGTGCAGACGAATTATGCTCATAGGAATACTGATGATAGACCCGTGATCTCTGTCCTCAGAGAGAGTAGAGTGATTTTCTAAAACAAGTCCTCTGAAGAAATGCAGGTGACTTTTGAGCACTCCTCACCTGCTTGGAGCACAGTAGCCTGCTGAAAGTTGTTGTTGGAATTGGGTTGCATGTGAAATTGGTGCAGATTTAGAGTTTTGATTCTTTTTGTGATGTGAGGAGAAAAGAAAAGAGAAAGAGAGACGACAGAAGGTCTGTATCGGTTGCATTTGTTTGTCATTTTCACAAGCGCTTATTGCTGGGGACTCGAACCCGCGTCTCCAGCATGTGAGGCAGGCACGCTACAAGTTGGGCTATACGGCCTGAACTGGAACACATTCTCTAAGTTACAACACTTGATCACCTATGTCCTTAATTTTTGAAATTGTATGCAGAGAAGCACCCATGACCAAGCAAACCAAGTCCCAGGCATTCTTTTTTTTTTTTTTTTTTTTTTTTTTTTTTTTTAATGTAAACAAATGGGATAAATGTTGTTTCTCTGTTTGTACATGGCGTAAAGGCATACCATTTCTGTAATCATAAATTTACACAGAGTAATGTTGTTTGATTCATTCTGTTATTTTTTCCCAGGAATTCTTAATTCTACTCTTCACAACAATCCCAGCAAGGAAATTTTTTGCATGTCAATACCCAAGCCTAGCCCTGTGTCCTGAGGGAAACATTTTCCCCCTCTTCTTTAAGGATGTGTTCTGGGTTCTGTCTTCCCAGATCAGTAACAGTAAATTAAAAGCCATAATACTACGCAGAATTTTCAATTTCTGTGAGAGATCATAGAAGTGGCTATAGTGGAGGCCATGACAGTATTTCAGCTACTGAAGGGGCTGGGGGAGGAAGATCTCAAGTTCAAGGTCAACCTCAGCAACTTAATGAGTCTCTCTCTCATACTGAAACAAAAAAGGGCTTTGGGTAAGGCTCAGCAGTAAAAGCTTGCACAGTAAAACAAGACCTTGGGTTGGATCACTAATGTCTTAGAAAATCTAACTAGGGTAATCCAACAAGAAGGCAAATTCCAGTTAGAAAGACTAACAGAGGTTTTCAGAGGAAGATGACACAGAGTAACTGCCCAATCCAGCAGGGTCACAGGCACGTATCAAGAGCAGTGTCTTAGAAGTGAGGTGGTGCAGTACCAACATTGTATTGGGCCTCTGTGCCAGGTGTGATCTGCAGCATGCTGAACAGGGGTCTAACAGATCTCCAGGCAGATGGGATCTCAGGAACCCCAACTGCCTGTGTCTGAAGAAACATCCCACAAGAGTCTGAGATGCATCACATGCACATTAGTTTTGAGGCACAAATTTAAGAACCTTGTATAGAAATGTGATTTTAAGGCCTGGTACTCTCCATTCCTCTGCAATTAGTGGGAGGCGCTACAGGTTGGAAAGGACAGCAGAAAACAGGACTGATCTGTCACAGACCCCTGGATGTTCCTTGAAAGTGTTGCATTAGCTGTTCATAGTCTCAAGAAGAGTCTACAGGAGGTCAAGGGTTTAACAAAGTAAACAAGATGACAGACAGTGGCAGAACCTGAATCTAGACCACACTGTGACTGACCAGAAGCCCCACTGACCCATTACAGATAACTGGAAGCTGCCTTCTTTCAGTTCTGCAGTGGCCTAGCCCAGGGTCCCTGACTTGCGAGCCTTCTCCTCCTGGACTCAGCTCCTTTCCCTGTGGAGGTTGAGCTGTGGACCCTTGCAAGGAAGGTGCCAGACTGTTCCTGGGAATCAGGCAGCCTTGAGAGAAAAGGTCTCAACCAGACTCAGTGCTGTTTTCTTTCAATTCAGTTACTCAAGAGACTGAGACAGAGGAGACCAAATCACTGGACAACCTTGGCAAGAGTGAGCCCATGTCTCAAAAGAAATTAGTAAAATGAAACCAATTAGGAGCTTCAGTCCCAGATGTGAAAGCCAGCAACCCCAAACTGAGGCCAAGCCACAGCAGAGCCTGTCCCCACCTGACCACTGCTTTCTCTAAGTAAGACCAAGTCCCAGGGTATTGCAGACTCAATCAAGATTGTGTCTAAAAATATTCCACACACATCATGAAGTGAGCCACCTCAATTTATCTTAATCTTTGTAACATTAATTAGTATTTCTAGTAAGGATCATGAGTTGTGATTTCCTGGCCCTGGGAGCAAAGTGGAACCAGCTTGGGCAGAATCAAGCACCTCCATGCTGTTGATTGTCAAACAGTGGGAATAAAAGCAATGTAAGTGTGTGCAGGCTACAGATGTAGTACAGTGAGAGGCAGGTGAGGCTGGAAAACAGATACCTGCTCCAGGCTGAGTCCCTGCTCTAGAGAGTCTTTGAATATGGGATAAGCCTCATGTGGCACTGGGTGCTTCAAGTGTGGCTGGTCAACTGAGGCTCTGGATTTTATTTCATTTTATGATATGTCATTTTATGTTCTGTAATTTTATTTCTGATAACAAGGATTATGCCTAGGGGTGCTCAAACATAGTTACATTCCCAGCCTTTTTCTATGTTTTATTTTGATATGTTGTCTCACTAAGGTCTAATTAAGGTTTAAGGTCTTCCTAATTTGCTGAGGTGGACTTCAAACTCCCATCCCTCTCCCACAGCCTCCAAACTCTTTGGGAAGACAGACATGTGCCATGGTACCTGCAGAGACCTGGATTTTAAATTTCATTTAATTTTAATCAATTCCAATCTAAGCAGCCCATGTGGATAGCAGTCAGCACAGAAATGGCACAACTCTGAAGCAGAACCAAAGTTTCTCTGGAACCCAGTAACCACTTGCTACTGTCAAGGAACTATGAGAGTTATGTTACATCACCTTCTGTAGTGTGCTTACATGAAGAGAGGTCCTCATTCCCATCCTTACAACTGTAAAGTAGGGAAACAAGAGCCCCTGGTCTGGTATGATCACACAGCTGTGCTAGTCCCAAGTTTGTTGCCTCTGGTCTGGTGTGGTCACAAGACCATGCTTGTCCAATTTCAGACCTCTGAAGAAGAAGCAGAGAAGCCCCTGGTCCAGTGTGGTCATGGAACCATGCTAGTCCCATCTTATATCTCTAAAGCAGGGACAAAGATTTCCTAGCATGATGTGGTTACTGGACAAGGCTTGTCCCAACTTACATCTCTAAGCAGAGATGCAGGAGCCACTGGCCCTCTGTGGTCAATGGGCTGCATTCATCCCTACATTGCACTCTCCCCATGGCTCCTGCACTGGTCCAAGTGGAGGTACTGGTGGACACATTGTAGCAGTGCTCTGGAGGACCAAGTGGCCTGCAATTCTTCCCACAAAGAAGTGTTGTATGTGAGCTGTGCAGGCTGACTCTTGCGTGATAAGGTAGAGTGTTTTTTGCTTCAAGGTTCTGCTGATGTGAGCAGCACAGCTCACCTCTGTATGACCAGGGATCCTGACTGGCTAAGGAAATATTTCTCAGGGAGTGTGTGAATAAAAAGTAAGGACATGTGGGAAAGTGGCCCCATCCTGAAGTGGTTGTCAAAGGAAAGACAGATATTTAACATCATTGTGAGACCCAGCAGCACCTTTCCACCTTGCACATCACAGCTAACTTTTTGTCCTTCATGAAAACAGGGTGGGTCTCTGGTAATCTAGCTCTTACTGCTCTGTGATAGCCTCAGGAAGTGTGACTCACATGTGTGGTCAGAACTTGAGCAAGGAGGACCACTATCCTGGTGTGCTGCTGAATAAGCCTCATGAGCCAGGCCAAACTATGAGGTATGTGCCCTGCTGTGTATGTGACATGAATTCCTCCTGCCTGCCCCAGAAATACCCCAGGGACAGGAAAGCACCCTGAAAAATAATCTCAGAAACAAACCATATGTAATACCAAATCTTCATATTTCTTCTGGGAACCATTTCCCTTTTGTGAGCATCTTCCCCTGTTCCCTTTAGGAAAGAGTGGTCAGGAAGTTATGTTATGCCACCTGGAGTAAATATTCAAAGTGTCCCTCCCAGTCTTCTATTGATCCTGTAAACTTTATTCTGGGTATGTTTGTGTGGATAATATAGGGAACTGGAAATTTGCAAAGAAAACAAATATCCAGGAGTTACAAGAAGGGTTAAAAAGAGAACTGGGTGTGGAGGCACATGTTCTTTTCTCAGCTCGCAGGTGGGAGGAGGCCTGGAGCCCAGATACTCAGGCCAACCTGCATTACACATGGAGAACCCACTTCAAAAGCAAAAAGAGAAAATTTTCATAAAGAAAAAGCTCTATCTGCTAAGAATCTCTTTTCAGCTGAAACAAGCCACAAGTGTTGTAATGCTTCTCTAAGCATCCCTTGACAAATGAAAAATAGCAGGTTGTGTCTATGGGGAGCCCTGCAGGATTTTTCCCATGGGACTGAGAGATGCAAGCTCCACCTCCACTGAAACTTTTTCCAGGAATACCAACATCAGCTCCTAAAATCTCCATGATGCACCCATGAAGCACTGGGTGGGAGCAGAAAGCGTTTGATCCAATTCACAGAAGAAATCATAACTTTTGACAAAGACTTGCATCAAATTATCTAGAAGTGATGTGGATTTAGGCATGTTCATTCCAGAACCTAGGGCTATATGGATCACTGACAAGAGAGCCAGGGCCATGGCAGGACCTGGTGGAAGAGGTCAGGGGAACTTCCTGTTCAAAGGTTCAGAGGCATGGAAAAAGAGGCCAGGTATCACAACACAAAACCAGACCTGGCTGTGAGAGTATCCTGTTGTCACCAACCTGTGAGACCTGGAGTCAGTTCTGGTTAAGTCTAAGGGTTGTTGTGACTTGTTATTTGGATTTATACTATGTCTCTTCTTTTAGGGCAGAAACTGAAAGCAGAGCTGCTGTCACATCCTTCTGTGGCTGTGGAGGGCTGGTGTGAGTGCAGGAATCTCCTCACCAATGAAAGGGGTGGAATGTGAGCCAGGTTGTGCAAAGGCTCTTGACAGGTTTGGCCATGGAAAAGTGTTTCCTTGAAGGAATTTTAGGCAATGAAAGCTGAGAGCCTATGCAAACACAGCCCAGGTGAAAAGAAAGTTCTTCCCTTCTGCAAAGTTACAGTGTTAGGCAGTAAAGAAGTGCTGTTTCTTTACTAGAAAAACAGAAACCCTTTGACAGAGTCATTCCTGCAACAGGCTCTTTCACAAGCAGTTGTCAGATGCTGAACCCTTGCTCCCTCACACCTCCCAGCTCAGCTGGGAACCCTCATTGATGACTAATTTCTGACTCATTATTTTATATAATATGTTGTTAGTTGCCAATGGAAATTAAATTAATTTAATTTAATTTGTTTATTTATATGCAGTGCTGAAGATTAAACCAGGGCTTCACACATTCCAGGCCAGAGCTATACCACTGAGCCACAATACTAGCTCCTATACTCTGAATCTCATGTAGAGGGTTTTGTAACCACATTGTACTTTTATGAAAGCTGCTAACTTGAAACACACTGGATTATTCACTGAGAAGGAAGGCAAGCCTCTTTCCCTCTTCAGAAAGACCTTACAGTACTGAAACTCTCACATGCAACTAATGTCTTCCATCTAGAAACTGAACTTCCAAATGGCTAAGAGAACATCCCTCATGAACAAGATGTCAAAGATCCAAGAGAACATATTGTATAGAAGACAAAGAAACTAACCAACTCCTTAATTGTTCCAGTAACAATCTTCCTGATCATTCAAAACATCCCCTTGCTTAGCCCTTGGTGTGTAATACAGCATCCCTGGCCTAGTTGAAAGACTGCCCAAGATTGTCTCATTGATATTGTCCATACACCACACTGTCCCCACATTAATGACCCTGGCATCAGTTGCTCAGAACTGCAGCATCACCAGCTACAACAGGGTGAAAGACATGCATGGAGAACCAAGGAGCTTTCCACCAGAGAGATCACACAAGACAAGTTAAGACTTAACTTTGAAAAACTGAGCTACTACTTTCATGAAATGTGAGAGGAAAGGGCCCATTATCCTTCCAGGAAGACAAAAATCAGAGTTCCACAGTAGCTCTTCACTCCAATCCCAACTGGCCCAACAATATCCTAGGACCCGGTTGTAACATCAAAACACAGTTGCCCTCTATTCAAAAGTTACAGGACTTCAGGACCACAGCAACAAGCACTGGCAGGAGCACAGCACTTCTGGGCCTGTGTGATAGCCCAGGGCATAGCCTACACAACTCGTCCCATGTACAGGGGACCAGAACTGGTTGGTGCACCATAACCCAAGGATTTTTTTAAAAAAATGAGAAATATTTTGCATGCTGTAAATGCCACCATTTCAAAGTGCAAATTCCTATTGGTTTTAGTACATTCACACAGCTGTATCATCATGAAGTTCAGATTGTCTGACTACACAAAAGAGAATCTTGTAATCAAACCCAAAAGGAGGGTGAGAGCTAAAAGTTTAATTTCATTTTGTTACATGTGCCTTTCCATTTTGCTAGCACTATTGTTGAATAGGCTGTTTTTCTCTAGTAAATGTTTTTGGTGCCTTTGTCTAGTACAAGATAACTGGTATTTTTTGGGTTGTGTTTTGTGTATTCTATCTGTACAACTGGTCTAGGTGTCTGTTTCATTGAAATACAGGCTGTTTTTATTACTATATCTCTGTAGAAGAGTTTAGGTCTGGTATTGTGATGCCTCCTGCTTCAATTTTCTTGCTAAGACAGCTTTGGCCATTCAGAGTTCTTATTTTTTCAAAATGAATATAACCTTTATCTCTCACTCTGCCCACACACAAAAAGCAACTCAAAGTAGATTATAAACTTACACAACACAACAAGACCCTGCATCTACTAGAAGAAAAAGTAGGCCCAAATCTTCACCATGTCGGCCTGGGATCTGACTTCCTTAATAAGACCCCTAAGTGCAAGAAGTTAGATCAATAATCAATTAGTGGATGGACTCAAAGTAAAAAGCTTTTTTTCAGCAGCAAAAGAAACAATCATAAAAGAGAGTCTACAAACTGGGAGAAAATCTTTACCACATGCACCTCAGATAAAGCATTAATCTCTAGGATAAAAGGATCAATAAATATATGAAAAAATTATCAACATCTCTAGCAATAAGAGGCATGCAAATCAAAACTACTCTAAAATTTTACCTCATTTCAATCAGAATGGAATTATCCAGAACAAAAAAAAAAAATAAATAAGGTTGGTGGGATGTGGGGAAAAAAAGTACTCTCATACATTGTAGGTGTGAATGCAAATCGATGCACCATTGTGGAGAAGCAGTATGGAGATTCCTCAGAAAACTTGGAATGGAACCACCATGTGATCCAGCTACCCCATTCCTTGGTTTATACCCAAATGATTTAAAATCAGCATACTACACACAGATGAAACCACATCAGTGTTTATAGCAAGCTCAACTCAGTAGTTAAATTATGGAAGCAACCTAGGTTGCCCTTCACAGAAGAATGGAAAAAGAAATGTGAAATACATACACAAACAAATACAAAGGAGTATATTCAGTTTAAAGAAGAATGAAATTGTGGAATATGCCAGTAAATGGATGGAGATGGAGAATATCATGCAAAACAAAAAGCCAAACAAAAATAAAAAAAGCCTAATTATTTTCTCTGATATGTGGAAGCAAATTACAATAAGAGGGCAGGGCACAAGGGAAGAATAGAGTTACTTCATATAGGTAGAGGGGAGTGAAGGGATGGGAAGGGATATGAGGGTAGGAAGGACACTAGAGTGAAACAGATATTATGACTCATATGCATATATAACTGCATGCCTGATGTGATGCTACAATATGTACAACCCAAAAAAATGAGAAATTAAGCTCCATTATGTAAGATTTAATGAAATATATGAATGCATTTTATTGCATGTACAACTAATTAGAATAAATAAATAATTAGTAATAAAAACAAAAGTAAATTAGCACTACTCCTTGACCTGCCTTGTGTGAGGTGGATGTGGAGGAAGTCTGGATTTTCATAAAAAATAATCACAGAGGAATGGGGCCAGTATACCCAAAGAGGCTGGATAGGGGAGGACCAAGGGTCTCCCCTGAGGATGGTAGACATTTGGTATGTGTGAGCTGAGGGAGGGACAAAGGTGGCACAATGGTAAATGAAGGAGGGGTCAAGATGCATGAGATTAGGTCACAGAGCACCTTTTGCTTCATCACAACACACATTTCTTGGATTCCCATTTGAGCACAGGGAGGACCAGGGTCCTCCTGACATCTGGCCATGGCTGACACCTGCTCTACCTACAAGCACACCCAAGGCCCATCTCAGCCCTCAGAGAATGCTGGTGTCTATGTACCTGCTGCTTCCACCTTCTGTTGGAAGCTACAGACCTGACAGATATTCTACACATACTTATGCATGTCCTCTTTGTCTCTGCCACCAGGTAAAAGGTCCACATACTGGTCTTGATGAGGAAGACAAAGTCACAGCTGCTTCTTGTGAAGGGTCATGTTTGTGTACACCTGCTGACAGAGGCACAGAATGATGATACCTAGAGCTTCTTGGACTGGTCATTGTTTGTAGTATTCCAGGATATCTGGGTCACTACCCCCACTGGATGCCCTGCAGGATGAATCAGTTTTTCTTCCAGGCCTGAATCACACCAAGAGTAGTAGAAAAGGTAAGAAGTTCACTTGTTATTTCAAAGGTATTTGTCCTAAAATTGATTTTTAGATGAGGTTTCCCTAAGTTGCACAGGCTGGCCTGGAGTGTTTGATCTTCCTGGCTCAGACTCCTGAATGCCTGGGATTAAAGTTCTGGCCACCATGCCAGGAATTTCATAAATTCTCATGGGTCACTAAGGTACAGATGGGGAATGTAGAACCTGAAAGCTGCTCATGGCACCAAACTTGTCTTATTCTAGAAAATAACACCAGAGGCTTGACTTGCTATAATGGCCATATCCAGCTGTGGACCAGTTTTTCTATTCCTCTTCATAGCAAAACTTCAAGAGTTTTCCCCACTATCAGTCCTTTGAATCCATTGAGGTTTTCATCACAAAGATGAAGGCCAGAGAATGGTTGTATAAATTATTCAGGTGAAAAACTATAAGACGTCTCAAAATTCCCCATTCAGGGGCAACACCCTTCAGAATGAAGATGTAAGGGAGACCCTCTCCAGAGAAGGCAAATAGAGGACTTGCTGCCAGCAAATATGCCCCATTCAAGGGCCAGATGAAGTCTCTCTCCAGAAAAGAATGATGAGAAGGGGGTCTAGGTGACATCAGCATAAAGAAAAGACCCTTTAAAAGAAGAGTATGTTGATACAAAGGATTTCTTCTGAAAGCTCATAACTTTTGTTTGATGATTGAGGCAAAAGCCCCAGCACCATTTCATTTCAGAAAAAAAACTTAGTATCAGGAAATTCTTGTCAATATCACATCAAGACTTTCTTAGACACAAACACGGTCACTGTCAACTTGTATTGAAAGGTAGAGAAATGGGAATAGCTAAAATAGTTTGAAAATGAGAATGAGTTGGTGAAGAATGATCCACCAGACTTCCAGACTCATTGCATGACCACAGTCAGAAAGACCAATGAAGTGGAGGAGACAGAGAGACACAGGGTCAACAGTTTGGAACAGAGCCCCAGAAGGGGGACAGAGAAATCGGTTAGCTGACTCTGCACAAAGACAAGGGAGCAATTCAGTGAAAGAAGAGCAGCTTGGTCTACAATGGTGCAGGGACAGCAGGTAACATCCACTGGAAAAAGGAAATGAACTGTCTCAAATCTTATACAAAATCTTATTCAGGTCATGAACCTGAGGGAAATACAGCCCTATAAGATGCACAATGTGTTGGTCAGCTCCTCCACACTGTGACCAATACACCTGGCAAGGGCACCTCTGAGCAAGCAAAGTTTATTTGGCTCATGGTGTCAAAGAGAGTGGTTGGCCAACTTTCCTGCAGAAACCTCATAGACAATGGGCAGGAAAGTGAAGAGGTGCTCATCTCAGGCAACCAGAAATCAAGGACAGAGAGACAAACAAGTAGTAAGAGACCTTACATTCCCTGAGACCACCCTGGAACCCTCTTCCCCTCGTCAAACCCAACTTGCTTCTCATTTTCAACACCTCTCTGTAAGTTCACTCATCATTAATTTCATTTATATTTTTTGCTCACAGTGGGGATGGAATCCAAGGCCTCACTCATGCTGTGCAGATGTTCCACCAGAGTTGTAACCCAAACTGCTCCAAAAAATTATTAACCCATTAGATGGGTTAACCCACTGATAAGTTTAGAGCCCTTGTAATCCAGTCTTTTCAGCTCTGAACACTGCAGCACAGATACCTGAGGTTTGGGGGATATTGTAGATCCAAACCATACAATTTATTAAAACAAAACAAGGAAACCATCAGAATCCAGGTTAAGCAAAACGTTCTGAGATTTGACAATAATGTGCAATCTAGAAAAGGAAAAATTGAAAAATTGATAAGCTCCTGCTCAGTGAAAGCTCTGGTTCAGTGGATAAAAATACAAGTAACAGATTGAATCAAAATGCAAGCTGTGTGTGGTGACCGTGCTTGCCAACCTAAAAACATGGGAGGCTAAGACAGGAGGATTACTTCAGTCTCAATTTGAGGACAGTCTGAGCAACTTAGTGAGACCCCATCTTAAAAATAAAAATAAAATACAAAGAACAGGGAATGTAGGCCATTTGAAAAATTTCCCCGTTTCAATCTCCATATCCACACCAAAAAAAAAAAAAAAAAAAAAGTTCAGCACATTTTGAGCAAAGGATTACTATCTTGTGTAAGGTATCTTAAACTCAATATAAAATAAGCAAAGAGTCCTTAAAGAAAATATCAAAATATTTGAGGGGCACCTATGCAATCACGTGAAGGTATACTGTGCCTTTCTCAAGAGAAGAAGAGAATCAGAAGAAAAAGTCAGTTGAAAAACAGTGGAAAATGTGGTGCTCATCATCCTTTCACTACAGCTTTAATTAAGTGGAATGAATGAGATCAAACAGCACTGCTGGCCAATAGCAGCTGTGGACCAATGAAAGTGACTGCAAGGGTAGGGAGTGGGAGAAGGGCAGGTCCAGTCCCTGCTTGATCCTCAGCATGAACTTAAGGTGCATCTATGGCCCCAAGCCCTGGGAAAT
This sequence comes from Sciurus vulgaris, assembly GCF_902686455.1. Classification (NCBI taxonomy): domain Eukaryota; kingdom Metazoa; phylum Chordata; class Mammalia; order Rodentia; family Sciuridae; genus Sciurus; species Sciurus vulgaris. Next base: position 67,431,593 of record NC_136477.1, on the reverse strand, counting down.
TCACCCCTTTCCTCCCAAATCTTCTACATGAACTTGAAAATGGATTGAGTTTATAGGGAGACTGATTGGGGCAGAGTTTTTAGAGATGATGCCCTCCCCCACCACACTCCCTCTCCTGTCCACACCTACTGCCCCATGCACCCTATGGACTCCAAGTTTCTCACAGTCCCACACTCACACAGAGTCCACAATTTGTTCTCTGAGGGCGATTTTCTCAGCCATCTGGAGTCCACCACCTGTCCACTATCCATGTGGGCAGTATGGTACTCCTGGCGTGCAGAGTTGGGACCAGACCTGGGGAACTAGGCATGCACCACACACAAAAGCCCACAAGCATGCAGATGTGGCCTCTGCACCATGATGCTCAGGCCTGCAACCCTCGCTAACCACCCAACACCAGCAGGCTGCTGTGGAAATGAAGCAGCAACCTCTGAAAAGGAGGTGGGACAATACTGAAGGGCCCCTGCATAATGAGGGGGAGAGGAGTGAAGGGAGCAGCCATGACCCTTTATGGTAGATGGAGATTTCATAGAAAGTAGACAGGTACGGGTCAGAGGAATTCCTGGCTTCATGTCCATTCTCAGAGTTTTTACTACCAGCAGATCAAGGCCCCGCTCCAATCAAGGGAGGTTTACCCTTTCCAACCTGTTCTTAAAACAGAATCCCCATCCCATACCTGTCTCTAGCAGGCACTTTGGATGCATTCCAGCTCTGCTCCCTTAGATGACTTTCTTTATATCAAGTGTGTGGCTGGAGACAATGCCAGAGCTCTGAGGGTGTAGCCTGAATCAGAGATCACCTAATTTTTGCAGAGGACCATCATCACAGAAATCTTTTAACTGCTGAATTGGATGGGTTCCAGGAGCCCCATAGATACCAAAGTCCAGGAATGCTTAAGTCATTCTTAGGACATGGTACAGAATTTGCATGTGCTTGCACACATTTGCATTTTATAAATCATCTATATTTTAAATGGAATACTGAGTAGAATATAAACACGTTGTAACAAATAAGGGAGTAATAACTGAAAAATGTTCCTGTTCATTTAGTACAGATGAAATCATTTCTAAATGTTTTTCATCTAAGGTTGGTTGAATATGAGGATGTGTAAATGCATATATGGAGAACCATCTACCCGCTAAACCCCTGAGAGACATAAATATCTGAACATTTATTCAGCAAAATCAGGAGGAGGATTTCAAACTAAGGAAAGCAGAACTGACTTCTCTGAAATCCCAGGGCTGGAGCTAAGTTCCATGGTTGTAGCACCTGAGAAATCTGCTCAGTTTGGCTGCAGCTGAGATGTGTGATGAAGTCAAATGCACCTAGCCCATCTTTCCCTAGAGGATGATATTTTGCATACCCACAGACATTTTTGCAACTCCACAAAGCTGGCAGGTTGTTGGAGGTATGTCATCTTCAGCCAGAGGATCCTTCTGGTCCTACTCCCTTATGCAAAATGTCCTAAGTTGTTTAAAATTTCATTTGAAAATAGAGTCTTGAATGATTAGCATGGCTCCATGTCTTCTGGGCACACTCCTCTTTCTCTGACTCTCCCGCCCCCAATGTTATTGTGAAAAAAACATCCATCTGCAATCTATTGTAGTATTGAAAGCCTTAGCTAAGAGAGTTCTATTGTAACTAACAGAGAATCCCAGCCAATCACAGCAGCAAGGTCTCAAATGACCAAAAGAGACAAACAAAATTGGCAACCTGCAAACTGACTTGTAACCAGTTGAGGTCTTCTTGTACCTTGCATCACTTTTCTGCCTCTAACTGCTGCCTCACCTCGTGCCTGTAATCTTCTGCTTTGAGCTCCTGGATTATGAATCATTACTTTAAAACTTGTTCAACTTGTTGAAATTTCTTCATTTAACAGTGACTTTGGTATCTAACCTAAAAGTTTATTGATTTAAACATAATTATGCTTCAGTGATATACTTTGATGTTATAACCTATTTGCATGCTCAAGAAGTTATTAATATTTAAAATAAAATATGCTGCTTTTCAGAGTGTTTGAGAACCATAATATGGTTTTCAAGATTTTTAATGTTTCAAAATTAGCAATATTTTGGCAAAGAATAGAAAAATCCAACAACATTCAAATCTTAAAAAAATCCAAATGTTATGGAGATTAAAATTCTCACTATTACTTTTTACAATTTTGAAGGAAAAATAAACTTAAAAGTGTAAACTAGAGAAAACAAAGTTGGAACTTTAACTTTCAAGAACCTATTACAGATTTTAGCAAGATTTATGCGGAATATCATGCTGGTAGCATTCAAATTGCATGATTTATAATTTTTCTTTTTCTTTTTTTTGCTTGGGAGTGGACCCAGTGCTGCATGTGTGCTAGGTAAACTACCAATGAGCTATACCTCAGCTCCTAATATCAACTTTTAAACTATTCTGTGCATTTCAGCTAATGTTGTTTTATACATAACTGGTAGTTTCCAGTTTCTTGTTTTAAGTCTTTAAGTTATAGCACTTCAAAATATGTGTGTTTACTTAGCGTATGCACCAACAGTACAAATTAAAACAACTTAAACTCATGAAGCTAAAACAGAAGAATTGGAGATTATTAAAGCAGACTTGAAGAACTTATTCTTAAATCAGCTTTAGTGTTAATTGCTCTTAATAAGATCAATTGCTTAGTGTTCTTGTGATTAAAATGTTAGACAAAGTGGTTTGGAAGACATCTAGATTAACAGTGTACACACAGTGTTCTTGCTTTTTCCACTTTCTGGAGCTTGTTGCTCGTTTAATTCTGGGGGTGAGTGAGCTGTCACTGAACACAACAGGGGACCCCTTTATCCCACTCAGCTCAGAACATGCCTTAAAACTGAGGGCCTCGTCTTGCTGGATAAGAGAAGATGTTTGTTCACTTAAGGTGTTTGTCAAACACTGGTCCCTGGGCTCAGAATTCTATAGCCCTAACTGTGATGTCACCTTTGCTGTGCACCCAAAGTTGGATTGCTGGGCCTCTTCAGGCCTTCTATTCTTCACCTGTGCAACTGAGAACTATGTTTTGTTGGGATGGTCAAAAGGAGTCAAGGTGGGTTTTGGGGTCTGATCCATCAGTGGCAAAGCTGAGGTGCTTGGTACAGCTTGAACAACTGCCTGCTTTGCTGGGTCATTGTTTACAGCCTAGTTGTCAGTGTAGCCACTACCCTGCTTCAACACAATGCATATTTGCTGATAATTTGGCTCAAACCTACACCTAATCCCTCCTCACAGTCTTTAACTATTTACCCCAAGGTTGGTTTTGGGGGATAACAGCCAGTGTTTCTAAGGCAGCCAGGTCTCAGCATGTTCTTCTTCCAGAGTTGCCAGTTGCCAGAAAGAAGCAAGGAGCTGGTGCAGTTCTGGAATGACATCCACTACTGCATGGCTGTGAGGAGGCTGATTTTGGAGGTACTAACCAGCCTGCAGAGATTGCCCTGTAGGAAGAGGTTCTGAAGCCATGTGTCTGCACAGGTTCCGCCAGGGTGCTGGAGGGTTGGATATACCACCAAGGTCCCCTGAGGTGCTGGTGGTGAGATAGGAGGTCACAGCCAGGACACCATCAGCAGTATGGCATCAGCATTTCTTGCTGACCATGAGGCAGGACCTGGAACTGCCAGGAGGCATCAGGCCCTGGTACCAGAGGGAACAGTGTGAGTTGAGGGATGCCTGGGTGAACCTCAGAGAGTGGTAGATGGGCAGGAACACAAGGCCACCAGGTTGGCTCTCACCCTCCAGACACAACACACACAACTCACACCACACACAACAGGAACAACACACAACTTACACCACACACAGCATGAACAATGCAAAACTCAGACCATTTGCACTACACATATACAACAGGCCACATGCATACCACACGAATAACATAGCACATACCACATACAAGAAAATAGACATCACACATACTACTCACATACAATACACCACACACCACATACATATCACACACACTACACATGTAATATTCCACATACAACACAAATAATTCAAACACACCCACCATGCACACTACAACTATGCAACACATCACAACCCATACTACATGTTATACATGAAATGCACCACAAATACACTATGTACATCACATATGACAAACAACACACAAGTCACACCATACTACACATACACAACATAATGTACACCAAATATGTAGAACACATGCTACACAAATGACACACCACACACATGCCAAATATGACACAAAAACAAATGACACACGATAAAAACTACTCCTATGCAGCACACTACAAACATACCACAGGCATACAATAGACAGCAAGCACACTATACATATATATTACACCACATACATACTACACACACAACACACATAACACCACATTTGCATAATACATACCATATATGACCAAAATGTACATGCCATACACACACTAAACACATGTCACCATTTACGTACCACACATCACACACAACACATAGTATATGCTATAAACACATCACACCCATGCACACCTAAGCACACAACACACACACCACAAAATGCACACAGGTGTACACATTTTTCACACCCCAGATTCATGCACATCACACACAGCACACACCACAGACACGTTCACTGCACATACTCAGCACACACACACACACACACACACACATATGTGAAGCAACCACAGGCAACTCTCTCAAGGTGGTGTGGTTTTATCATCACTGTGCCTAATACACTGCAGGAGCAGCTGTCTCTGTTCCTTTTCCTGTGTCTTCCTTCATGGGCCAGAAGATGAGCTCCATACTAGAGTTTTTGCTGTAAGCCCTGTAGGCCATTGGGCTGTGAGCCTGCAAACCAAGCACAGGAGGAACCCTGGCCCAGCAGGAGGGGCTGCACCCTGGGAAGTGCACCAGGATACTGTGCAAAGGGTACTTCATGGACAGAGACATGGCAGGGAAAGCAAAGGAGGCTCAGAAAAGGAAGAGGTGAGGGAGAACCAGGGCGTAGGTTGTGGGGTCCGTGGTGAATCAAGCAGGGAAGCCTCCGATGAGACACAGGTTGACTAACTGGCTTGTCCCTGCCCCACTGCAGTGGTAGGAGGGTCCCCACAGGAGACAGACACAAAGCAGGAAGCTCAGTGTAAAGGACTACGAACCATAGGAGGAATAACTGACTCACCTCCCAACATCCCACCACCATGGCAGACCTGACAGTAGTGATCTAAATACCTGAGGAAGTAATTAAGGTTCAGTGCAATCATGGGGGCAGGGCTCTGATGCAGCAGGATTAGTGTCTGTTGAAGAAGAGACTCAAAGCCATGTGGGCACACTCAGAGCTGGTGGCCACCTGAAGGCCAAAATAGGAATCCTGGGGTCAAACCTGTTTTGCCAGAAGACCCTGAACTTCTCAGCCTCTAGGACTGTGGGAAATTATTTCTGAAGCTCATGCCACCCAGTCTGGGGCATTTAGTTATAGCAGCCCAAATAAGCTGCTAGACTGGCACACGTCAGTTCTCTTACCCCAAGTCAGAGAGCATGGGAGGCAGGACAGGAGAGGGGAAGTGAGGGATGCTGAGATCCAACTGGAGACTTGGAGCAGGATTTATGCCCTGAAGTCAGCCCTGCAGTGATGCACAGGAGTTGGGCCCTTCCACTGCTGCACCTCCAGGCCAGACCAAAGGGGCTAAGGGCATTTATAGATTCTTCCAGTGCTCAAGGACAGTGTGAAGAGGGTGAATCAAGTCTTTAATAGCTAAGTGTACAGACCAGGTGGGCAAGGGCCAGGCTGGGGGTGGGTGACAGGGTCAGGAATGTTATGTTTGGTATGTGGTAGATAATTCAAAACTCCTATAAAAACTGGGTTGAAGAGAGGAAGAATGTAAGGAGACCCTGAGTCTCGACTGGCCAGGTGTGGCCATGAGATTCCAGCCTTTAGAATTTGACCGCTGTCTCTCTTACTGCAGATACTGGCAGACCAGATGAGTCTGCAGCATGTGCCAATGAGTAGAATCAGGACAGCTCAGACTCACGGAGACCACCTGTGCCTTTCAGAAACCTGTGTTCAGTGGAATAGAGACACTCTGCAGCTGGGGAGAACTGAGAGTCATTGTGTAAATACAATTTTCCATTCCCATAGGATCCACTCACACTAATCTGTGAATAACACCAACAAGTCCTTGCCTATGGTGCTTGAATGGAAAGTGCCTGCCCCTCTGGTCCAGCTGGGCTTGGGCTCTAGGACTTGGCTGCACAAGTCCTGCATGACAACAGTCTGCAGCAGAATCATGGTCCCAGGGTCTGGAAGTGTCATGTGGCCCTCGTGAACAACTAGTTCTTTCTCTAGCCTTAGGGAGAAAGGAAGACCAACCTGACACATGTCATCTGTGCATGAATAGGATGCCCAGGGAATTCTGGACTCAGGGTGTCTGCATTCATTGTAGAGAGGGGGAGAGAGCCTCAGGCTGCACAGGAACATGGAAGCCAAAGGGGGCTGCCACCATCAACCCATAAGGCCTGAGACCACTAGGTCCACTCCCCAACATCCTTGTTCTGAGCCTCACTTTCTGTCCTCAGAGAAGGGGAGTCACTACAACATGTGAATCCCACCCAGTGACTTGCTTCTGTGTGCAGTGATGAACAACATCAGTGTTCGTGACATCTGGACATCCCCTGATACCTAAAGCATATGCTTCTAAAGGAGACAGCATCTCAAGAGATAAGGGCTGTGGAGCCATGCTTAGTCCCTTGAGACCATGTCTTCATAAACCTTCTGGATTCCTCCCATGGGACCGAGGGCTGCTTGAATGCACATGTGTCAAGTATCTTAGCATTGGCACAAGTGGATTCACAATACAAGGTCACACCTCCAGGACTTGGACCATTTGGGTTTTCTTCAGAGTCAGGAAACTAGCATAGGGGCCTAGCAGCCACAGGGAGAGATGGGTGGTGAGTGCTCAGCTCAGCAGAGCATGCAGAGCAGTACCCTAGTTGAGGTGATCATTGGTTTGAGGCACATCCCTTTCCATCTGTGGGCTTTCTTCTCCTATCCTACGATGTCTGGAATGGAGACTGTAGGAACCTGGAATGTCCATGTTCCATGGGAAGGTGAGTGACTCCTCTGCTGGCTCATGAAGAGAGGAGGGAGTCATTCACCCCGCATGTTGGAAGGAGGACAGCGCGATCCTGATATGCAAAGTGAGTTATCCTGTGCTCACTCCATCTGCCATGCACCTTCTCCTTGGCAGCTGTCTTACAACTAGGCTGCACACTGAAATTTACCTCCTGGGATAATTCCAGTATCACATCACATCAAAACATGATGAAGTAATGTCTTGCCACACTTTATTCACAAATGGTTCTTCTTCTTCACCAGACAAACACCACTCTGTCACAAGAGCCTGGGATGTGCCAGGAGTCCTCTCACCAGCCCCAGGATGGAACAGACCTCGAGCTGGGGATGAATTAACAGCCTGCTGATGGCATGATGAGCACAGTTTCACAGGGTATAGCACCAGGTTTGAATGTAGACTGTGCTGAAAGTGGAGTGGTTCAAAGCTTCCAAACTGAGTATTCACAAGAGGAGAGTAAGTACATTAGGGGGACCAGAAAAGCTGACGTGTATTGTTGCTGGAATACAACTACAGAGAATAGACCTTATGAAACTCACTATCAATCATGGTCAACCCACAAACTCCACAACATACATTCAGTCTCATCATCCACTCTAAATAGAGGAAGCATTTATTGCCCGCTCATTCTCCATGCAACCCTAAACACCTAGGCTCATTACGTCTTTTAGAACAACATTCCCATTTAAATACCTGTCTCTTTTCTCGAGCTCCCAGAGGACGGCCGAATATAAAAATGATGATAAATACTTTGCTGCCACAAGAACCATGAGCACAGGCTTTCCCAAATTCACAACACTTTCCCCTATGACCTATAATTTAAGCCAGTCGATCCTGGGATATGCAACAATAATCCCTGCAGTGTTTCTCCTGAGAACGTCCATCAATGTTAACAAGAATCTACAAAAGGGCTCAATTCGTCTTGTCACTGGAGCTCCAGTGATATTGGGTGAGTAGGTTGTAAATGCCCTGTGCACCTCCTGAATGTTATCAATACAGGCAAACTTCGAATCAGCCCCAACCCTAACTTTGTGCACCAAGAAATCACAGTCAAGACCCTAAAATGCAAAAGTGTCAGTAACATTAAAGGTACAAGATCAGCTGTCTTTTGTGTTCACCTCTTGGTTTTGCAGTAGACATTGAGGTACACGTGGAAAGTGCTCTGGTGTGGAAGTCCCCTTGATTGGCAGAGAGTATTGCAGTGTGTCCAAGAAGCCTGGAGGGTGGCAGGTACATGTGCAGTTGTCACTTTGAATTTGCTGCCACTGAAACCTGGTGCACAAAGCGCAGCTGAAGTTGGTGCAGACGAATTATGCTCATAGGAATACTGATGATAGACCCGTGATCTCTGTCCTCAGAGAGAGTAGAGTGATTTTCTAAAACAAGTCCTCTGAAGAAATGCAGGTGACTTTTGAGCACTCCTCACCTGCTTGGAGCTCAGTAGCCTGCTGAAAGTTGTTGTTGGAATTGGGTTGCATGTGAAATTGGTGCAGTTTTAGAGTTTTGATTCTTTTTGTGATGTGAGGAGAAAAGAAAAGAGAAAGAGAGACGACGGAAGGTCTGTATCGGTTGCATTTGTTTGTCATTTTCACATGCGCTCAGTGCTGGGGACTCGAAGCCGCGCCTCCAGTATGCGAGGCAGGCACGCTACAAGTTGGGCTATATGGCCTGCACTGGAACACCTTCTCTGAGTTACAACACTTGATCGCCTATGTCCTTAATTTTTGAAATTGTATGCAGAGAAGCACCCATGACCAAGTAAACCAAGTCCCAGGCATTCTTAATTCTACTCTTCACAACAATCCCAGCAAGGAACTTTTTTGCATGTCAATACTCAAGCCTAACCCTGTGTCCTGAGGGAAACATTTTCCCCCTCTTCTTTAAGGACGAAAATGGAAGTAGCTGATTGATCCGTGGGCAGAACAATATATCAGAGATCCAAGAACCCCAGAAAAAGGGGCAGATTTTGGACTCTGTGAGATTGAGAACATGCTCAATTGGTGAATACAAATGGAGATATTGGGGATCCTTCACACATGAACCTAGCCATTGCTTTCAAAATCAACTGATATTTTCCTAGAAATTATTTATTTTCCTTATTTTTTGTTCTGAACCTTTCTTTGAAAAATTTTAAAACTTTGAGAGCTGTACTTATTGCACAAGCCACATCAGGTGCTGGATCTTGCCCATATTCTTAGGAATTGCTGAGGAAAAGGAAGTAGTGCCTCCTGTTCTTAGCCTCTTTCAATCAGTAAAAGTGCTTCAGCAGATTAACCAGATGCTCTTGGGAGATATAAACAGGCAAAGGCATGTGTTGATGCCTCATATGATCTGGGATCCCAGAATCGAAACGTGGACGCAAAAAGAAAACATTCCTCCTCCAATTTCAATCTTCTCCTCGTTAACATTTCAGTTATTTTTCTCAAGATTTATTACAGACTGTTAAGTGGCTAAAGTCATATCCTTGATCCTTCTTTCATTTCGTTGCAATCAATTCCCCTCAGAAAAATGGAACCATTGTTTACCAGTTGTCCTGTGACCTGAGAGCCCTACATGGGAGAACTTGTCTAATCAAAGGGGAAGGAGCAGGCATTGGTCAGTGAGGATGTGAAGGGCCCGGGGTTTCAAAACTCCGGTAGGAGGAGACACTTGATTGCACTCCCCAGAATTATTTCAAAGCCCTGGGTACCATGATGTTTCACGAGTGGGTCCGGGGACAATGCGCCTGCACCCCAGATTCCACCTGAGGTCATAGAGACCCGGAATGAGAACTCGGAAGCATCACGGTTCCCATGGCAACCAGAGACCTTTCAGCTCCTGGCTGCTTCAAACCCACAGTGAGGACATGCGGCAACTCATCTCTGAGGGTAAGAGGATAGATGAAGGGAGCGGGAGACAGGGTCTTATGTTATGAAGAAAGGTATCTATCCTCGTTGCTCGGTTGACGAGGAAATAGGTTGTAAGCTATTTAGAGCCCCGTGAGTGATAAATCTCCCCATATCCAGGCAGCACCAGGAAACCCATGGAAGTCTGAGAGCTCGCACTTCCACCCATGTCCACTAGGGGGGCTGTGCTCCGTTGGCCACATCTTCCTTGCTGAAAGGCAGCTCATCTGGCTCCTGATGCAGGCTAATAGCCCCCACAAATTCCAGTGGAACAAGCTGGGACCGAGGGCTGCTTGAGTGCACGTGGGTCAACTATCATAGCACTGGCACCAGTGGATTCACAATCCGAGGCCACTCCTCCAGGACTGAGACAATTCGGGTTTTCTTCAGAGTCAGGGAACTAGCATCGGGGCCTAGCAGCCACATGGAGAGATGGGTGGTGAGTGCTCAGCTCAGCAGAGCATGCAGAGCAGTACCGTTGTTTAGGGGATCATTGATTTCGGGAACATCACATTTCATCTGTCGGTTTTCTTCTCCTATACTACGATGTCTGGATTGGAGACTGTAGGAACCTGGGATGTCCATGATCCATGGGAAGGTGAGTGACTCCTCTGCTGGCTCATGTAGAGAGGAGGGAGTCATTCACCTCGCATGTTGGAAGGAGGACAGCACGATCCTGATATGCAAAGTGAGTTGTCCTGTGCTCACTCCATCTGCCATGCACCTTCTCCTTGACAGCTGTCTTACAACTAGGCTGCACACTGAAACTTACCTCCTGGGATAATTCCAGTGTCACATCACATCAAAACATGATGAAGAAATGTCTTGCCACTTTATTCACAAATGGTTCTTCTTCTTCACCAGACAAACACCACTCTGTCACAAGAGCCTGGGATGTGCCAGGAGTCCTCTCACCAGCCCCAGGATGGAACAGACCTCGAGCTGGGGATGAATTAACAGCCTGCTGATGGCATGATGAGCACAGTTTCACAGGGTATAGCACCAGGTTTGAATGTAGACCGTGCTGAAAGTGGAGTGGTTCAAAGCTTCCAAACTGAGTATTCACAAGAGGAGAGTAAGTACATTTGGAGGACCAGAAAAGCTGATGTGTATTGTTGCTGGAATACAGCTACAGAGAAGAGACCCTATGAAACTCACTATCAATCATGGTCAACCCACAAACTCCACGACATACATTCAGCCTCATCATCCACTCTAAATACAGGAAGTATTTATTGCCCCCTCATTCTCCATGCAACCCTAAACACCTAGGCTCATTACTTCTTTTAGAACAACATGCCCATGTCTCTTTTCTCGAGCTCCCAAAGGACAGCCGAATATAAAAATGATGATACCTGGGGGTTTCAAGATGGTGGCCTAGAGGGTGGCTGCATTTCATGTTGCTCCAGGACTCAGGATTCAAAAGAGGAGATATTGAGACACTTGTACCAACTCAAAGCAGCCAGGTGACTCTCACCCGTTGGGAAGGCGTCCCGGATGGGCCGGTGGTCCCAGAACGCAGGAAACTTTGTGAAGTAGAGCTGCCAGCGAGACACCCCTCCCCCCGCTGGAGCAGTGAACTCGGACAACTGGGAGCGCCGTAAGGGAGGCCGCTGGGCACAGCACTGGGAATCGGAGCAACCACTGGGGCTCTGGCGGCTGCCCAGGGGAGGAGTGGCAAGGAGAGCTGTGTGGACTCAGGACACCGGGGCCTGCCCTGGGGAGGAGGAGGAGGAGCGTGGCTGCTTGGATTTGGAGTGACTGCACCGGAGCTACAGGCGGTTGCCAGAGGAGAAGCTCCACGGCGAGCTGTTTGGACTCAGAACGACGCTTCTGAACCCCGGGGCCTGCCCTGAGGACGAGGAGGAGGAAGAGGAGTGCGGCCCCTTGGATTCAGAGTGACTACACCAGAGCTGCAGGCAGTTGCCAGAGGAGGGGCTGCATGGTGAGCTGTTTGGACTCAGACCACTTCTGAACACCGGGGTCTGCCCAGAGGAGTAGGAGGAGGAGGAGGAGGAGGACGGCGGGTCGTTTAGACTCGCAGTGACTGCATTAGCACTCCAGGCGGCTGCTCAGAGGAGAAGGCAAGTGGTGAGTTGTTTGTACTTAAAGTGACAGCTCCTGAACACAGGGGGGCTGCCTGGACGAGAAGCGTGGTGGGTCGCTTGGTCTTGAGTGGCCGCACCAGAGCTCTGGGCGGTTGCCCAGAGGACCCGTGCAGCGGGTCATGTAGATTCAGAGCCACTCAGAGGGACCGCTCCTGAACACACAGGGGGTTATCTGGAGAAGGAGGAGGAACGGGGAGGGTCACTTCGACTCGGAGTGATTGATTGCCCAGGGCTACGGGTGGTTGGTGGGAGGTGGAGGCACGCAGTGAGTTTCTTGGACTCCTAGTGACCACACCGGAATACTGGGCAGCTGTCTGGAGGAAGAGGCATGTTGCGGGTCCCTGGGACTCAGAGCAATTGTACAGAGCCCCAGGTGGCTGCTCAGAGGAGGGGCCGCATAGCCAGGTGATTAGGTGCAGAGCAGGGTCCCAGGATCTAGGAGGCTTCTTGGTGGAAGAGCCGCACAGAGACAGGCTTAGGGTGGACCGAAGGTTCCAGGCCTGCGGGCAGATTCTCTGAGGTGGGGCAGCCTAAGGAGATTCATTTGCGAAGGGTGAGGTTCCCAGGCCCAGGAGGTAGGGCCGGGTCCCTGGGAACTTTGCAGAGGAAGGCAGCCCAGCCCAGGCGGTAGCTGTAAATTGAGGGGAACCTCTAGGAGGGAACTGACCAGCGAGACCTCCCCACCGGGTAAGTCTTCCCTGCTGGGTGAGGTTTCCCCACAAGGACGGTAAAACCAGAGACTCAGGCCCAAACAGGCCTTGCCTCAGCCCGCAGCCTACGTCCCCTTTGGATGACCATTGGTCAACAAGTGGAGGCACCTCTGCCCACTAGCAGGGATTATACCCCACCTGAAGGCCCCCACTCCTAGAGAGGCAGCTTCTTGGGGAGCACTGCATTATCAACTTCCTCCAAGACTTCAGCCTACTGAAGGCTAAGGGGGGATATATATAGAAATCTTCAGGGACATTGTAAGTCAATAGAGGAAATCTGCAATATCTCAGCGGTCCACTGATATCTGAACAATATGAGAAAACAAGGAAAGAAAATGCTGCAAACAAATCTAGATGTTACATCAATAAAACCCAATGACAGCATGGCAGAAGAAATGACAGAAAAGGACTTCAGAATGTACATAATTAAAATGATCAGAGAAGCAAACGATGAGATGAAAGAGCAAATGCAAGCATTGAATGATCGCACCATTCGACAGTTAAAAGAGCAAATACAGGAAGCAAAAGATCATTTCAATAAAGAGTTAGAGATATTGAAAAAAAAAAAAAAAAACCAAACAGAAATCCTTGACATGAAGGAAACAATAAACCAAATTAAGAACTCCATAGAAAACATAACCAATAGGATAGAACACCTGGAAGACAGAACCTCAGACATTGAAGACAAAATATTTAACCTTGAAAACAAAGTTGAACAAACAGAGAAGATGGTAAGAAATCATGAACAGAATCTACAAGAACTATGGGATATCATGAAAAGGCCAAATTTAAGAATTATTGGGATTGAGGAAGGCCTAGAGAAACAAGCCAAAGGAATGAACAATTTATTCAATGAAATAATATCAGAAAATTTCCCAAATCTGAAGAATGAAATGGAAAATCAAGTTCAAGAGGCTTATAGGACTCCAAATACACAAAATTACAACAGACCCACACCAAGGCACATTATAATGAAAATACCTAACATAAAAAATAAAGACATAATTTTAAAGGCTGTGAGAGAAAAGATCCAAATTACATTCAGGGGGAAACCAATACGGATATCAGCAGATTTTTCAATCCAGACCCTAAAAGCTAGAAGGGCGTGGAACAACATTTTTCAAGCCCTGAAAGAAAATGGATGCCAACCAAGAATCTTATACCCAGCAAAACTTACCTTCAAATTTGACGATGAAATAAAATCCTTCCATGATAAACAAAAGCTAAAAGAATTTACAAAAAGAAAGCCAGCATTACAGAACATTCTCAGCAAAATATTCCATGAGGAAGAGATGAAGAACAAAGAAAAAAATCAGCAAAGGGAAGAATTATCCTAAAGGAATTGTCAAATAAAGGAGGAAACAAGTTGTGTTAAACAAATAAATAAATAAAATTTTAAAAATGAACCAAATGACCGGGAAACCAAATCATTTCTCTATAATAACCCTGAATGTTAAAGGCCTGAATTCATCAATCAAAAGACATAGACTGGCAGACTGGATTAAAAAGAAAGCTCCAACAATATGTTGCCTGCAAGAGACTCACCTCATAGAAAAAGATACCCATAGACTAAAGGTGAAAGGATGGGGAAAAACATACCATGCACATGGACTCAGCAAAAAAGCTGGAGTATCTGTCCTCATTTCCGATAATGTGGACTTCAATACAAAGTAAATCAGAAGGGATAAAGAAGGTCGTTTCATACTGCTTAAGGGAAGCATAAATCAGCAAGATATAACAATCATAAACATCTATGCTCCAAACAGTGGCTCATCCATGTATGTCAAACAAATCCTTCTCAATTTCAGAAACCAAATAGACCATAACACAATAGTACTAGGTGATTTTAACACACCTCTCTCACCACTGGACTGATCTTCCAGACAAAAATTGAACAAAGAAACCATAGATCTCAATAACACAATCAATAATTTAGACTTAATGGACATTTATAGAATGTACCAACCAACCAAGAGCGAATACACTTTCTTCTCAGCAGCACATGGATCTTTCTCTAAAATAGACCATATATTATGGCACAAAGCTAATGTTAGCAAATACAAGAAGATAGAGACACTAGCATGTATTCTATCAGATCATAATGGATTGAAGTTAGAAATAAATGAAAGAGTAAAACACAGAAACTATTCCAACATCTGGAGATTAAACAATATGCTATTATATGATGAATGGATAACAGAAGATACTAGGAAGGAAATTAAAAAACTCTTAGAGGTAAATGAGAACAGAGAAACATCATATCAAAATCTCTGGGTCACTATGAAAGCAGTACTTAGAGGGAAATTTATTTCGTGGAGCGCATTTAAAAAAAGAAGTAAAACTCAAGAAATAAACGACCTACCACTACAGCTCAAAGCCCTAGAAAAAGAAGAACAGAACAGCACCAAAAGTAGTAGAAGACAGGAAATAGTTAAACTCAGAGCTGAAATCAATAAAATTGAAACAAAAGAAACAATACAAAAAATTGACAAAATAAATAGTTGGTTCTTCGAAAAAATAAACAAAATTGATAAACCTTTAGCCACACCAACAAAGAGAAGACGAGAGAAAACCCAAATCACTAAAATTCGGAATGAACAAAGAAATATCACAACAGACAGGATTGAAATACAAAACATAATTAGAAGCTATTTTGAAAATCTATACTCCAACAAAAGAGAAAATTTCGAAGGCATCAACAGGTTTCTAGAGACATATGAATTGCCTAAACTGAACGAGGAGGACATACACAATTTAAATAGACCAATTTCAAGTACTGAAATAGAAGGAGTCATCAAAAGCCTACCAATAAAGAAAAGTCCGGGACCAGATGGGTTCTCAGCCGAGTTCTACAAAATCTTTACAGAAGAGCTCATTCCAATACTTCTCAAAGTATTCCATAAAATAGAAGAGGAGGAAAACCTCCCAAACTCATTCTATGAAGCCAATATCACCCTGATACTTAAACCAGACAGAGACTCATCAAGGAAAGAAAATTTCAGACCAATATCCTTAATGAACATTGACGCAAAAATTCTCAACAAAATTTTAGCAAATCACATACAAAAACATATTAAAAAGATAGTGCACCATGATCAAGTTAGTTTCATCCCAGGGACGCAAGGTTGGTTCAACATCAGGAAATCAATAAACGTAATTCACCATATTAATAGACTTAAAGTCAAGAATCACATGATTATTTCAATAGATGCAGAAAAAACATTTGATAAAATACAGCACCCCTTCATGCTCAAAACACTAGAAAAAATAGGGATAGTGGGAACATTCCTTAACATTGTAACGGCCATTTATGCTAAGCCCATGGCTAATATCATTCTGAATGGTGAAAAACTGAAAGCATTCCCCCTAAAAACTGGAACAAGGCAGGGATGCCCTCTTTCACCACTTCTATTCAACATCGTTCTTGAGACTCTGGCCAGAGCAATTAGACAAACCAAAGAAATTAAAGGGATACGAATTGGAAAAGAAGAACTCAAATTATCCCTGTTTGCTGATGACATGATTATATATTTAGAGGATCCTGGAAATTCCACCAGAAAACTCTTAGAACTCATAAGTGAATTCAGTAAAGAACAGGTTACAAGATCAATGCCCATAAATCCAACGCATTTTTATACATAAGTGATGAATCTTCAGAAAGAGAAATTAGGACAACTACCCCATTCACAATAGCCTCGAAAAAAATAAAATACTTGGGAATCAATCTCACAAAAGAGGTGAAAGACCTCTACAATGAGAACTATACAACACTAAAGAAAGAAATTAAAGAACACCTTAGAAGATGGAAAGATCTTCCATGTTCTTGGATAGGAAGAATTAATATTGTCAAAATGGCCATACTACCTAAAGTGCTATACAAATTCAATGCAATTCCAATTAAAATCCCAATGACATACCTTACAAAAATAGAGCAAGCAATTATGAAATTCATCTGGAAGAATAAGAAACCCAGAATAGCTAAAGCAATACTTAGCCGGAAGAGTGAAACAGGGGGTATTGCAATACCAGATCTTCAACTCTACTACAAAGCAATAGTAACAAAAACGGCATGATATTGGTACCAAAATAGAAAGGTAGATCAATGGTACAGAATAGAGGGCACGGACACAAACCCAAATAAATACAATTTTCTCATTCTAGACAAAGGTGCCAAAAATATGCAAAGGAGAAATGATAGCCTCTTCAACAAATGGTGCTGGGAGAATTGGAAATCCATATGCAACAGAATGAAACTAACCCCATATCTCTCACCATGCACTAAACTAAACTCAAAATGGATTAAGGACCTCGGAATCAGTCCAGAGACCCTGCAGATTATAGAAGAAAAAGTAGGTCCAAATCTTCACCTTGTTGGTCTAGGATCAGACTTCCTTAATAGGACTCCCATAGCACAAGAAATTAAAGCTACAATCAACCACTGGGATAGATTCAAACTAAAAAGCTTTCTCTCTGCAAAGGAAACTATCAGCAATGCGAAGAAAGAGCCTACAGAGTCAGAGAATATCTTTGCCAATCATACTTCAGATAGAGCACTAATCTCCAGAATCTATAAAGAACTCAGATAACTCTACACCAAGAATACAAATAATCCAATCAACAAATGGGCTAAGGAAATGAATAGACACTTCACAGAAGAAGATCTACAAGCAATCAACAAACATATGGAAAAATGTTCAACATCTCTAGTAATAAGAGAAATGCAAATCAAAACCACCCTAAGATTCCATCTCACCCCAATTAGAATGGCGATTATGAAGAATACGAGCAACAACAGGTGTTGGCGAGGATGTGGGGAGAAAGGTACACTCATACATTGCTGGTGGGGCTGCAAATTAGTACAGCCACTCTGGAAAGCAGTGTGGAGATTCCTTAGAAAACTTGGAATGGACCCGCCATTTGACCCAGCTATCCCACTCCTTGGCCTATATCCAAAGGACTTAAAATCAGCATACTACAGAGATACGGCCACATCAATGTTCATAGCTGTTCAATTCACAATAGCCAGACTGTGGAACCAACCTAGATGCCCTTCAATTGATGAGTGGATAATGAAACTGTGGTATATATATACAATGGAATATTACTCAGCCATAAAGAATGATAAAATTATGGCATTTGCAGGCAAATGGATGAAATTGGAGAATATCATGCTAAGTGAGATAAGCCAATCTCAAAAAGCCAAAGGATGAATGATATCGCTAATAAGTGGAGGATGACACATAATGGGGGGGAGGGAAGGGTTAGTGTTAGGGTTAGAGTTAGGGTTAGGGAGGGGGGCAAGTATGGAGGAAGGAAGTACTGTATAGAGGGTAAAGAGGGGTGGGAGGGGTGGGGGGAAGGGAAAAAATAACAGAATGAATCAAACAACATTACTCTATGTAAATTTATGATTACACAATGGTATGACTTTACGCCATGTACAAAGAGAGAAACAACATGTATCCCATTTGTTTACAATAAAATAAAAAATAAATTAAAAAAATGATGATACCTACTTTGCTGCCACAAGAACCATGAGCACAGGCTTTCCCAAATTCACAACACTTTCCCCTATGACCTATAAGTTAAGCCAGTCGATCCTGGGATATGCAACAATAATCCCTGCAGTGTTTCTCCTGAGAACGTCCATCAATGTTAACAAGATTCTACAAAAAGGCTCAATTCGTCTTCTCACTGGAGCTCCAGTGATATTGGGTGAGTAGGTTGTAAATGCCCTGTGTACCTCCTGAATGTTATCAATACAGGCAAACTTCGAATCAGCCCCAACCCTAACTTTGTGCACCAAGAAATCACAGTCAAGCCCCTAAAATGCAAAAGTGTCAGTAACATTAAAGGTACAAGATCAGCTGTCTTTTGTGTTCACCTCTTGGTTTTGCAGTAGACATTGACGTACACGTGGAAAGTGCTCTGGTGTGGAAGTCCCCTTGATTGGCAGAGAGTATCGCAGTGTGTCCAAGAAGCCTGGAGGGTGGCAGGTACATGTGCAGTTGTCACTTTGAATTAGCTACCACTGAAACCTGGTACACAATGCACAGCTGAAGATGGTGCAGACGAATTATGCTCATAGGAATACTGATGATAGACCCGTGATCTCTGTCCTCAGAGAGAGTAGAGTGATTTTCTAAAACAAGTCCTCTGAAGAAATGCAGGTGACTTTTGAGCACTCCTCACCTGCTTAGAGCACAGTAGCCTGCTGAAAGTTGTTGTTGGAATTGGGTTGCATGTGAAATTGGTGCAGATTTAGAGTTTTGATTCTTTTTGTGATGTGAGGAGAAAAGAAAAGAGAAAGAGAGACGACAGAAGGTCTGTATCGGTTGCATTTGTTTGTCATTTTCACAAGCGCTTATTGCTGGGGACTCGAACCCGCGTCTCCAGCATGTGAGGCAGGCACGCTACAAGTTGGGCTATACGGCCTGAACTGGAACACATTCTCTAAGTTACAACACTTGATCACCTATGTCCTTAATTTTTGAAATTGTATGCAGAGAAGCACCCATGACCAAGCAAACCATGTCCCAGGCTTTCTTAATTCTCCTCTTCAGAACAATCCCAGCAAGGAACTTCTTTGCATTTCAATAACCAAGCCTAACCCTGTGTCCTGAGGGAAACATTTTTCCCCTCTCCTTATGGACGAAATTGGAAGTAGCAGATTTATCCGTGAGCAGAACAATATATCAGGGATCCAAGGACGCCCGAAAATGGGGCAGATTTTGGACTCTGTGGGATTGAGAACATGCTCAATTGGTGAATACGAATGGAGATATTGGGGATCCTTCACACATGAACCAAGCCATTACTTTCAAAATCAACTGATATTTTCCTAAAAATTTTTTTTTTACTCATTTTATGTTCTGAATTTTTCTTTTAAAAATTTTAAAACGTTGAGAGCTGTACTTAATGCAAAAGCCAGATGAGGTGCAGGATCTTGCCCATATTCTCAGGAATTGCTAAGGCAGAGGAAGTCGTGCCTCCTGTTCTTAGCCTGTTTCAATCAGTGAAAGTGCTTCAGCAGCTTAACCAGATGCTCTTGGGAGAAATAAACAGGAAAAGGCATGTGTTGATGCCTCATATGATCTGGGATCCCAGAATCGAAACGTGGTGGCAAAAAGAAAACATTCCTCCTCCAATTTCAGTCTTCTCCTCGTTAAGATTTCAGTTATTTTTCTCAAGATTTATTACAGACTGTTAAGTGGCTAAAGTCATTTCCTTGATCATTCTTTCATTTCGTCGCAATCAATGCCCCACAGAAAAATATAAGCATTGTTTACCAGTTCTCCTGTGACCTGAGAGCCACACATGGGACAAATTGTCTAATCAAAGGGGAAGGAGCAGGCATTGGTCAGCGAGGATGTGAAGGGCCCAGGGTTTCAAAATTCAGGTAGGAGGAGACACTTGATTGCACTCCCCACAATGATTTCAAAGCCCTGGGCCACATGATTTTTCACGAGTGGGTCACTTGAAAATGCGCCTGCACCGCAGATTCAATCTGAGGTCATAGAGACCCGGAAAGAGAACTCGGAAGCGTCACGGTTCCCATGGCAACCAGAGACCTTCGGATCCTGGCTGCTTCAAACCCACAGTGAGGACATGCGGCAACTCATCTCAGAGGGTAAGAGGATAGACGAAGGGAGCGGGTGACAGGGTCTTATTTTATGAAGAAAGGTATCTATCCTCGTTGCCCGGTCGACGAGGAAATAGGTTGTAAGCGATATAGAGCCCCATGAGTGTTAAATCTCCCCATATCCAGGCAGGACCAGGAAACCCATGGAATCTGAGAGCTCGCAATTCCACCCATGTCCACTAGGGCGCGCTGTGCTCCGTTGGCCGCATCGTCCTTGCTGACAGGCAGCTCAACTGTCTCTTGGTGCAGACTATTAGCCCCCAAAATTCCAGTGGAACAAGCTGGGACCGAGGGCTGCTTCAGTGCACATGGGTCAAGTATCTTAGCGCTGGCACCAGTGGCTTTACAATCCGAGGCCACTCCTCCAGCACTTGGACAATTATGTTTTCTTCAGAGTCAGGAAACTACCATAGGGGCCTAGCAGCCACAGGGAGAGATGGGTGGTGAGTGCTCAGCTCAGCAGAGCATGCAGAGCAGTACCCTGCTTGAGGTGATCTTTGATTTGGGGCACATCCCATTCCATCTGTGGGCTTTCTTCTCCTATCCTACGATGTCTGGAATGGAGACTGTAGGAACCTGGAATGTCCATGTTCCATGGGAAGGTGAGTGACTCCTCTGCTTGCTCGTGAAGAGAGGAGGGAGTCATTCACTCCGCATGTTGGAAGGAGGACAGCACGATCCTGAAATGCAAGGAGAGTTGTCATGTGAAATTGGTGCAGTTTTAGAGTTTTGATTCTTTTTGTGATGAGAGGAGAAAAGAAAAGAGAAAGAGAGATGATGGAAGGTCTTTATCGTTTGCATTTGCTTGTCATTTTCACAATCGCTCAGTGCTGGGGACTCGAACCCACGCCTCTAGCATGCGAGGCAGGCATGCTACAATTTGGGCTATATGGCATGCCGTGGAACACCTTCTCTGAGTTACAACACTTGATCACCTACGTCCTTAATTTTTGAAATTGTATGCAGAGAAGCAACCATGACCAAGCAAACCATGTCCCAGGCTTTCTTAATTCTCCTCTTCAGAACAATCCCAGCAAGGAACTTCTTTGCATTTCAATAACCAAGCCTAACCCTGTGTCCTGAGGGAAACATTTTTCCCCTCTCCTTATGGACGAAAATGGAAGTAGCAGATTTATCCGTGAGCAGAACAATATATCAGGGATCCAAGGACGCCCGAAAATGGGGCAGATTTTGGACTCTGTGGGATTGAGAACATGCTCAATTGGTGAATACGAATGGAGATATTGGGGATCCTTCACACATGAACCAAGCCATTACTTTCAAAATCAACTGATATTTTCCTAAAAATTTTTTTTACTTATTTTATGTTCTGACTTTTTCTTTTAAAAATTTTAAAACGTTGAGAGCTGTACTTAATGCACAAGCCAGATGAGGTGCAGGATCTTGCCCATATTCTCAGGAATTGCTAAGGCAGAGGAAGTCGTGCCTCCTGTTCTTAGCCTGTTTCAATCAGTGAAAGTGCTTCAGCAGCTTAACCAGATGCTCTTGGGAGAAATAAACAGGAAAAGGCATGTGTTGATGCCTCATATGATCTGGGATCCCAGAATCGAAACGTGGTGGCAAAAAGAAAACATTCCTCCTCCAATTTCAGTCTTCTCCTCGTTAAGATTTCAGTTATTTTTCTCAAGATTTATTACAGACTGTTAAGTGGCTAAAGTCATTTCCTTGATCATTCTTTCATTTCGTTGCAATCAATGCCCCACAGAAAAATATAAGCATTGTTTACCAGTTCTCCTGTGACCTGAGAGCCACACATGGGACAAATTGTCTAATCAAAGGGGAAGGAGCAGGCATTGGTCAGCGAGGATGTGAAGGGCCCAGGGTTTCAAAATTCAGGTAGGAGGAGACACTTGATTGCACTCCCCACAATGATTTCAAAGCCCTGGGCCACATGATTTTTCACGAGTGGGTCACTTGAAAATGCGCCTGCACCGCAGATTCAATCTGAGGTCATAGAGACCCGGAAAGAGAACTCGGAAGCGTCACGGTTCCCATGGCAACCAGAGACCTTCGGATCCTGGCTGCTTCAAACCCACAGTGAGGACATGCGGCAACTCATCTCAGAGGGTAAGAGGATAGACGAAGGGAGCGGGTGACAGGGTCTTATTTTATGAAGAAAGGTATCTATCCTCGTTGCCCGGTCGACGAGGAAATAGGTTGTAAGCGATATAGAGCCCCATGAGTGTTCAATCTCCCCATATCCAGGCAGGACCAGGAAACCCATGGAATCTGAGAGCTCGCAATTCCACCCATGTCCACTAGGGGGCGCTGTGCTCCGTTGGCCGCATCGTCCTTGCTGACAGGCAGCTCAACTGTCTCTTGGTGCAGACTATTAGCCCCCAAAATTCCAGTGGAACAAGCTGGGACCGAGGGCTGCTTCAGTGCACATGGGTCAAGTATCTTAGCGCTGGCACCAGTGGCTTTACAATCCGAGGCCACTCCTCCAGCACTTGGACAATTATGTTTTCTTCAGAGTCAGGAAACTACCATAGGGGCCTAGCAGCCACAGGGAGAGATGGGTGGTGAGGGCTCAGCTCAGCAGAGCATGCAGAGCAGTACCCTGCTTGAGGTGATCTTTGATTTGGGGCACATCCCATTCCATCTGAGGGCTTTCTTCTCCTATCCTACGATGTCTGCCATGGAGACTGTAGGAACCTGGAATGTCCATGTTCCATGGGAAGGTGAGTGACTCCTCTGCTTGCTCGTGAAGAGAGGATTGAGTCATTCACTCCCCATGTTGGAAGGAGGACAGCACGATCCAGAAATGCAAGGAGAGTTGTCATGTGAAATTGGTGCAGTTTTAGAGTTTTGATTCTTTTTCTGATGAGAGGAGAAAAGAAAAGAGAAAGAGAGATCATGTAAGGTCTTTATCGTTTGCATTTGCTTGTCATTTTCACAATCGCTCAGTGCTGGGGACTCGAACCCACGCCTCTAGCATGCGAGGCAGGCATGCTACAATTTGGGCTATATGGCATGCCGTGGAACACCTTCTCTGAGTTACAACACTTGATCACCTACGTCCTTAATTTTTGAAATTGTATGCAGAGAAGCAACCATGACCAAGCAAACCATGTCCCAGGCTTTCTTAATTCTCCTCTTCAGAACAATCCCAGAACAAGGAACTTCTTTGCATTTCAATAACCAAGCCTAACCCTGTGTCCTGAGGGAAACATTTTTCCCCTCTCCTTATGGACGAAATTGGAAGTAGCAGATTTATCCGTGAGCAGAACAATATATCAGGGATCCAAGGACGCCCGAAAATGGGGCAGATTTTGGACTCTGTGGGATTGAGAACATGCTCAATTGGTGAATACGAATGGAGATATTGGGGATCCTTCACACATGAACCAAGCCATTACTTTCAAAATCAACTGATATTTTCCTAAAAATTTTTTTTTACTCATTTTATGTTCTGAATTTTTCTTTTAAAAATTTTAAAACGTTGAGAGCTGTACTTAATGCAAAAGCCAGATGAGGTGCAGGATCTTGCCCATATTCTCAGGAATTGCTAAGGCAGAGGAAGTCGTGCCTCCTGTTCTTAGCCTGTTTCAATCAGTGAAAGTGCTTCAGCAGCTTAACCAGATGCTCTTGGGAGAAATAAACAGGAAAAGGCATGTGTTGATGCCTCATATGATCTGGGATCCCAGAATCGAAACGTGGTGGCAAAAAGAAAACATTCCTCCTCCAATTTCAGTCTTCTCCTCGTTAAGATTTCAGTTATTTTTCTCAAGATTTATTACAGACTGTTAAGTGGCTAAAGTCATTTCCTTGATCATTCTTTCATTTCGTCGCAATCAATGCCCCACAGAAAAATATAAGCATTGTTTACCAGTTCTCCTGTGACCTGAGAGCCACACATGGGACAAATTGTCTAATCAAAGGGGAAGGAGCAGGCATTGGTCAGCGAGGATGTGAAGGGCCCAGGGTTTCAAAATTCAGGTAGGAGGAGACACTTGATTGCACTCCCCACAATGATTTCAAAGCCCTGGGCCACATGATTTTTCACGAGTGGGTCACTTGAAAATGCGCCTGCACCGCAGATTCAATCTGAGGTCATAGAGACCCGGAAAGAGAACTCGGAAGCGTCACGGTTCCCATGGCAACCAGAGACCTTCGGATCCTGGCTGCTTCAAACCCACAGTGAGGACATGCGGCAACTCATCTCAGAGGGTAAGAGGATAGACGAAGGGAGCGGGTGACAGGGTCTTATTTTATGAAGAAAGGTATCTATCCTCGTTGCCCGGTCGACGAGGAAATAGGTTGTAAGCGATATAGAGCCCCATGAGTGTTCAATCTCCCCATATCCAGGCAGGACCAGGAAACCCATGGAATCTGAGAGCTCGCAATTCCACCCATGTCCACTAGGGCGCGCTGTGCTCCGTTGGCCGCATCGTCCTTGCTGACAGGCAGCTCAACTGTCTCTTGGTGCAGACTATTAGCCCCCAAAATTCCAGTGGAACAAGCTGGGACCGAGGGCTGCTTCAGTGCACATGGGTCAAGTATCTTAGCGCTGGCACCAGTGGCTTTACAATCCGAGGCCACTCCTCCAGCACTTGGACAATTATGTTTTCTTCAGAGTCAGGAAACTACCATAGGGGCCTAGCAGCCACAGGGAGAGATGGGTGGTGAGGGCTCAGCTCAGCAGAGCATGCAGAGCAGTACCCTGCTTGAGGTGATCTTTGATTTGGGGCACATCCCATTCCATCTGAGGGCTTTCTTCTCCTATCCTACGATGTCTGCCATGGAGACTGTAGGAACCTGGAATGTCCATGTTCCATGGGCAGGTGAGTGACTCCTCTGCTTGCTCGTGAAGAGAGGATTGAGTCATTCACTCCCATGTTGGAAGGAGGACAGCACGATCCAGAAATGCAAGGAGAGTTGTCATGTGAAATTGGTGCAGTTTTAGAGTTTTGATTCTTTTTCTGATGAGAGGAGAAAAGAAAAGAGAAAGAGAGATCATGTAAGGTCTTTATCGTTTGCATTTGCTTGTCATTTTCACAATCGCTCAGTGCTGGGGACTCGAACCCACGCCTCTAGCATGCGAGGCAGGCATGCTACAATTTGGGCTATATGGCATGCCGTGGAACACCTTCTCTGAGTTACAACACTTGATCACCTACGTCCTTAATTTTTGAAATTGTATGCAGAGAAGCAACCATGACTAAGCAAACCATGTCCCAGGCTTTCTTAATTCTCCTCTTCAGAACAATCCCAGCAAGGAACTTCTTTGCATTTCAATAACCAAGCCTAACCCTGTGTCCTGAGGGAAACATTTTTCCCCTCTCCTTATGGACGAAATTGGAAGTAGCAGATTTATCCGTGAGCAGAACAATATATCAGGGATCCAAGGACGCCCGAAAATGGGGCAGATTTTGGACTCTGTGGGATTGAGAACATGCTCAATTGGTGAATACGAATGGAGATATTGGGGATCCTTCACACATGAACCAAGCCATTACTTTCAAAATCAACTGATATTTTCCTAAAAAATTTTCTTTACTCATTTTATGTTCTGAATTTTTCTTTTAAAAATTTTAAAACGTTGAGAGCTGTACTTAATGCAAAAGCCAGATGAGGTGCAGGATCTTGCCCATATTCTCAGGAATTGCTAAGGCAGAGGAAGTCGTGCCTCCTGTTCTTAGCCTGTTTCAATCAGTGAAAGTGCTTCAGCAGCTTAACCAGATGCTCTTGGGAGAAATAAACAGGAAAAGGCATGTGTTGATGCCTCATATGATCTGGGATCCCAGAATCGAAACGTGGTGGCAAAAAGAAAACATTCCTCCTCCAATTTCAGTCTTCTCCTCGTTAAGATTTCAGTTATTTTTCTCAAGATTTATTACAGACTGTTAAGTGGCTAAAGTCATTTCCTTGATCATTCTTTCATTTCGTCGCAATCAATGCCCCACAGAAAAATATAAGCATTGTTTACCAGTTCTCCTGTGACCTGAGAGCCACACATGGGACAAATTGTCTAATCAAAGGGGAAGGAGCAGGCATTGGTCAGCGAGGATGTGAAGGGCCCAGGGTTTCAAAATTCAGGTAGGAGGAGACACTTGATTGCACTCCCCACAATGATTTCAAAGCCCTGGGCCACATGATTTTTCACGAGTGGGTCACTTGAAAATGCGCCTGCACCGCAGATTCAATCTGAGGTCATAGAGACCCGGAAAGAGAACTCGGAAGCGTCACGGTTCCCATGGCAACCAGAGACCTTCGGATCCTGGCTGCTTCAAACCCACAGTGAGGACATGCGGCAACTCATCTCAGAGGGTAAGAGGATAGACGAAGGGAGCGGGTGACAGGGTCTTATTTTATGAAGAAAGGTATCTATCCTCGTTGCCCGGTCGACGAGGAAATAGGTTGTAAGCGATATAGAGCCCCATGAGTGTTAAATCTCCCCATATCCAGGCAGGACCAGGAAACCCATGGAATCTGAGAGCTCGCAATTCCACCCATGTCCACTAGGGGCGCTGTGCTCCGTTGGCCGCATCGTCCTTGCTGACAGGCAGCTCAACTGTCTCTTGGTGCAGACTATTAGCCCCCAAAATTCCAGTGGAACAAGCTGGGACCGAGGGCTGCTTCAGTGCACATGGGTCAAGTATCTTAGCGCTGGCACCAGTGGCTTTACAATCCGAGGCCACTCCTCCAGCACTTGGACAATTATGTTTTCTTCAGAGTCAGGAAACTACCATAGGGGCCTAGCAGCCACAGGGAGAGATGGGTGGTGAGGGCTCAGCTCAGCAGAGCATGCAGAGCAGTACCCTGCTTGAGGTGATCTTTGATTTGGGGCACATCCCATTCCATCTGAGGGCTTTCTTCTCCTATCCTACGATGTCTGCCATGGAGACTGTAGGAACCTGGAATGTCCATGTTCCATGGGAAGGTGAGTGACTCCTCTGCTTGCTCGTGAAGAGAGGATTGAGTCATTCACTCCCCATGTTGGAAGGAGGACAGCACGATCCAGAAATGCAAGGAGAGTTGTCATGTGAAATTGGTGCAGTTTTAGAGTTTTGATTCTTTTTCTGATGAGAGGAGAAAAGAAAAGAGAAAGAGAGATCATGTAAGGTCTTTATCGTTTGCATTTGCTTGTCATTTTCACAATCGCTCAGTGCTGGGGACTCGAACCCACGCCTCTAGCATGCGAGGCAGGCATGCTACAATTTGGGCTATATGGCATGCCGTGGAACACCTTCTCTGAGTTACAACACTTGATCACCTACGTCCTTAATTTTTGAAATTGTATGCAGAGAAGCAACCATGACTAAGCAAACCATGTCCCAGGCTTTCTTAATTCTCCTCTTCAGAACAATCCCAGCAAGGAACTTCTTTGCATTTCAATAACCAAGCCTAACCCTGTGTCCTGAGGGAAACATTTTTCCCCTCTCCTTATGGACGAAATTGGAAGTAGCAGATTTATCCGTGAGCAGAACAATATATCAGGGATCCAAGGACGCCCGAAAATGGGGCAGATTTTGGACTCTGTGGGATTGAGAACATGCTCAATTGGTGAATACGAATGGAGATATTGGGGATCCTTCACACATGAACCAAGCCATTACTTTCAAAATCAACTGATATTTTCCTAAAAATTTTTTTTTTACTTATTTTATGTTCTGAATTTTTCTTTTAAAAATTTTAAAACGTTGAGAGCTGTACTTAATGCAAAAGCCAGATGAGGTGCAGGATCTTGCCCATATTCTCAGGAATTGCTAAGGCAGAGGAAGTCGTGCCTCCTGTTCTTAGCCTGTTTCAATCAGTGAAAGTGCTTCAGCAGCTTAACCAGATGCTCTTGGGAGAAATAAACAGGAAAAGGCATGTGTTGATGCCTCATATGATCTGGGATCCCAGAATCGAAACGTGGTGGCAAAAAGAAAACATTCCTCCTCCAATTTCAGTCTTCTCCTCGTTAAGATTTCAGTTATTTTTCTCAAGATTTATTACAGACTGTTAAGTGGCTAAAGTCATGTCCTTGATCATTCTTTCATTTCGTCGCAATCAATGCCCCACAGAAAAATATAAGCATTGTTTACCAGTTCTCCTGTGACCTGAGAGCCACACATGGGACAAATTGTCTAATCAAAGGGGAAGGAGCAGGCATTGGTCAGCGAGGATGTGAAGGGCCCAGGGTTTCAAAATTCAGGTAGGAGGAGACACTTGATTGCACTCCCCACAATGATTTCAAAGCCCTGGGCCACATGATTTTTCACGAGTGGGTCACTTGAAAATGCGCCTGCACCGCAGATTCAATCTGAGGTCATAGAGACCCGGAAAGAGAACTCGGAAGCGTCACGGTTCCCATGGCAACCAGAGACCTTCGGATCCTGGCTGCTTCAAACCCACAGTGAGGACATGCGGCAACTCATCTCAGAGGGTAAGAGGATAGACGAAGGGAGCGGGTGACAGGGTCTTATTTTATGAAGAAAGGTATCTATCCTCGTTGCCCGGTCGACGAGGAAATAGGTTGTAAGCGATATAGAGCCCCATGAGTGTTCAATCTCCCCATATCCAGGCAGGACCAGGAAACCCATGGAATCTGAGAGCTCGCAATTCCACCCATGTCCACTAGGGGGGCGCTGTGCTCCGTTGGCCGCATCGTCCTTGCTGACAGGCAGCTCAACTGTCTCTTGGTGCAGACTATTAGCCCCCAAAATTCCAGTGGAACAAGCTGGGACCGAGGGCTGCTTCAGTGCACATGGGTCAAGTATCTTAGCGCTGGCACCAGTGGCTTTACAATCCGAGGCCACTCCTCCAGCACTTGGACAATTATGTTTTCTTCAGAGTCAGGAAACTACCATAGGGGCCTAGCAGCCACAGGGAGAGATGGGTGGTGAGGGCTCAGCTCAGCAGAGCATGCAGAGCAGTACCCTGCTTGAGGTGATCTTTGATTTGGGGCACATCCCATTCCATCTGAGGGCTTTCTTCTCCTATCCTACGATGTCTGCCATGGAGACTGTAGGAACCTGGAATGTCCATGTTCCATGGGAAGGTGAGTGACTCCTCTGCTTGCTCGTGAAGAGAGGATTGAGTCATTCACTCCCCATGTTGGAAGGAGGACAGCACGATCCAGAAATGCAAGGAGAGTTGTCATGTGAAATTGGTGCAGTTTTAGAGTTTTGATTCTTTTTCTGATGAGAGGAGAAAAGAAAAGAGAAAGAGAGATCATGTAAGGTCTTTATCGTTTGCATTTGCTTGTCATTTTCACAATCGCTCAGTGCTGGGGACTCGAACCCACGCCTCTAGCATGCGAGGCAGGCATGCTACAATTTGGGCTATATGGCATGCCGTGGAACACCTTCTCTGAGTTACAACACTTGATCACCTACGTCCTTAATTTTTGAAATTGTATGCAGAGAAGCAACCATGACTAAGCAAACCATGTCCCAGGCTTTCTTAATTCTCCTCTTCAGAACAATCCCAGCAAGGAACTTCTTTGCATTTCAATAACCAAGCCTAACCCTGTGTCCTGAGGGAAACATTTTTCCCCTCTCCTTATGGACGAAATTAAATTGGAAGTAGCAGATTTATCCGTGAGCAGAACAATATATCAGGGATCCAAGGACGCCCGAAAATGGGGCAGATTTTGGACTCTGTGGGATTGAGAACATGCTCAATTGGTGAATACGAATGGAGATATTGGGGATCCTTCACACATGAACCAAGCCATTACTTTCAAAATCAACTGATATTTTCCTAAAAATTTTTTTTTTACTCATTTTATGTTCTGAATTTTTCTTTTAAAAATTTTAAAACGTTGAGAGCTGTACTTAATGCAAAAGCCAGATGAGGTGCAGGATCTTGCCCATATTCTCAGGAATTGCTAAGGCAGAGGAAGTCGTGCCTCCTGTTCTTAGCCTGTTTCAATCAGTGAAAGTGCTTCAGCAGCTTAACCAGATGCTCTTGGGAGAAATAAACAGGAAAAGGCATGTGTTGATGCCTCATATGATCTGGGATCCCAGAATCGAAACGTGGTGGCAAAAAGAAAACATTCCTCCTCCAATTTCAGTCTTCTCCTCGTTAAGATTTCAGTTATTTTTCTCAAGATTTATTACAGACTGTTAAGTGGCTAAAGTCATTTCCTTGATCATTCTTTCATTTCGTTGCAATCAATGCCCCACAGAAAAATATAAGCATTGTTTACCAGTTCTCCTGTGACCTGAGAGCCACACATGGGACAACTGGTCTAATCAAAGGGGAAGGAGCAGGCATTGGTCAGCGAGGATGTGAAGGGCCCAGGGTTTCAAAATTCAGGTAGGAGGAGACACTTGATTGCACTCCCCACAATGATTTCAAAGCCCTGGGCCACATGATCTTTCACGAGTGGGTCACGTGACAATGCGCCTGCACCGCAGATTCCACCTGAGGTCATAGAGACCCGGAAAGAGAACTCGGAAGCGTCACGGTTCCCATGGCAACCAGAGACCTTCAGATCCTGGCTGCTTCAAACCCACAGTGAGGACATGCGGCAACTCATCTCTGAGGGTAAGAGGATAGACGAAGGGAGCGGGTGACAGGGTCTTATTTTATGAAGAAAGGTATCTATCCTCGTTGCCCGGTCGACGAGGAAATAGGTTGTAAGCGATATAGAGCCCCATGAGTGTTCAATCTCCCCATATCCAGGCAGGACCAGGAAACCCATGGAATCTGAGAGCTCGCAATTCCACCCATGTCCACTAGGGGCGCTGTGCTCCGTTGGCCGCATCGTCCTTGCTGACAGGCAGCTCAACTGTCTCTTGGTGCAGACTATTAGCCCCCAAAATTCCAGTGGAACAAGCTGGGACCGAGGGCTGCTTCAGTGCACATGGGTCAAGTATCTTAGCGCTGGCACCAGTGGCTTTACAATCCC